>NC_038245.2:42979931-43309209 GCF_000004515.6 Glycine max | reverse complement strand
CGTACCTATATGTATGTCTGTGGTTCTCTCTCCTTGGAGGAAGCAGTGCATGGACACACGTAGATGAAGGATGAAGAGATAGATATGCACGTAGCAGTGGCTGATTTGTTGGGTCTTCGGTGCAACACCAACACAATTTATTAAACAAAATTATGTTTAAGGAGAATAAAATTATTATAAAATGATAAAAAAAATTCTGTATATTTAAAATTTAAATCCAAAATCTATAACTAAATTATATATATAATATTCTTTTATTCATAAGAATTAAAAATAATACGAGAAAATTTATAAAACTCTTTTAACCTGTCCAACCAAGCGAGTTATATGTATTCGTTTTGGTTGATGATATATGATATGATAATGTATTGTTTGCTTATAGAGGGAATTATGGGTCCCTTATGAAAATACTAGATTAATTAACTACGTGAGACGTGGCCTCTCGTTGCGTTTGATGATGGAGACACCTGGTAGGTACAGTTACACTATGGCACCTTCTCTTTATTTTTCTTCTTGGATCCGATGGAGTACTATATATAGCTACTTGTATCATCTTGTTAATTACCTACTAGCTCCTCATCGTCAATATTATTATTTCATCACACGTACGAACCGTGAAGAGCACCGTTTGGGCTACCTCTGCATACACGCAGTCGATATTCTATAATGAAATTCATCCACAGTACTGAGGACACACGGATGCATGATCATAATGAAAATCAGGCGTCATCAATTATAGAGTGGGATAACTTAATTTGCCCTCTATTTGTTATATATATGAAAATAAAAAGGAAGGAAGAAAGATATAAAAGAGATGAGATAGAAATATTTATTTTTATAATTTATTTAAGAAAAGTATAGAAAATAAATATTTTGTTTCTTTGAGACCCACCAAAAAAAAATTCACTATTTTTTTTATTTCTTATTTCTACTCATATATATAATATATCTTTTACATTCTATTTTTTTTTTATTTCTACTGTTTTCATTCTTATTTTTGTTCTTTATGTCCTCTTTTCCAAATAGAGGATTAATATTTTTCAATGTGTAGAAACATGGAGAAGGATTTAATCATGAGAAATAAAATCGAATGTTTTATGATGATAAACACATTGATGATATTTATTTATTTCTTATAAAAATAATTGATGTTGTTTTAGAGAAAAGATAATTTTTAAGCATGCAACTTTTTTTTTTACGGAAAGAATATGTAACTTTATATATATATATATATATATATATATATATATATATATATATATAAAATATAATATAATTCAAGAAACAGTATATTATTTTGGTTTCCGCCATAGTATAATTTTTGTTTAATAAAAAATTAAATTGTTAATGTAAATATTGTGATTTTATTAACAATATGATACATTATTTTATTAGCATAAACTTGCAATATTTATGTTAAAAAAATTAATTTAATTTAAATAAAGTGTATACCAGCGAAGATATAGATAAGTCTAACTTTTGATATGCGACAATTTTGTTAGGGTTGGAGGTTCTAGAAATGCATTGAAAAAAACAAGTTTAAACAATTGTTGCTTTAATTGATTCAAGAAAGAGATTTTTGTATGTGATTATATTTAAACAAAACAACGAAATTATTTGAGGGTTTTTTTTAAAGTCCTTTAGATTTAGGATAGTTTGGAATTATAACAAGGCAAGAGCTGTCAATATACCATATTAAATAATTGTTATAATTATATAAACGAACTTTGACGAAAACTTTGTCGTGTAGTGTATTGATTATAATTAAAATTAGCGTCAATTATGCTTGTCATATTGCTGTCACACGAATGTAAACTTGCCATTCAACTTGAAAAATAAGGACCAGGAAGAGATTTACTTTTTTGTTTAGGTTAAGGAAGAAATTTACTTTAGTTCATGTTTTTCCTTTTATCTTAACAACAACAAAATTGAAAACAAAATATTTTTTTTCTGGTATGTTATATTAGGGTCCTTTGAAAGGATGCAAGTGAAAGAAAAGACAATTAAAAAGAAAAAAAAACATATATAATGATATAGTGCATGTTTATAGAACATAGTGTATGTTTAATTCATTTCTCCGACCATTTTATTACAACACGAAGTCCTATACAACTTCAACGAATGAGTATTGAAGGAGGCTAGGAGTTTGTTTCTCAAAACAAAGGTTTAAATTGTCGCAACGAAAATCCAAACATGCATATACTGTGTTTTGGCCCGATGTGTAGTGGATTACTAGTTTGACATGATTGTTATTTCACTTAGTACAAGAACAATTATACAAATTGTGTTATTTATATCATTTATTAATGTTTATATTATATTGATAATAATTATACTTTATCAATATATTGTTATGAATGTTATTTGTAATTGATATAATGTATTTTGTTTTTTTGGTACTCTATTGGTAATGAATTTTTTATAGCATGAGTTTGTATACATCCTATTTATTTCATATCTTTTTGTTACTGTAATTGTGATTCAGACCTTTGGACAACATCATGATATAGATAAGAAATTGTGTATGTTGGACATATTTTGTTGTGCATATTAAAATAATTTAACTGTTTTCCACTAGGTTTTTTTTTTTTTTTTATTGTTTTTCAGTAGTTATTATGTCAGATTCATGATAACTTTGAATGAGATCAATTATGAGAATTGAGGGAATCTTTGGATTTGTATTTGATCATTATCAACATCGACTTTGAGGGAAGAAGAGCCTCACACTCTTACTATTAAGTCTACTGCTACTCAGGATTTTTATGAACGATGGAAACTCTCAAACAGTTCAAGGAATCATTGAACATGCTAACACTTTTTAAAGTTTGTTGGTTACAAGTTCATGACTTTGATGAGAATCAGAAAAGTCATTATTTCTCCATATTCATCAATAACTCAATGCATTTTTTTTACGTTAGTTAGTTGTGTTCGTTAGCATATGGTGAAGATTGATGATCATTAGATACAAAAGAAAAAAAGATTGATGATCATTAATTACCTGATTTTTGAAGATTTTTGTTTCACTATCTTCTCAATTTTGACGTTTAATTTGAAGTTCTCTTATGACACTTAGAATCATAAGTAAACCATTGATGGATATTGTGGCTATTATTACTCAAGAGGAGAAGTCCATGAAGAAGAATAAATCTTATATTATTCAGTTTGCTTCTATGCCCTACAACACTTAGTATTTAGGATGTGAAAAAATATATATATACCAAGAATCCCAATAATGGCAAGAAGGTCGAAAATGCATATCCTAATATTTGGGGCCTAACAAGAAGAAGTTCTACATGAAGAATTTCAAGTACGTACTGTAAAAAGTTTGGACATAGTTGAGTGACTGTTATGTCTTTAAGAAGAAAAACCAAAAGCAAAGAGTTCACGAGCCTAATAAAACTGAGTGAAGTTGAGTATCAAATCATTGTGGATATAGTTTCTTTAAATCTACCCACATTAACTTTTTCTTTTCCGATGTGCGTTATCTCTGTTAGGAGTAATTTAATTTCAATTTTACCTTTAGAATAGATATACTTACAGTTTTGAGTTAGAAATGAAAAACTTGTTATATATTTCAGTGATATGTTAAAACTTTCAAATTAAGCGGGGTCAATATTTTTCTGTTTTATCCATTAAAAAATAAATATGAAAATAAAGTTTATAATAATTCATCTACTTTATTTAAGTGACAGAGTTCACCTCTAATATATTTGTACACATAGGAAAATAAAAAAATTTGATTGGACCAGGGTACAAGTTGTGTACGTTCACAAATCAGAATCCATTTTGTAGCTTTGAGTAATGTCTAGCTAGATAGTTTGATTCTCTTGACACAGAAACCAGCAAGTTGCAAATCAGGTTACTGCTACCTTTGCTTGTTCTTGTCTATCCCCTTTCGAAACGCCATGTGACATCACACGTGGTGCACCCCTGACAACACGAATGTGCAAAACTGCCTCTCTGCTCTCCAATTTGGACACTTAAATGTACATATAATATGTTACTTTATTAAATATTAAAATCAAAACGTGGTGCTTCTATGTTTTGCAACATGGTCGATTGATGATATTTATACTTCCACATATTTCCTATTAATATCTTCTCTTCATCATGTTTGTTTATAGTTTTTTATATTTGAGGTAGAACTAGAAAAGATCAATTTTTAAAAGTGACAACCAAGTTTCGGTTTTGTTTAAGACTTTAGAAGCATGCTTTTAAGATTGAAGTGCACGTCTCTAAGCCAAACCAAATATAATATGCAAGCTTGCCTAACTACAGTGCGACTTGAAGTTCGACACTAACCTATCTTAGACGTTTGGAAAAGAATAAGAGTAAAAAATTAAAAGAAAAGATCATTTAACTAAGAGAAAAAAGATTATATATCAACAATTTAAAAAGTTTTATAAAGTCATTAAATTATAATTTATCATATATCATAAATTTATTGATTTATAAAATAATTATCATAAAATAATTCAAATGATTATTTCTCACTAAATGAGACGGTAGAATTGTTTTACACAGTAAGTGTATAAACATTACATTTATTAACTAATTCCTTTCTCTTTCTATTTATACATTTAAAATTCTAAATAGTTATAGAAATTTAAAATTTATTAAAATTAAAATGAATGATTGATTCCAAATATCAACATTTTAAAATTAAGTCCCCCTCTTTAAAATAAAAAGGTTAAATATTAATATTATTATGTTAATTTAAGTGAAATTGAACTGAATTCTTTAAGAAATATCTCAAATTTAAACATTAATGATAATAAAAGCATTATTTAAAAGGAAATTTTCATTAAAAATCATTAATTAAATTTTTTGTTAAAGATTAATTATCAACAAAGTTAATAGATATTTTATGTGATATGAATAGAAAATAAAAAATGTTAAATAGAATAGTTTTGTTCAAAAACTTATCTTTCTCTCCTTTTTTTAATAGTAAATTTCTTCACAAAAAAAGAATTTTGCTGTTGTAATTGAGACTTTTTTATAGCATAATGGGCTAATTTTATCAACAAGTTTCTTTTACATAAAAAAAATTGAAGCCATGCAAAATCTTATTTGAAGAAGATTTTGACAAATATTACCTAAATTAATGACTCCATGATTATTGTCCATCTAAACACATAATATCAAGATATTTTATTATTATTGAAACTCCTGATCATTATGGTGGTGTGATTAAAGTTATTGAAGGATGATGAGGAGGAAGTAGATTCTTAAATTGAGACTGGGACCAAGGGATCCTAATCATCGTTCACATCTTCTTTCTGTAAAGATTAAGCTCTGGCTTTTGACCATTGACCAAGAGGCACGTGCACCGCATCCTTCTTTTCGTTCAAAAATGCAGAAACGATGATTTCGGCGACGCACGTGCACTCCCTTGTCCCGACATATACTAACATAATCATGCCTTAACTCTCACCTTTGCATTATTTATTGCTCCCTTGATTTGTTTTTTTTAATCTGCTTTGAATATATCCCCTTTACCCCTTAATTTAATCCCACGTTAATGATATCATATAAATTCATTCAAGTGGTACCCACCTTGCACGTGACATTGCCTATACTCTAACTTGAATATAAAGCTCTTTTTAACCTCAATGGCAGAAGCAAGTAGTAATTTATTATGACAATTGACGAGAATAATCACAAGTGTTGCTTACTCGACACCGCCATTTAACATGCAAGGATTAAAATAATAAAATTAAAAGCTAAGCAATGGTATAGTTTGATTTGATTCTTTTTTAAAAGAGACATTAATTGTTTTAAGAGTGTTATGTAAAAACTAAAAACTAAAATAATTTAATATGTTGATTATGATACTTAATATTAATTTGCCTTTTTAATGCTTCGATTTGTATATGAAAATTATATTGATATTAGTTCTCATAATTTAAGAACTAAATTTCTATTACATGTTTCTAAAATTTAAAAAGATTTGACTTTTCTGGAGTCTGTTTGCCCCGTAGTTTTTGTTGTTGTGTTTTTGTGTAGGTTGGCCACAGTCCACAGGGTCTCCCCTTGATCGAAAAAAAAGAAAAAAGATTTCAACTTAATTATTTAAAGATCAAGGTAGATATTTATGTTTTAAAAAAATAATACTACTTATGAAGAACCAAAAACATGGGAAAGAACACAGCATGACATTGATTATATATAGTCACGTTTTAAACAGGAGAAGAGAGACTGAGGTCATACATAAGAAGAGAAAAATGAAATGAACAGAAAAAATATAATTTAAAACAGAAAATTAAATTTCTTTTCCTTCTATATTTTCAATTCACATTTCAAGTATTTTTCTCCCTTACTTTCTTTCTTCTAAATCTAATAGAGGACATGTCTTTAAGAAAAGAAAAAGTTATGTAACAATTAGTCCTTCTGTAAAATTTTCTCTCGAAAATGAAATTGAAAATAAACTTGACAAAGTATGGTAAGAATAGGGTAGGTGTCTTACTTTGATTAAGTAGACCTAGTTTATTTATCAAAGATTTGAGTTTAGCTTATTTATTTAAAACATATCTGATACCTCTCGTAAATCTTAATTTAATTAACCTTTTTAAATGTTTCATCCAGCTTAAAAGCTTATTTAATAGTCTGACCTCATGCTGTGAAGGCTCTTTAAATAATCTAAAGTATATATTTTTTCAGTTAAGTAGACTTTTAATAAAGATCTTTACTTAATTTGTTCAGTAAATTAATTTAAGTCAGCTTAAGTGTTCTTCTCCGAGCTATTCATATCTCTATTCATAATGATAGATTTTCAAGTAAATGAATATATGCACGTGGTAATTATGTATGTTTAGGCATATCTTCACTTCTTTTTTTGGTGAATTTCACTTTTTTTGCCTTTAATACATCATAGATATTGGGACTCATATTTATAAGATTTTGGTTATTTTAAATTCTCGATATTAGACTTGTAATTTATGGCGGGGTATTATTGTAATGCAATTTCTAATTTATGGCGGGGTATTGTTGTAATTTGTGTAAGTTATGAAGGTTTTTCTCGCACAGCAGGGGAGAAGGGGACACATATCTTAGAGATTTAAGTAACTCATTTCTTGATACAGTTTTGTTAATGATTATAAAATTAAGATAAAAATAATTAAACAGTATAACATTCATATTATGAATGCACCTTTCTATAATTCTTAATAAAACCTTTTTATTTATTAATCTCTTAATCATTATTCCAAGGTACTAATTAGTAACCCCTATGGGAATGTGGCACAACTGGGCTTTATATGAGTCTTATGTGATGTCATTAATAATGACTCATTATAAGGTCAAGATTTTTTTTAATGCAATATAAGGTTTAAGACTTAAGTGACATAAAGCATAAAAAGAAAATACTTAAGAGACATTTGATGGGTTGATTGTAGACCTTATTGCTGCCCAAGCTCAGCCACTTGGGGTGGGTCAATATAATAAGCTTTACACATTTCATTTACAATATGGCAGGAAAATTATTTGTGTTCTAAGTTATAACAAATAAAATTTTTTTTTAATGAAATTATAATTTCAACTTACAAATGCTTTGAATTTGTTTTAGTTTTGTGAAGAAAAGCATAAACTATTTAAGATGAAATATATATCAGTTTTAAAAGGTTATTATAATTAGTATTTATTTACTTTACTTTATTGTTTAGCGATGTCAATGGTATATACAAAATATAATGCTATTAAGATGATATATATATATATATATATATATATATATATATATATAAAATCCGAATCACAATAAGTATCCGACCATGTAAAAGTAAAAGTCTAAAACAGGTGTTGTCGTGCTAATTGCTCCATGCCATTAAGAATGAGGTAGGCAACTTCAAACACGGCCCTTAAAATTTAATGCAATGCAGCACTGGTCGACTTCATTTGGACATTAACTAAGGGGCTTTGTTATTTTCACAACAATTTTCTAAGTTCACCTTAACCTTTTCAATTTCTTTTTACAAGAATACCTTTGACCACCTTTTCTATTGTATATCTCGACAAGATTTCTGAGATGCAAAATGAAACACATTTTTGTTGTGATTTTCAAGATATACAATAAAACATATTTTCGTTAAAAGTATTTTTCATCATTGTTTTTGAAACGTTGGAGACAAAGTTAAAAATAAGGGGTGTGGGAATAGAAAGAAACTTATATTTGGTAGAGTGAAATGAAATTTTAGAATAAAGTGTAAAAGTATATATCTCACCTATTGTTCATTTTACTCTTTTTTTCACTGCAAACCAAAGAAGACTTAAAAAATAGTCTTATCTAAAACCTGAACCAACACCGGGCTTAGTTTCTAACCTGTTGTGTTTTTTGGGTTGTAGACAGGGCAATTTCTTCTTGCACCCAAAAAATTGCTTCCGTACTTTTCTAGAGTATTCTTTTTACCTTTTGGATTGGCCAATCCAAAATGTAAAAAAGGTGTAACCAATCAGGAACGTAAAGAACCAATCTAGATTGGCCAATCCGAAAGCCATTATAGGGTGCAGAAAGTAATTGCCCATGTCTACATATTTATTGGGTTTTTATGTTATGGGTTGTAGACTGTGTCCACGCATGCTACATGCCTTTGTTAAAAAACGAGACGAGTCTATGATTTTCAGAGAATCTGTACTTACTACTCTTCCTACACAAAAGAAAGAAAAAGAAGCAAGAAAGAACATTCTAATAATTTATTCAAAGAAATATTAAGAACGGTTGAGACTTGATTACTTAATAAAAAAATGGTGATATTTCTATTTTATTTTCATAATGTTTTTAAATCAACTATATTGTAAGATATATTGAATAAATTAGCCATACTACCTTTTAAGAGTAAAAAGTTAAAATTACTTCATTATAAATTTTGATCAATAGTTTTATAGTTCAGAAAAATATTATGAGATATATAAAATTAAAATTAGACCCCAGTAAAGATAGTGAGCGACACTTCTCAAATTTCTAAACGTGGTGCTGGTGAAGCTACTAGAAAACGCGTATATCTCACCGTATTGTATAATTTATGCAACTTATAATTTTGATGTCACTTGATAAGATCTGAAAAGGACATTTTTTTTTGTTTAAGTGTTATTTTTAATTAAAAAACAAATTATTAAAGAGCGAAAGAGATAAAAGAAACAAATTATTAAAACAATAATAAGTATTTCCGTTAAATCTTATCCTGTACATGATAATTCATATTAGCAAACATAAAAAGAAAATATATATGCATGTTTGATTTTTAGGTATAAAAGTATTTTTCAAAGGATTTCTTATTTTGACTTTTGTTTTGTTTTTATCAATTAAATTTAGATTGAAACGGGTACACAACATTTTTAATCACAAGTATTTATGAAGTTTGTAATTTCACAAGGCTTATTATTATATAGTATGATCATAATCCAGAAAAGAACAAAAGTAAATTCTTGGTAGATGGTGGAGCCATTGAAATGAAAGCAAATGGCAAAGAAGTTGATACATAACACTACGACCCCAGCACCATTTGGCAATCGTCACATGCCATAAAAGTCCAAACCTGGCCCTCCCCAATTCAACTCTTCCCTTGGAAATCCCGATTAAAGCAGTAATACAATAGTCTTTGAACCAAACACTTGTGAAAGTCCCAAAAGAAAGCTTTGAAAATTATCATACACAAACCTTTTCTTTATTCCTTTTACAATCTTAAAGTCTCTATCAACACAATTCATAAGCTACCTTATCATACGTGTGTACTGTGATATGCTATTCATTGGATTTGAGGTTGCTTCTTCTTGTTGTTGATAGGGAATTGAAGTTTTTGTAGCTTGGAACAATCAAATGGATGCAATCCAAACCGAGAAAATCTACGTTGCTGTTGGTAATGATGTGCAAGATGGACTTAAGACTTTGAATTGGGCTCTCAAGAAGTGGAATTCTCATCCAATTTCCATTGCTGTTCTCCATGTCACACACAATAGTACCAAGGATTATGTCTATACACCATGTAAGTTGGAGTTATGTTTCAGCTTTAATTTTGTTTGTTTGTTTGCATTGAAATTTTATTGGTTTTAGCTTAGTTTTGTGATTTTGTTGCAGTTGGGAAACTTCCTGCAAGATCTGTGAGTGAGGAGAAACTACAAATTCTCAGGAAAGATGAGCAGGATAAAATCAACAAGCTGCTTTCCAAGTATATTGCTTTTTGTGGCAAGGTATGTGTGTGTACATTTTAGTACTTCAATAGTAGTGTTCTTACTCAGATCTAATGTTTATAGTGATTTAGTCCAATTCCTGAAGCTTTGGTTTTTAATCGTGTTGAATGCTGTTGTGTGATCTGTGTAACTGATCTCAACGAGAGTAGCATAAGGCTTTGTTGTTGTATTCGGATCATATGAAATGAAGTTAGTGGTTCAGTCTAACTATAGTCTTCTGTTTCTGCATATTACAGGTGCCAGCAGAGATTCTTGAAGTTGAGAAATTTGATGAACCTATGCAAAAGCGCGTCATAGACTTGATCTTTGGTCTAGGAATAACCAAATTGGTCATGGGATTTTCATTCATGAAGCCATCCATGTACTCTTTCATTTCCTTGCTCTTTTTCTTCTAAATTTTTTTGCAAGCTATACTGAATTCTCTTATTTTCCTTTAACAATTTTTTTCTTATGGGTCAGGAAATCTAAAGGTGCTATTAGTGGATTGTTCTATGTTCATCAGCACAAGCCTTCCTTCTGTGAATTGTTCATTATTTGTGGAGGGAAGCAAGTTTTCCTCAGAGGAAAAAATGATGAGAAAATCATGGAGGATGATCGCGGGGTCATGAGTGCAAGAATGAGAGATAAGGTAACTTTCAAAGATTGGTTAGACAAGTGGTTTAATGACAAAACCAACGATTCACAAGATAGAAGTACATCACTTTCCTCAACCAATTTGGAGTCCCCTCTGAACCAAAACCAGTGGGAATTTTACCTCCAGGAAATTGAAAAATACTATCAAGAATTGTTGTCTTCGAACTTGGAGGAAGGAAACTGCGTGCTAGAAAATGACGACTCACAGATTGGACCAATTGAGCCACATGTCACTGAACACAACAATTATGATATGGTAACTTCTAAAATATGTGGCCTTGATTAATGCTAATATTTATCTTCTTTGTTCCCTTTCGTTTTGTTCCTTCTAGAGAGTTGTTAGATGATTGGTTTCACTTTTACATAAATGCATGATAAAATTTGTTTTTATTGTACACTATTGAAAAAGAACTTGCGCCTGTTTGTGAAAGTCTAAATTTGATGTGTACTAATATCTTAAATTAAAAAAATTTCTTACTTTGACTCTTGTTAGCGTTTGAAATGAATATAATGTAATATAAATTGAGGGCACCCTTTTCAAACTTTTGGTCGGTTTAGTTTACAAGATACGGAAGCTATTTTCAAATGTTGATCTTGCCCTAAAGCCGTGATTAGCTTTTTATGTTTGCTTTTGGACCCAAAAACAAAAAATTCTTAAATAGTAGATGTTTGAAAATATACTAAAATATAATTTATATGTGCCTTTGATCCCTTTTGTTAGTTCACATGGTGTGGATGGTGTATTAATATTTGTCAAAAATATTGCCTAATTTTGTGTCCTACTCAGAGTGCTGCGGATAAAATTGAGATCCTGAAAAATAAGCTTAATGAAGCTCAGAAGATTATCCAATTAAAGAGGAAAGAAGCCAAGGATAATATAGAGAGGCATACTAAAGCTGAATGGGCAATTTGTTTATGCAACAGTCGGGTAATATTCTATTCTAAATCAGTTTAACTTGGTAACACATGCAAAATCTTTCCTCTCTCCGTCTTTAATAAATAGTCAAAACAATAAATGAAAGATACAACATTGGCCACATTAATTAAGCCTGGAATAATAAAATTTATATTTATGATCTCTAAATGTGCAGTACTTTTGTCATCAAATTATTCCCTTAAATGTGTGTCTATTGATCAAATTAATTCTTGAAATTAGTAATCAAACAACTACCTTAATTGAAAAAATTACTGAAATAAATATAGTTTAATTGGCAACATATAAGCTTGTGTGGAGGGGGGGAGAGACCTAGCCTAGATGTATTTTAAGTATGATTAAGGTTTAAAAGCTAATAAAAATGTCACGAGGTCCCACAAAGAACCAAAAGCACACATTATAGTAGCAACAAAATATCAATAAAAAAATTAGGCATGTTAATTATGTAACATGTGAAAATTAAAAATTAAAATGTCCTTTAAATTAAGATACTTCTTAGTTGTAATAAATTAACAAAAAGTGTAATTAAGAAGAAAAGAATTCACTATTAAGCTATATATATTATAATAGAGAATTCAAAAGATATAATATAAGACAAAACCAAATGTATACTTTAAATTCTTTTAATTAAAATTAGTATGTTGTTTCAATAAAATATGTTTAGCTATTTTATAAATTAAGGAGACATAATAATAATAATAATAATAATAATAATAATAATAATAATAATAATAATAATAATAATAATAATAATATAACTCTTAAAAGTTATATCTACCATCAAGCGTATATATAAATTAGCACGAACTATTTTAGCTAAACCAAAATATTAAATTTGAGTTTTGAATATCTTGTTAAATATTTGGAGGAAGATACATATAATTTACTCAAATTTGGTCAATTTAATCTGACTTAGCATAATTATCACATGTAGATACCTTGCTTGAATACTAACAAAAATTTAAGATTACAATTTTTTTTAATATTAATTATTGATTTTACTTTTGAGCATTTGACTAACTAACTATACCTTCTAGGGGTTAATTTATCTAATTTTTTTTTCTGGCATGAAATTCACGTAAATTCCTTATCTATTAACTGGTACTTGTTAGGCCGAAGAACTGGAAAGTCGAATACGAGAAGAGGCGAGTGCAAGAGAGGAGCTAAAGAAGGAATCAGACGCAGAGAAAGAGCAAACAGTGGAGATGAAAACGGAGCTGGAAGAGAGGAAGAGGAGCCTGAGATCCCTGACGGAAGTTCAATCGGAGCTCTCAAACAGGCTTCAAATATGGACGTTGGCGAAGACGCGGGCGGAGACGCAGCTGGAGAAGGCGGTGGGGGAGAGGAGCGAGATGGTGAGGGAGATAGAGGAGCTGAGGCGGCAGAGGGACGTGTTCAATCGGAGGATCGAGTTTTGCAAGGAGAAGGACGCCATCGGAATGGCCGCGAGCCTCGCCGAGATGACGTGCTGCGCATTCAGGGAGTACACCGAGGAGGAGCTCCGGTTGGCGACGGATAACTTCTCCGACCGCCTCAGGTTCAAGTCCGGCGGGGATTGGACTAATGTGTATAGAGGACGCTTTAACCATTCCTCTGTTGCTATCAAGATGCTTCCTTCTTTGTCACACCAACATTTCCAATCCAAGGTACAAATATAAGTATTTAACGTAAAGTTTATGTTATTCTATTTTTTGTTATGGGAACTACTAAAATGAAAGTATAGTTCTCGTTAAACAACAACTTAAAAAACATTTATAAGAAAGTTTGGTCTAAATATTAATATGTAACATTGATTTATTATATTTTAATTTACTAGAAACTTGCGTAATACACGATAAATTACTAAATAATTTTCAACTAACATATGCCAATAGTCTTGATTAATTTTTATGTAATGCTTATTTGTATATTTGAATTTTCAAAAATAATAATAACATTCAATTCATAATGCACATGCCATTACAAGCAAAGTGTTTGTGTGATTGCTTTAGTTCTTTTAGTGTTTTTAAAGAAACTTGCACTGTTACACAAGAGTTCCAATATTCATCAAGAGCCAACACATTTTCAAGTTCAATTGGGTTAACATTTTGCTAACCTACCAACCCTTAACAGATCATGGGCCAGCCCATCAGACTTTGTCAGCGTATTTTGACACTCCAAATAAATTATAAGAGTCGCATTATCATCATCAAACATGCTAAATTAAATGGTTATCTTAAGTCTTTTTTCCAAAAAAAAAATCTAGCTATTTGAGATTTTTTTTTAAAAAAAATATTAAAAATAATAAAATGTCTTCTTCCTCAGCTTGGATTTACTAATTTATCCTGCATTTTTCAGGTGAGGCTTCTTGGTGATATTAGGCAACCTCATCTGGTTGCCATGGTAGGCTTTTGCTCCGAGCCCAAATGCATAGTTTTGGAATACATGGGCAATGGAAGCTTACGTGACATGCTGTTTTCTAGGAGAAGAAACCGGGTCTTACGATGGCATGACCGAATACGAATAGCCACGGAAGTTTGTTCGGGTCTGGGCTTTCTCAATGCAGCTGAGTTGAGGCCCGCTATTCATTGTCATTTGAGCTCATCAAAAATCCTCTTAGACCGCAATTTGGTTGCAAAGATCACGGGCTTTGGGCTTCTTGAATGCCATGATGAGCAATGTAACGTTGAGTCAGATTTGCAAGCCATAGGGGTTTTGTTGATACATCTTCTGACGGGAAGAAATTGGGCCGGGCTCGTCGAGGAGGTGATGACAGTGGATATGGATAGGAAGGCTTTGGGTAGTGTTCTTGATGAGATGGCTGGACAATGGCCATTGGATCTTGCAAGGGAACTTGCTGCCCTGGCTATGAGGTGCATGTCCATCAAAGCCAAACCCAACTCAGAACTCAGCATTGCTAGGGTTTTAGAGGAACTCAATGAGATAAGAAGAAACGGGGATGAAATAGTTGAAAGGGAAGGGCCAAAGACAATTATTGGTGGATGTATAGATAGGGCAGGTTCCAGTGATATGCCTAGTGTTTTCCTTTGCCCCATACTTCAGGTTAGTCTCTCGATATTTTAATTTTTATATAAGTCAGAGTATATTTGGATAAACTTCTCCATGAGTATTTATTGTCAAAGAAAATAAAAAGATCAAATATAGTATTAAATTTCTTCAACTAAAATTAAGCTTTTTTTGAGAGGAACTAACTAAAATTAACCTATGCGCACCTTATCTTTTAGAGGATTTAAATGAATAAAAAAAATCTATAAAAGTTAGATGTATTAGTTGGTTTTACTTTATAAAAGAAGTTTAATTTATTTTATATAAGGACCTAACCTAAGTATAATATACATAAATATTTCTCCTGGCCAGCTAGATATGATTTTTCCTTTATTTATTTGTAATGTATATTGTATGTTGCAAAATTGCATGACTAATCCTGATGAAATTCGAAAAAGCCACTAGCCTAGTGATATCAAGAATGATCATATGTTGAGTCCCGCACATACAAACAGGCAAAAGTGGAGTTACATTTTATGTTTGGTAATAATCCTTGAACTTAAGGTTGTGTTCTTGTGTTGTTGACTCTGCAGGAGGCAATGACAAACCCACACGTGGCAGCAGATGGATTTTCTTATGAGCTAGAAGCAATAGAACACTGGCTGCAGTCGGGGCGTGACACATCACCAATGACAAATTTGAGGCTGAAGCACACATTCCTCACCCCTAATCACACCCTTCGTTCCCTAATTCAGGACTGGCAGACCAACAAATCAACCTAGAGTTACACATTAGTACTGAATTCTTTTTAGGTTAAATTAGTATTGTTGTCCTTTAATTTATTATTTATTATTTAAGTTTAATTTAGTTTTTAATTTTTAAAACTAATTCAATTTAGTTCTTTAATTATTTTTTTTTCTTTTCAATTTGGTCCTTTAATTTTTAAAATCGATTCTTTTTTTTTAAAAAAATATATATATTGTGACAGTTTAAAATCATTTAGTGACAGTTTTGAATCATCATTAGATACAATTTCTTACCATTTAGACTGAAAAATCAAATTAAATCGATTTAAAAAATTAAAAAATTAAATTAAACCCAAAAATATTAAAGGATCAAATTAAACCTAAATAATAAATTAAAGAATCAAAATACTAATTTAACCTTCTTTTATTTCATTAGATCATATGTACAGATAAAATAAGGGTTGTGACTGATTTTTTTATTCGCAGTTCCACTAATAGACCATTAGCTCAAGAGAAATACTAACAACATAAACTCTAAGACACTTATTACTTAAAAAGCAACCAATTGAATTGGTGAGTCATGGGCAGATTCAAGTCTAAATCTTTCTAATCTTTGACTTACCATTCTTTCCTTTGACAGTGACTCGCTACAACTCTTTCAAGTATTAACTCAATGTGAAACTGAAAAAATGGAATATTTATTGATAAAAAAACATAAATACGAGAGTACATTTTTTTTTCAGCAGACACTTGACGTGTGAAACAACTATCAACTATGAAATTTTCCAAGCATAATAAATATTCTATAGCTATAAGTAATCAGTCTAAGTCTATCATCAATCTAATGTCACTATAGTTATATTACACATCCTTGTATAATTTACCTTCGTCCTCATGAACAGCAACATCTTCTAGTCCCACGGAAGAGAATAAAGGAATAATAGACATATCCCAGGAGTGGCCTTTTTCTTGAAGGAATGTTACCAGGATTAAAATTTGAGAGTGAACCAAGCATTAGACTCCCAAGCATTTGAAGCAACAACAACACCGCACAACTTTCTTTGGCAGCGAATATTCGGATTGCAGTGAGGGATCAGTGACAATGTCTTCAGCTTGCGACCATAAATACACCCCTCGTTCTTCTTGACTGCCAGGGACGGTGTTGTCCAGTAGGAATGCCACCAACAGTGTAACCACCATGTTCAAGGACATAAGAGCATTGATTGCAAAATCAAGCTTGAACATAGAAAATGATAGGTTAGCTCATATTCATCAGAAGAGGAAACAAGTTATAGCTGAATTTACAAGAAAATCAAGCAAAAGTAAAGATTTGTCATTAAGGACAAATTTACATGATACCAGTTTCAATCAGGATAAATCCGCTAGGATGTCAGAGGCTTGTGAACTAAGTCAAACTTAATTAATAATTGACATATTCAATTATAAGCTATACAGACAGCCTTTCTTTTGTTTGTTCCTTTGATTTTTCATTTTTTACATTTACGGAAAAATGTACTTACTTGTTTAATGCCTGAACGGAATGGCCCACTTGATGCTGCTGCATAAGGAACCAGATAACTGGGCAGTATCAGACTTGACTCGGCCTGGTATTGTTGAAAATAAGCAGGGATGGACATGCCAAGGAACAGCGAAACGCCAACTATTGTTATGTTCCTAAAGCTGGCTGATTTACTATACTGTAAATTTGAGAGGCCCAATGCTGCAGTAAGAGCCCACATGAAACACAGTACAGAAGCAGCCAAGGCCTGTGGAATGGAAGCAAGAAGGGCACCCACTTTCCCTACAAAAACAAGCAAACAATAGAGATTGGACAAGACAACAAAATAGCCTGTGTGTTACACACAATCTATCTTATATTAACAGTCATATTTTGAGACTCAAATGCACCAAAATGATGGAAAGGAAAGTTGGACAAGAATATTGAATTCAATTATGGATTTTTGTCTCAAAGTGTTGTTATTTTACCTATAAATGAGAACAGGATCACGAAAGCTGCTCCAACTACCACTACCTTCCGACTTGCCACCTTTGTGATGTCAATTGTGTGCGTGTTTTCTGTCAAGGTTGTTGCGCCGGTACCAGAACCCCAAAGACCAGCCAATATACTACAGAAACCCTCAAGTGCAATTCCTCGGCTCACAACTCCGGGAGTTGGAGGCCTCGAGTTAACTTGCAGAGATGTAGCACGATAAGTTCCAACCTGGAAAAAGGATATGTCGTTTACATAGTTACAATTACAGTATAATCTCCTATGTAATTGGTTTGATCCTTGCTTTCTACATGAAAATTCATCATAATATTTAAATGACAATAATCATGCCTTTCAAGTCTAAGAAAATCAATCATATTCAGAGGGCGGGGACCTTGAGTTTGCCTAAACCCATACAAATGAGGATAGTTCTGTGAGTGGGTGTGCATGTGAACAACTTTCTTTAATTTAAGACATATCTTTAACATTTATGAAGATTTTGCTAACTCCATT
The DNA here is from genome assembly GCF_000004515.6 of Glycine max. Classification (NCBI taxonomy): domain Eukaryota; kingdom Viridiplantae; phylum Streptophyta; class Magnoliopsida; order Fabales; family Fabaceae; genus Glycine; species Glycine max. Next base: position 43,291,226 of record NC_038245.2, on the reverse strand, counting down.
TTGAATTTCAGTCTAAAACAGATGATAATTTGCAATTGCAAGCATTTAAATATGATACTTACTGAATCCACAGAGGCAACCAGTGACACTATGACCATGATTATGGAAGTCCTAAAATGGAAAATAGGGATACCCCATTGTAAAGGGTAAGGAATTCTGACCCATGCAGCAGTAGACAATGCATTGGAAACATCAGTCCTGCAATGCTTCATGGTATACGCATGTTTTCTACATGCATCCAACAGAATGTTTGAACTTGGTATATCTGGATTGCATCCTTTGTAATTATATGCTCCCCCAGCTGTTAAAAAGGATGCATATATCCAAATTATTGTCAAACTCAAGGGAACCTGAAAATATTAAAAAAGTATGTTATAAGAATTTTTTCTTATACACGCACATGCTAAAGGGAGGACTTAGTCAGCGCTGTCCACAATTACTCACATAAGAAAAACTATAATGAAAGCATGACATAGCTCATCAATATGAAAAAAGAACAAGTAACATATTAATTTAAGATACTTACAGCATAAATTCGAAATAAGTGGCGCCCAAAGATAGATATTCCTCGAAGATACTTCAAACAAGACAAAAAAAAAAGTAATAATGAGTTTTTGAACACTGCTGAAAATTGAAATCGTTTAATAATAAAAAAAAGCCCATGATACCATACAAGAAGAAATTTTACAAATTATAACAATTAGAAAACCATTTCTGATACCAAATATCCTGGATTGGTGCTGCTTGAAATGCATGCATGACTCACCAGAGTGAATATTAGAACCAGCGCTATCTGTGGAATGGTAATTTCGGGGCATGAGCCTGCTTGTGGAAAACCATAACTGAAGAATGCTAAACCTACAGCAGCAACAGTTGGGGCAACCACAATTGGGTTGATTAACCTACAATTGTAAGGAACAGATTAGACTCAAGTCTTTACAACTCTCTTTCGATAAAAGTTCAGTAGCTTCTATAACTTAATTGATCAATGCAAGTTCCTTTTATGCGTATGTGTCACACCATAAATATTAAGCAGGGCAACAGAGCAGCAAACAAACAAAATATAAAATTTTACTAAATTGAATGCAAGATAATATTTATGAACATAAGATATGACATGTAACTTCTTACCTGAGTAGAATAGACATTAAACCACTAAATCCCAGGATACATTGGAATACTGAACCAACAATTATAGCTCCTTGGAGTTCCCTCATTATGTGTCTAAATTTCTGCAATTAAAATATGCAAGCTTCAATATGTAAACTGACAATATATAACAACTAATAGAATAAAAGTAAAATTTTCATGTGATTTATCAACAACAGGTTAAAGGTTCATATTCTGCTGACAAAAACTGACAATGCAGAAGTCTGTTAAGAGTTAACAGATACATAATAGCAGAAAGAATAAAGGGAAAATTATGCCGGTGATTCAAATATATATAAATTTAAACTTTAAACAGTAAACAAGTCATGTGAAAATTAACTCCTAACTACATTCTCTGAAGTACTTGCATTTCAAAGTGCAGATAGTTTATGGATTTAGATAACTTAATATTATTTTTAATGCCTAAACTGAAAGAGACTGAGAGTGATGTGTTAATGAATTAACATTTTGCGTCTGTCAAATAAGTAAATGAACTTACATGTTCAGTAAGATTCCGATATTCTTGAGCATTTATGATAACTAATGCTGGTGCTAAATACACAAATGAGCTCCCTTGAACTAAAGGCAGTCGGGTACCAAAGTAGGAGTGCAGTATAGTTGTGATGCCAGAAAGAAACAGTATTGTAGAAATTACGGTAGCAGTATCCTTCTGTGATCAGCAATTAATGTAAAATGAATAGATAAGAATATGAAAAACTATCAATTTTCTTAAAGTAGCAGGCAATAAACAGTAAATAAGAGCATATGCTTACATCTGTTCCACCCATGACAGGTACCATGACTAATGGAATCAATACAAGAGAACCAACCAACGATAGATAGTGCTGCAGGCCATAATAGATAAGAGGTACTGCAGTTGAGAATGCAAAGATGTAAATGAAAAAGAGGTAATAATTTTTTGGCAATTTACAACGACGTGATCTGAAGACTAATATTCTAAGATAAAGATCATGTTTATGAGGGGGAAGGGCATGGAATTTAGCTTTCCATGCCTGGGTAAATAATTCTATAAATTCCTGTAAATTGTAGACATTCTTTTTCTCTCTCTTTCCTAATTTTTTTCACATTCATATTCTATCCTGTAAATTGGAGAGTCTCCTCTATGGAAGGGATCCGCAATCAGTCATGGAAAAGAACAGTAGCAACTAGAGAGATTAAAGCAGTTGATGGCATTTATGCCAAAATCCAATCCAAATAACACTCACACCATCCTCCCTCTATTCTTAAACAAGATAGTACTCATCACCCGCAGACCAATTCACGAAGATATAAATGAACTTATTGATGAGCTTCAGAACATCCAAAAAAAGGAGGTTAGCAACATACCATTCAGGCATTCACATTGCTGAACATGCAGCATTATCCAACTCAAAAATTATAAAGATAAAAAAAAAGCACACTCCCTAGAGACATGAATTTTTCCACAGACACACGCATTCAAGTCCAACCAGAAAATTTTCAAACCATCCAAAACAAGCATTCTCTAAAACATACACTAAAAAACCAAACAAATCAAGGGTAAAAAAGAAGAACACAAACTAACCAATCCCGGGATTCTCTTTGAGCCCGCACTTCAATCCCAACGGTCCCTGCCACCCTCCATCAGCAACCTCCTCCCCTTCATGAAGCACACTGACCTTAACATCCCCATTTCCCTCCTCCCCCTCCTTTTCCTCATTCACAGGAGCCACTGCAGAAACTCCATGCCCATTCCCATTCCCATTGAAACCAACTTTCCTCTCACAACCCTCATTCTCCTTCTCTTTCCTCCCTCTCCCATCCAAAACAGCACCATTCTCACCCCTCATTGCTCCTCCATGAGTCTCTTGTTCGATCTCGTTTTGCCTCGTTCTCCCCACCACCGGATCTATCTCTATCTTCGGAGATGACCCTCCTCCTCTCCTCTCTAAAGCTTCAAACTTTGCACTTCCACTTGACCCTGCTTCCCCAGAGTAATCTGACACAAAACCTGTTCTTTTCGCCCACGACCGTAACTCTCTCGGGTTGTGCTCGCTTCTCGGCACAAAAGGGTCCACTTTTTTGCCTGCTAGAGTAACACCTCCCTGCTGTTTCTTCTTCCCAGTGCTACCCCTCACACTCATCGCCACGTTTCTGTTCAATGATTCTGAGTTCGACCCAGTTTCCATTGTCACTGATGAACTCTACCCAGTTCGGTATAAAAAAGAAAGATGAGACTTTTGGAGGCACAGTGGAAGCAAAATGGTGTGAAAACGAACAAGAGAGTTCAGTGTGAAACAGTTGAAAGCGACCGTGGAACGAAGGAGGGAGAGGAATTTACCGAAACGTCCCTATGGAATGACCGTTGATAAAGGAGGTGTTAAGTGGAGTGTAGTGTAGCAGCTGAATGAGTGAGGAAGCTTGTTTCCATTCTCTCTCTCTCTCTCTCTCTCTTGGGCCCTTGAATCAGACAAATTGAATGTGCGTCATTTTTTATTCGGTGGGAATGATGATGAGATTTATTACAATGTTTGGCTCTTTGCTTATGGTTTAAGTAATCTTCTTCTGCTGTGACCAAATTGCAAGCTCAAGGAGTGGGGTTGTTCAGTTCAATTGATTAAACACATGAACACGATGATGATGACATGATAGAAAGAGCAGAGCTAAATCGGTCCAATCCCAAGTTTTTTTTGGTTTTTTTTTTCGGTTTCATGAGGCAAGGTCCAATCCCAAGTTTACTCATGGTGATGATAAGTACTTAATTTCTATAAAAAAAATGAATTACATTTCACAATATAACATTATGTATATCATTCGATTAAAATAAGTAATTAATAAGGTTAGATTTAAATAAATAAAAAAATCATTATATATGGTCCAAGATTAATACTTTTTATACACATTATTTTTTTCCTTGAGATTATGATTGTTCAAAGATTTCTAAAGTTATTTCTGGGAAAACAAATTTGAAAATGTAATATTTTTTTGTGTGTACAAGACTACAAGCTACAAGTTATAAAAAAAAATAATCACCTCTTTTTAAAGTTGTCAATAAAGATTAATTCAATTAATTAATAAATAAAGAATCCACATCTTATATGAAAGTAAGTTTAATTCTTAGGATTAATGGAAAGACGTTATTGGTAAATAATATATAAATACTCTTTTAAGTCTTAAAATTTATTTTGATTTCAATGAACTTACTATATTCAACATCCCTAAACTTTTTTTAATAAAGATAAAGATCTCTAAAAGTTGTTCATGGGAAAATAAATTTGAAAATGTAACATTTTCGTTGTACAAGTTATAAAGAAAATGAATTTGTCCCTTTTAAAATGAATAAATGTAAAGTAAGTAAGTTTAATCATTAAAAAAGTTGTTGATATTTTAACATATCACATGATTTGATATATATATATATATGAACTGGTTTTGCATATCAATATTTTTCAGATTAAAAATTGCAAAATTTAGGCATGTGAAAATCTATAAATTGTCATTGGTAAACATACTTTGCACAACATTTGTCATTTTTATTCTTAATTTTTCGATCTCAAATTCAATTTTAATTTTATTTTTTTGTTGCTAAATGGATACTAGCCAATTTAATTTGTACCTTTATTGTAATTACAATTTCATGTAAAATTATCAATCTTCTCCTTCTAGTTAAAATCCTCCATTTTTCCAATGTTTTTACAACTACCAAATAATCCAACAATAAATTTTATGCAAAATTATCAATTCCTTACTACCAAAAGCTCTAAAAAAAATTCCTATGTCTCTACTACCAGGCAAACAACTCTTGGGAGCCCTCAAATTTTAGTAGTAATGTAAAATCCAATAATGTGAAAGTGGAAATGTAAGTTTCACAATTTTTATTTTACTAAATTTGGCCTAAAAAAACACTACACTTTATTTTGATGAAGGAGAGAATTCTAGTAAAAATGCAAGTCAAGCTTACTATGGAAGAAAATAGGCTTCTCGTTCAAGCATAACTCATCAAGTATTACAAGTAAGCAATCCAAGGAAAGAAAAATAAGTGCTTGGAGAAAGACATCATGGGTAACACATGTAAAACTTTTTTTTTTTACTTAATGTTAGTAAGTTAAGTTTTAAAAAATTAGTTTTGATTTTTAAAATTTTATTTTGATACTTTTTTATTTTCCATAAAATATATTTATCGTATTTTAAAGTTTTAAATAATTAATTTAAATTTATTTTTTAAAAAAATTATAAACTTCTGAAAAAACTTTGTAATGCATCATCTTCAAACTTCTAAACTCTTAATTAATTTGTTAATAACTTTTAGTTTTTATGTGCATCCTATCACTTTTGCAACAATTTTAAGATAAATTTATCTTATTTTTTATATTTTGAGAGATTAAATTTTATTTTTTATTTTTTAAGAAGGAATATGTGAACACCACATATTTTTATGGAAAAAATTAAGTACTTGTCCAAAAAATTATATATAATTATCATGCTAGATTAATTAATATCTTGACAAGTTAGATGAATGTCAAGAATAATTTTCATTACCTAATGATAATATTTGAGAGAAAAACATGATGAACAAAAAACGATATCTTTTTTATGATTAAAAATAAATTTTGTAAAAAATTATTATTAGAAATTAACAAAATATAAATAACCCTATTTGAAATTAAAATTTAAAAGCTATATATACTGCGTAATTTTTTATTCATTCTGTTCATACGTAGCCTGGAAGCTTCAAAAAGGGTTTATGAAGAAAGGTTGTTTCCCGAACACTAGAGTCTAGAGAAGTTTGCAGAGTGAGCAACTGAGCATACGCAATGGAGTTCCCTTCTTCCTCCTCCATCTTCTCCCCGCGCCCATCAGACGACACCGTTTTCTACGCCATATACCCCGACTCCCCCACCACAACCTCCACCGCCACGCTCCGCTCCCTCCACCTCAAAATTCTCGAAACCCTATCTCCCTTCACCGAAGACTACATATGGCAGCACCAACCCTTCACCCTCTCCGTTTCAACTCCTCCGAACCCTTCCTGCCCCTGCCCCTCCTCCTCCTCCCACCTCCTCCACCTCCACGGCCGCCTCCGCTTCGGCGACAACCTCGACGACGAGTGGTTCGCCGTCTTCCTCCTCTTCCGAATCTCACAACGCTTCCCTTCACTCTCCATTCGAATCTGGGACTCCGACGGCGACTTCCTTCTCATCGAGGCTGCCTTCCACCTCCCCCGCTGGCTCAACCCCGACACTGCGCACCACCGCCTCTTCCTCCGCAACGGAAGCCTCCACATCGTGCCGCGTAACCGCCTCACCAACCCCTCCCTCATTGATTCCCTCAATTTTGTCGCTAGTTCCCCTCACGAATCCCTCGCCTCGGACGCAATCCAGCGCGCCATCAAAAAACGCATCAGTAATTACCCTGAACAAGCTAGGAATAACATGCATAGGGTTAGGGTTAGGGTTCCGGTGTCGGCGGCGTCTATTTTAAAGCACGAGCCAAGGTTAATTTCGCTGGCAGTGGAGGGGTTCTATGATAGAGATATAGACACGATGAAGTTCGCGGCGAGGATGGAGAGGTTTGTGGAGAGAGGGAAAACAGAGGAGTTGGTGTGTGTTTCGGTGAAGATGTCGAGGGCGATGTACGCGCAGTTGGCGCAGCAGAGGTTTCAGGCTCCGAAGTGCTACCCTGAGATGCCGGCTCGGAGCGAGAGGGAAGGGTTTGCGGAGGCGGAGCTGGGGATGAAGATAGCGTGTGGGTTGGAGATGATGTATCAGCAGCGGAAGCGAGACGGGGAGGAAGGGAAAGGGAGCTCTTGGGAGGCGTTTAGGAAGAGTTTGGAGAACAGTGGGTACTTCCAAGGACAGCTTCCGGGTTCCTCTGAGTACCAGAGATTGATGCAGAGTGCTCAGGAGTATTATAGGAGCACTTCTCTGCACTCCAAGGCCAGGTTGGAATTCAAACTAGGCTATTGATTTTGATTCGAAATGAGTCTTGTTTTTGTGTTGGATGGGTATTGGTCTTTAATCTTTTGGTTGTGTGTATTTAGCTTAGTTCCCTAGGTTATCTTATTTTGTCATTAATGAGACCCCACATTGATTATAGTTTATAGATATGACTAAACTAGAATTTATTATAAAGGCTCAATCAATCCTTCCCTCATGAGCTAGCTTTTAGGGATAAATTAGACTCGGCCCAAATTCAAGATGACATGGCTTCCCTCAATTGTCCTTAAAAAACCCTACCTAGTCCTGCGAGAAGAGTCTTTCAATGTCCATGCTCTCTATGTCCAATCTTGGGTGTGAAGGGGTGTGTTGAGATTCCACATTGGTTAGAATGGATGGGTGCTCTTTGTTGGTGATGATTTATATGTTAGCATTAGATGGGGGCATTGGGGAATTGGTCTATCTAGGTTGTGATGTAGTAATGATGTTTGAGTTTAGCTCTCCAGGTTTTATATTGGTTTTTGTTATTTTATGATTGCTAAGGTGAATATTTGTTGCAGTGACTTGCTGAATGCTCCTGTTAGACGCATAGATGAAATTCTTGCTTTGCCTCATTCGGTGGATGATTTTAAGGATCAGGAGGTTCCTCCATCTGATGATGATTCCTGGCTTTACGGTGGAGAGGAAGAGTTGAACTCTGTTCTTATGGAAAGACAAAAGGAGATGGAACTATATGACTTAAAACACAAAAAGAAAGGGAAAGCAAAAGAGGGTCAAGATGCTGGTCCATCATCTGCTTCAAATGCTGACGAGTTTGATCCCAGTGATATAGCAAAAACCATGCAGGCATTTGTCCATAAGTTGTCAAGTTACAAGGGTGCTGAAGCTCCTGAAGATAGGTTAGTTTAGTGATGTACATACTCATTTAACATACCTGATATGCAGGCTTAAGTCACTTATTGTATAGGCATCTTTTGAGGGAAAGGATTTGGATCATTAAAATGATTTATCTTCCATGATGTTTGGCTGTTGACATAGATTCAGTACCATAGATCCCAAACCGAGATACAATTCTAAGTCTAACTCCCCTGTTTGTTAATTAAAACTGTTATTCCCAGGTGTCAAATGTGGTGCTGATTGGACAAGCTTATATAATAGCTTTTCAAATCCAAATAAGCTGTTTTGGGCTTATTTTCATAATCTAAAAATCAAAACCTAGAAAACTAGCTTTTGTGAAGCTGAAACCAGCTTAGTTTTTTACTATTTTTATAATCATTTCTTAAGTTCTAACTAAAATAACCTTAATTATTTAGTATTGAATAACATAATAACACGTTCTATTTAGTTTATTGTATAAACTATAAATAGTTATTATTCTTGTGATTAATTTTTCTGGATGCTGTCATGATACAGTAGTAACACACATTTAGATGATACTCAATTGGATACCTTTCTGATTTTGCCATGTTACTTTATTATGTTAATATCTCTTTATTTTGGGCACTTCTCTTGTAAAGGAATAAGGAAGTGAACCTTGATGTGGACCAATTTATTAAAGACATGGAATCAATAATGATGCATTCAGACGGTGAAGTTGCCAACAGTAATATTGAAGAAGGATCGTCGTCTGATCTGGACTTTGGTGAGATTTCTTGTCTATTTTTACTTTGTAGGCACTAATTGTTTTGTTGAATAAGTGTTCTCGAAATTTAAATAGATCCTCTCTTTAATTGTTATATGTTAAACACTTAAACTTGCTTTTGTTTGTGTTTATTTTCTGCTAATGGATTATTTTGTAACGCTTTCTTTTACACCATTACATTGATGCATGTTTTTATGACGTCATCCATGTAAGCACATTACGATGCATGTCTTGTAAGTTTGAACTTACTTTTGTCTAGGAGCTTCTAAAGTCCCTTTTAGCCATCCTGCCAAAGATTTGAAATAAGTGCTAGCAAGTTTTATTGCGGTTTCCCTAAATTCTAATAGGCTGATGGTACATTTTAGGATTTTCTTTGTTCTTTCTTGAGAAATGGTAGTAATCTTCCCCATAACACATTTCCAATCAAAAAAGGTCTTAGCCTATAATATCTTGGTGTGTTGCTTGGGATAGCAGATAATCAAAAGTGTTCTTTGTTCAATGCTTTACCTCCATCTTTAATAATAAATAGAAATAAATTGTTAAACTCAACTGTGTTTCCATTCAATATTTTATTGGCTGTGAAGTTCTCAGATAAGTTCAAACTGCTATCTGTAGCATTATGGAGTTATTTTTTGGGCTGAAGCACATCACTTGTTGCTGGTTTTTAATGTGTTAACCACACAATGGTTTCATGATACATGGTATTTAATTATAGCTGTTAAGTGTGAATGTTTGTTTACTTCAAAATATTAATCCTTACTTGAAGAGTCTAATATTCCATGCCGAGGATTCTGTTTAATATAGTTTCACTAAAAGATGCATAATAATTACGTGGAATTAATTCTTGATTACAAGCACACTTTTTTAAGGCTCAAAACTCTTCATGTCTTCAAGGTTGGGGCTACCTGATGGAAAATTGATCAATTCCCTAGTTGTTTGGGATAGTGGTACCTGGGTTTTAGTATGTAGAATGAATTAATTCCTGGAATTCAACCAAATATAGATCACTTGGTCAGTCAATTTGAATGTCTCCCCCCATAGTATTATTTGTGGGTTCTTATATTTTTATTGATGATTATGTAGATAATTCTGATGACAGTGATATTGTTGAATTGGATGAGGATAATGAGGACAGAGAGGATATTTTCATGCGGTCCTATTCTGATGCTATGAATGAAGAGCTAAAGGCAACAACCCTTCAGAAAAGTTTTGTTCGTGCTAATGAACAAATTCCAAAGAAGGATCAGGTATTTGTTTGCATTTGCATGAGTAAAGAAAGTGTTAAATTTTAATCTGTAACGATGTATAGTGTTACCAAACCTAGCAAGGTTATTTGAAAGGAAATAAATATCTCATTATTGTTAAATAAAAATATTATTTTATAACCAACTATATGTTATGATATAATTGTTGTATTACTACTTTTGACATTGATTGAATCTTCTAGTATATTATTTTTAAAAAAATTAAGCGACTTTACTAAATATTAGAAGAGTAAAAAATGTTTTTTTAATCTTTAAAATATTTATGTCATATATCATAAATCTTTGAATCATAAATTTAATATCAGAAGTTTAAGAAACTATCCAAATAATTTAACTTTTTGTAAAATAGAATATAATGTTTTAAAACTATATAAACAAATTTAAACAATATCAATCTTGAAATGACAAATTAATAAACGTTAGAAATAATATCATAAGAATAGAAGAATTCATGCTCGTTCCTTTCATTGGTACAAAATCTAGTTAAGAAATAAGTAAGACAATGAAAGCAAAACATGACATTTGGATGATAGTTCACTAGTTCAGTTTATATTTTCTCCAGCGAACTTTCGTAAGTGCTGGAGTGCAGTTGAAGCTTGAAAGGCTAATGATTTGTTCTGTTCTTCCTTTTGAATTCACTTTCAGGGAACGTCAAATGCATCTGAACATATTATGGACGAGGATTTTTCTCCTGTAGACGTGGATGTAAATTTAGTAAAAAGCTTACTCGATTCCTTTTCTTCCCAGCAAGGGCTTCCTGGTCCGGCTTCCAATTTGCTTGGCCTCATGGGGGTGCAGTTGCCACAAGATGGCAAGAAGGGCAAATGAAGATACTGAAATATTTTTCCAGGTTTTTGATGTTTTGGGATTCTCCAACGGTATAGTCTCTGGATGGCATGTTTCCTAGCTTGTTTACCGATATCCTTTATCCACATTGGGTAGGCACCTGCTTAGCAGAGGGCATATGGGAATACTTGCTAGTCCCGGTGTGACTGGACCAGGTTTTGGCACTCCATTTGAATAGAAGTGTCTTCTTTCCTTGCCTCCAGAGAAAAGCAAGAGAAACGTTCATTGGCAGTAATACAAGTGGCAAGAGAAGTCTAGGAAATTGGAAATTGGATAACTATCTTATGTAGCAAATCTGTTTAAATCAGAAATGATACTAAATGATTCCCAACAGGGGTTTATATTGAGGTTGGCATCCACTATTAACAGTTGATCATTGCTCCCCTTTTTTTTGGGTTAAGCGATTTCCGTTTAATAATGTTGCAATTACTGTTCTAGTTAAATCTGAATTTCTACCAAGCCATAAAATTATCATTACCGAATTACACTCCTCCCCCTCGTCCAAATTCTCCAAATACAATGTAAACCAAAATACTACATTTTTGTCTTCACCAACTTATGATTTATGAACAAGCAAAAAATAAAAAATAAATCCTCCCTTCTAGTGAAGAGGGGACTGTTAATACACTACTAAATATAATCGATAAAAGAATTATCACAAAGATATTTTTTTTTTGAAAAAAAAAGCACGATAGGAATATATTTTACATGACCCTGCTCCTACCGGTATTTCCTATGCATTCCAGGGGTCATACAGGAGAAGATTGATTGTTTCTTTGGTTTGGCGCCAAAGATGAATGACCTCAGAGGAACCTTGGCCCGAGTCTCTGATTGTCTTAGCTGGCCATTTTGTTGTCTCTTTGAAGCCGAGAACCCAAATTTATCATTCAACTTCACCAGAGCCTTTTCTATTTCAAGTTGGAGAGATGTTACACCATCTAAACCCGTTTGAAGTTCATCAGCAACCTTGTTGTTTTCCTGTTTCATATTCAAAATTTCACCTTGGAACTTGGCAGCTTGGTAGCTTGTGAACCTGAAGTCATCATCTTCAGCACTGCTTTTCAATTCTGTTGTTATCTCTTCTTGGATGTCACACAAAGATGAGAATCGACTTTGCAGTTCTTCTTTCAGCAAGGCACCTTTTTCCATCCAGACTGTTATTTCACTTTGGATCTCTGTTAGGTGTTTGTAAATTGGTCTTGAATCTGATTTTATTGAATACTTTATGCTGCTACTACCCTCTGACGACTTCTCTCTTTCCTCTAATTTTGATAACTCGGTCAGCAAATCTTTGATGGTGGTTTCAAACTTCTGTATCTCAGAGTAATAAGCACTGAATTTTAACCAGAAAGTTAAGTTCTCCTCTAGGATTTCATCCATGTTTGACCGGAATTTTTCTTCAATGAGTGAAGTAGATTCAGGTAGTTCAATTTGTAAAAGTTCCTCTGTGAAATCTTCATTTCCTTCCATGCTTCTCTGCTGGAGACCTAATTTTTGACGCAGAAGTCTTATCTCTTCATCTTTCATGGCATTAGATGTCTTCAGTTCATTTAGCTGCAAAGATGAATCAGAGTTATTGTCTTGATTTTTCTTCTCTATTTCAGTCAGCCTCTTCTTCACTTCTTTATAATTCCGAAGAGTATTAGTATACTCAGTCAGCAAAACTTGTTCTCTGTCCTGCATCCCACTTGTAAACAATTGCCGCCAATCAGGTTCATCTTCTTGTGCTGTTGCCTGCCCCTTGGGATCAACTTTGAGCACATTCTCTATCTCACGTGAACTTTGCTTATCATCATTTTCTTGCTGTTTCTCAGAACTCTCTGAAGAACTATCTGCCTTGTTGCTCGCCAGGTGCTGACTGACATCCTGCTTTTCTGTGGTAGTGCTCATAGAAACTGTTGCCTTTTCATCATCATTGCCAGGATGTACAGTCTTCTCTTGTTTTTCCAATTCTTTTGGAGATTTGTTTTCCACAGGAGTTGCCTCATCCATTTCTAAGGAACTGGTGACCTTAACCTCATTTGCTGACTTAGCATCATTTTCCAAAGAACCGGTGACATTGGGTTCACTAGCAGATGGTGAGCCAGTGACCTCAGGCTTGTTGTCTGATGTTGCATCATCTTCAACAGTACCAGCAACCTTAAGCTCCTTATCTGTTGCATCATCTTCTACCAAACCATTTGTAATCTCCTTATCATTCAACAACATATTGTCTTGATTCAAAGGAACTTGTCCTTCAGATTTGATTTTTAATTCAGCCTGGGTTGATGAATCCTTTTGTGTGTGTGATAAATCTGTGGTCTTGGCCTCCTCGCCTGGCTGCACATTTTGGACTTTCTCTGAGAGATGATCAAGATTACTAAGTGCTTCATTGAATTGGGTTTGGAGATTGCTATTCTGATCCTCAATAGTTTGGTTTAGATCCTGTACTCCATGCATCTTTTCTTCCAACTTTCTCAGTTGGTCATTCAATTTGTTTTTGTCCTTGATAAGACTTTCCTTATCATTTTCCAGAGTTCGAATCTGCTCATGAAGTTCATCAGTATCTGTTGTCAATCTCTTTACCATAACACTCTGGGACGATACTGCAGTTTCCAATCTGATTACTTTGTTCACTAGCTCATCAATCTGCTCTGCCATTTCTGCCACACTGAGTGATGAATTGGAGCTAGTCTCAAAGTGCTCTTTAATGTTCTCCTTTAATAATTGCAACTCCTGTTTCTTCTGAGTCAATCTGGCATTCTCTTCCAAGTCCTTTGTTTCTGCTATTTCTTTTAAATCTCTTTGGACCCTTGGCTTTTCAGAATTATTCTGATCATAATGGAATTCCTCCATGAGAGAGCCCAACATGGAATTGACATCCTTTACCCTTTTGGATTCAATTCTGGTTTCATCAAGTGATTTTTCCTGCTTCTCTTGCAACTGTGTCAATGCCTCTTGGCATGATTTAAGAGCAGCTTCTGCCATCAAACGGCGAGCTTCATCATCTTCAATATCAACACCTTCTCCAAGCTCATCTTGCAGAATGGAAACTCTCTCTTGCAATTCCTTGATTTGCTCATCAGTTTCCCAGTACTTAGCTACGGAATTATCATAAGAGTTCTTTACAAACTCCTTCACAGTTTGTAGAGCCAGAATCTGTTTCTGCAGCTTGTCAACCTCTTCAAGTGCCGCTTTTCTGCTCAAACCAGATTTAGGAACTTTCGGAGCAGCAGAAGTTGCTGTGGCAGCTGGCTTCTTGGAATGCAATCTCCTTGTGGCTGCTGCTGTTGTTATGACACTTTTTAAATCTTTAACGGGAGGCTTTGGAATATTTGTTTTGAACCCTTCTGCTTTTTTTCTTGAAGGCCTTGGTGATCCATCATCTTCGTCTTCATCCATAAATGGGACACGATCTGGAAAGACAGAAGCAATGGTGTTGTTGGCATTTTGCAACTCCGTTGATATGTGATCATATCGTTCGGCTAAAGCTCGGTAAGCCTTGAATGATTCCTCCACAAAGCTTATCAGTTCCGGTCTCCTTTTGTAATACATTTCTGCTCTCTTGGCAAAAGAGTCCCCCTCTTCCTCTAAGAGCTTCAAAACGGTTTGCACTTTTTCCTCCATATCTGCAGTTTTGTTCATTTATTTTAGTTAGCCAGCTATATGCATGTATAAAGGCACATACAAGTGGGTTATGTTGATCTTACACGGGCATCTCCATGTGATTCAAGCAAATTTTTAATTTACATTTTAATTAACAGTGAGTAAACAAGCGTCCATCGCTATATCCGCATGTAGGATAGTGGTAAGCATATCGTTAAGTTTTAAAATCATAGGAAACAACTTCAAGGAATGCAAACTATACCTAATTTCTCAAATAAGTATATGTTTAATAAGAAAAGTGAAGCTGTGCAACATAATTATTGTCTGAAAGGCATTCTATCAGGAAAAGTGGGCAAAAATTGGAGTCATTCTGTGTCGCAAATTCTATTCCACAAATTGGCTAAAAATAGCATAATGTGAATTGAGTCAAACATATTGGATTTTGGGAAAATTCAATTTGAAAAGTGATAGAGGAAGTGCATATGTAGTTTTTGATTAGTTGAGGTCCAGATTTGGAAATAAAAGCACGTAGAGAATCATTTTCAGAATCCATGCAAAACAATTAAACCTTGAGCTTGAGTACATATAACACAAGATCAAATGTTTCTCTTAATTAAACCTCTCTAGCTACTTGAATTTCCTGATTACCGATAAATACATTTTAGATAACACTCTAAGGCAAGCATAATTTAAAGATTAGATTCCATGGGGAAATGAAATTGATCATCAAAAGCTTATAATACATATAATCTAACGTTGAAACCAATGCAAGCCATACGTTTATATTTTTCTGCCATGAATGTGTAAAAAAATTCCATCAGAAAAGGAGATAAATGGTAAAGTTGATCATGTTCTTCAATATGAAAAAGAAAATGAAGATAAACTGATGATCATACCTTGAAGGTTTTGCTCCATCCATTTTGATTGCTTTGTTCTGATGTGGCTAACCCACCACCATGAATAAGCATTGCTCGCAGCTCTCTGCAACATAATTTTGGTTGCTTCTTCTTCTTGTGTATTATCTCTTTAATTTCCCTTCTTGGTCCTTGTTGGTATTGAGATCTTAATATTAATAACGTGAGAGTCAAAAAGCATGCAAACCGTGTTTCTCCTATTACTCTATCTGTTTAAGATATGGGGAAGAGAAGACATGGATTCCATGACAGCAGAGGGACCAAGAGAAGAAAGTGGGAAAATGGATTAAGAAAAAAAGAAGAAAAAAAGAAAGATAATCAACGAAAAAGATAGAAAGAGATTCAGAGAGAGAGAGAAAACGTGGGAACTAAGATGTTGTGCTAATTATGGGATGATGGAGGGGAGCAAAGTTCGCACGAATTTAATGTCCAAACCTTGCTTTTGGAAAAGCATGCATCTCAATAATAAAAATGAAATTAAAGAAACATAATGCATGCATTGAACGACCCACGTGCTAGTGGCATTGTCCACTTTTGCTTGCTTTTGTTTGGTACCCATATTATATAAGGTATTTCTTAATTAGTCTTATTTTTATTGATGATTAATTTTAATCGAGAAAATCGATTTTAATTATATATATTTTTTGGATCAAATCCGAGATTTTGTTAGAGAAAACCAAATCGTATAATTAATGATTTTTTCATAGCTTTACTTGCTTTACACACACCTTTATCTCTCTCGCGATGTCTTTAGTGTTACTTTTATCTATGTTAGTTGTCATATATACTCTTAATAAAAGAATTAAACATAAAATTTTCATGGAGATAATTGTAAAAAAATATAGATATATAAGTGAGTCATTCTCCCAATCTAAGATTAAAATTACAAACTTAATTACAAGAAAAATAATTGTTCTGAAAACTTTCTTGCGCTAACATATCCAAAGTGTGGAGGCATGGTTGGAAGATTAACTTGTTAATTGTTTTTAATATTTTTCTTGTAGGAAATCTCCATCTAACTAGCTACTTGATTGTTGAAAACTTTTTTTCGTTGCAATGTGTCGCATCCTGAGGTAAAGCAAATTATTTCTCCTACCAAACTGCTATGATGTTGAATTTTTAATCTAAAATTAACAAATTATATAAATTATTGTAAGAAAACATAAATGCTCTGTCTAAATGTTTCTAATTTTGATCGTACAAAAAAGTTTCTTAGGAAAGTTGTAATGTAAAGGTGGCGGTGGCCAACTTTTGTAGCGGAAAGATGGCCACTTTCTATAACAGTTTGAGAGAGATGCCCCAAATAGAAAATTGTGCATTTCTGTTGTTTTTTGGAAGCACGTTCTGTTCACGACTTTGGCCTGCACTGACGCTATAAATAGGAAATTTTTTTAACGAATTTTTTCCCTTTTAAAAATCTTTGACTAATATAATAGTGTTGTTTTCAGTAATTCTGTTCTTCATTTTTTCTAACCAGAAAAGATTTGGAAAGAAAAGCAAAATCTTTTTGAAAGAGAAATCTTATCTATCGTCCCACACTGTTACATATTCTGTTTGGCCTATTCATCCCTGTCAATTTGGGGGAGAATGTAAAATTTTAAAAACATTCCATGTAGTAGATTTGTGTAAAAATAATAATTAATGTTTATATAACATAATCATGTAAAGGCCCTAGTTCTTTAAAAATTACAAAACATCTCTTACGGTTTTACCCATTGTCATTATTTGTGTTCATAAAATAATTTTGATTTTATTTACATCGGATAATTTAATTTTCGTAAATTTACAAACCAGCTATAGTGTAGTTTTCAGATGAAATTTACAATTATTGGAAAAATTTATTAAAAAAAAATCTTAGCATATTCTCTTTTAAAATAACCAAATAAAATGGAAATTTTGAATGACAGAAAGTTAGAGGAGCAAATAGATTTCCTTGATTATCATACAATAATATCTCAACAAATTAAGCAAAAGAAATATATAATACATTAAATTAGTTTTCATTTATTTATTAAGAGGTTAACTCGTTTAGGATATTCTCTTTTAAAAATGATACAGGATATTTTTAATTATTTAAAATAATTATATATTTTAAATTTTTAAATATTTTAAAAATATTATTAACACTAATAATATTTTTATAATTTTAAATATTTTTTTTGGGGGTGAGATTTAAATATTTTCTTTCAGTTTATAGTTTTTATACTTTGTAAAAATTTAAAATCCATACAATATGATGCTTGCTACCAATGTTATTTTTATTTCTTTTGCTGCCTTTTGAAAAGAATAATTGAGAATTATATTTTATTTATAAGCAATAACAAATAAATGACAAACTACAACCCATGATTTTGTCATCCAAAACTTTTGTCTAGAGAGAGAGAGAGAGAGAATTTAGTTTTATGTAAGAATTTAATTTCTATAAATTGTTAGTATAAAATTTTTTACACAGTAAACTTATTAAAAATCTTCAGGTATGTTTTTTTTTTTCATTGAAAGTGTAATAGCAGAAATTTAAACTCATTTTTTAATTTCAAATTCTTAATCAGCTGTGCCACTTCATACTGATTTTAGATATCGCATAAAAGAAATACTGATTTTAGATATGACATTAAAGTAGTTACTAAAAGTCAGCAATTTAACATATAGTATATCATACTGTAGTTCGATAATAATAATGTACACAACGATTTTCTTTTTGTCATTTTAAAGTTTGTACTGAGCAAAAGATGACAACACCAATGGTCTTTTTCCGTATATATCATGTTAGCAACTTAGCATTCGCAGTCTAAATTGTCTTCATTTCCTTGTTTTATTTTCCTGTTTTCATGGCATAACTTGCTATTCACAGTGCCTTTTAATTTCGAGGTCAAGTCCTATAACAACAATTGAAATGAGGTAATTACGAAGAAAGAAGGAAAGAAACAATGGGAAAGTGGTAGAGAAAATTAAATCCTTTTATCATAGTTTATACCGTCATGCATAAGATAGTGCGATTGTAAATATCACTTCTATGCAATTTTTTTTTTTTTTATGGTACTTTTATGGAATCTAATTCCTCTCACGCGAGATGTATTACAGCTGATGGCAAATTGACAACAAAATAGTTGCATATTCTCAGGCCCAAAGAAATATTTAAGACTTATTTACTGTTTATTTTGACAAGAGATTTTTTTTGTTTTTATTTTTTAGAAAATCAAATAAGAAACAAATATATATTTTATTAATTTATACAAATCATTAAAAAATAAAATTGTTGAGCTAGATTGGCTTCCCTTTTCAGAATTTCCTCGGCATCAATAATGTTAGAGCCACACATTAAAGGCAATCCTCAAAGTTAAAGAAGAATGGACCATTTTCTCATTTAATTTGAGAAAAAAACTATGTGGCTCATCTATGCATCGCACCTCCATGTGGTCCAACACTTGATATGCCAATTTGGATAAAAAGGGTTATGCAGATTAACAGCCAACGGGATAGGGAAGAGATAAGGGGGAAAACTGCAAAATGAATTTATGAAGAATCAATCAAAAGGGAAGGAAGGAAAGAAGCAAGGAATGCAATTAACCAACCGGTTTGCGTTGCAAAAGTGAATATGTTTACAAAACCAAAAGCTTTCCATTGAGAAGTAAATCAACCAAAATATGTATCTTCCTAAATTACTTAAATTTTTGTTTGTCCATTTACAAATAAAAAAATAATTAGTGAAAAGTATGAATAATCAAGAATGTCAATTGCATTATCCATTTAAAATATTTATATTATTTTATATTAAGTTATTATAGTTATCACGGTGCTTCATCTCATGCCTTAGTTCATTGGAATTCTTGTACTTCCCCTGTCAGTGCTATCTGTTAAGCTGTTGCTCCAGTCATTGCATCTACTAGGGGCTAATTTTTCTCTTCTTTTGTTGCTTTTTAATTTCCCAGCAATAAAAAGAAATCAGGGTTAAAAAATCTCATCTTATCTAAAACATGACTCTTGCAATCCTCCATTATAACACCATTATCAACATGAAAATCCCAATTTTTTTAGTAAAATCCTTTTTATTATAGTGGTGATTGATTGGCCATATAGAACTTTTCTAGATCGAAATTTTCCATTTCAATTTAAGCTTTTACAGTAAGAGAGGATGATTCTATGTACAAAAAATACATTGGATGATGGATTATTTTGCCTCCTCTACTTCTAGAAGGATGTCAGAAAGGTCCATAGTCATATAGAAGATGTAGTTTTCTAAGCTTCTAAATTCTGAAGAGAAGCCAGCCAGTGTTCCATGTAATTTTTGCCAGCTGCAAATTCAACCACAGTTTCAAAATTAGTCTCTTCAAAATGCAGATACACAAATAGTATACATGAATGTATCAACAGATATCATCACAATAGTAAGTACTGTAAATGAATGCTTTCACTCAATTGAGTTTCAACAAAAATTCAATGAAACCACTGCCATCATTAAATTACAGGACAACTTTCCCTAGTTTTGATTTGTACAAAGAGCTCAATTGAAAATGGCAGGTTGTAATTTTAAAAAACACTATAGGGCCTAACTTACAATTTGGGGTATGAAATTGTTACAAGTTCTCAGTCAACTTGATCCGTGTGTCCTAGGCTACTACAAAACCATAAAGATCTAAAAACTAGGACTCATTTTCCATGTACAACAAAGAAACAGTTCCGAGGTAGAAAGGAAAGAAGTTATGCTAACATGTTATGAAGATATCATATAGTATTACTATACGCTATCTTTTATTTCTGTTTATTATTGAAAAATATTACAGGGTCGAAGAAGAGAAAAGTAAGAAGTCACTTGACTGTGTTAAAAAGGAAGTCAGTGATTAGTTGCCTTGTATAGTGTGGAATTTAGAACCTTAATCAGGTTGTGAAGGTGAAGCTTCTTCAGTGTATAACTTTTTATCTCTCATGAAAACAACTTAGTAAAAGTGATTTACCACCTGAGTAAAAATTTCAAGCTAAGAGTTTATTTTATATATATATATATATATAAGACTTGATAATAGAAAAAAAAAAAAAAAAAAAGCTCATGGCAGAAGCATAAGGAAACCTCCTGGAACAGAGAAGATACCGTCAAAGAAAATTAGCTCATAAAAGCAAGGCAGTATCTTTGCAAATCATGGATGAAACCATTCAGAGAATAAGAGGAGCAAAAACCATATAGGATACACACACAAAAATACAAAAATAAAATAAATAAAAAACCCCGTAGGTCGAAGCATTTGAAGACAATTCTAAAAAAAGGCAAAACTATTTGGTCTATATTATGTATCATGTATTTTCCTATTTGGATTTAGCGAGTTATTGGCCCCAATTACCATTGCATTTATAATTGCTAAGCAGTGCATTAGCATCTGATAATGACAAACATTTCCTCATTAGCATCAGAATCATCAAGAAGGCCAAACCAACTAAAAAATTATGGATCATACTATACAATAACATAAAATTATAAAAACTTAAAAAAGAACCTGAACAAGGATTGTTTGACTTTAAAGAATCAGCACAAAAAAAGTTCATAAACTCAGAAAAAGTTAAACAGTGCTAGGAGTTTGAAAGAGAACAAAATAACTCAATGAAAACAAAATCATACAATTCAAGTGCACGTTCTGAATCTTACTTACCAGAAGAAAATTCATTTGGAAGGTTCTTGATGACACTCAAAAGCTCCTTGTTTGAACTCGACACCTCCTTCCTATAGCAAGGAACCAGCACAGCAAAACTATTATCCAAATCATCATCACTCTGAAGGAAATCAGAGCCATGAGGCTCCAACCACCCAATGGAAAAATCTGAGTCATCAGATTCAGAGCTTGACAAACAACCATCACCATCAGATGGAACCAACACAACATCATACTCTCTATCATGTCTCCTCTCTTCCCTGCTCTGCCATTTCCTTTTAACCTTCCTGTGAGAAGGAGCTATCTTTGTTCCCTTCACTGAAGGAAACTTCACAGTCTCTCTTTCCTTAAAACTCCATTCAGAAGATGAATTCAGTGTAGAGCCACTAGAAACAGGCTCTTTCTCCTTGCTACTACCCCACAACCACCATGACAAACGTGTCAAAGAGACAGCCATACTCTCCCAATTGTGATTTCTAAAGCTAAAGAGTCACAATGGTTGAAGAAGCTCTTTTGGTGGCCAAAATTTGTGAAAGAATGCGGCCAAAATTTGAGAAACGGAATGGCCAGTGGTTCCTGCCTGTTGCGGAAACCACTATATTAGGAAATGATCCATTGATTCATTAGCAAAAGGAAATCAATTGGAAAATGTGGCACAAAAATAAATTCAACCCAACAAACCTATTAACTAATATCGATAACAACCAATAAAAACGCAATTTTTTTGAAAGATAAAAGAGCACAAACACGGATGAAACAGATTCAGTGAATTTACAAAAGGTTTTGTTTTTTTTCAAATATCAAACCTAATTTAGCAAGTTGAAGAACTTAGCCTAGATTCACTGACCCATTTCCCAAAATTAAATGTCAGCAAAAATTATCTAGACATTTACGCTCCCAGAAAAGCACAAGAGAATATTAAAAAAAATAAAGAAGAAAAGGATAAGATAGTTATCAGAATCTCAAAAGAATAAATTTTTACCTTGTTTTTTTATTTACCAAAAAATATCAACCCCAGATCTCAAACACAATGACACAAACTCATGTTCGGTCTACTCAATGCAAAAAATCAAAAGAAAAAAAAAACACGAAATCCAGTAAAACTTTTGAGTAAATCCCTTTGCTTTAGGGTCAAAATCGAGAATTCCGCCAAACTCAATTCACAACCAAGGAATCACCAGAAAATCCCACACTCCTCGCCGGAAAAACCGAACCTTTCAAACGGCTATGGTATCGGAAACAAAAAGCAGAGGAGATCGGAGCAATGGTTTTCTCCGGCGAAAGAAAAAAAACCGGCGATACAATGCAAATACTCAGTGAGTCAATTCGACACCCTAACTCGCCAATTATCCCTCTCTCACTCTCTAATCTTCTTCTTCTTCTTCCTTCTTCTGCCTCTTTTTCTGGGTACACTGAGAACCAAACCCAATCGCTCAAAACCTCGTCTTCTTCTGAATTTATAGAGCTATTTTATCACCTTTTTCATCTTTTCACATCCAACGGTCAAAATTGCACCGATTATTCTGATGAACGTTCAAAGTCAAGGTCTCATCGTCTTACTCTACACCCCTCACACATTTTATAATAATTCATTCCTGGCCTATAGCATAAGGTAGTTAACAATATTATGTTTTTTAATCAGAAAAATTACTGGACGTTGATTCGGTGGTGAGAGATATGATAACCGTCCAAAGTTGCTGACGTGGATGGCCATTACCCCAATCATGGGATGCATGTGCGGCCAACTTGTCGACACGTGTCAATAATGTCACCCTAAAATAGTACCAATATAAGATATAAGATTATATATGGAATAACTAATGATTAAAGAAGTGGTGTTTTTCTTTATAAGTTTTTCAGCTTGTCGAATAATTATTAGTAAATGTTCATATCTATAGTAAAAATTAGCTGTTTAAACATACTATAATTAGAGAATAAAACAAAATCTTGTAACAACTTCCTAAGATAAATTTAAAATCAAATCAAGTTTATCTTCTCCAAACTAACTTCTATATCAAGTAGGAAACTAGGAATCTCTGACCATTTAACAACTCCAATCATCCAATGTCAGCTTCATTTTTTCATTTTCACATAAAATTGTACTGCTTGTAGTTATATTGGAAAATGCTACAGTATAGACCAACTTTAGTAATCATAGTAAAATCTTAAATAAATAACTGTAGTTAATGTGAGGACTAATTTCGAACTGATTGAATTAATTGTGAAAAGTTCATAAATGTAATTAACAAGACATCTAAGTCATCCAATTAAATATTTTTAATAAATTAAAACCGAGACTATTAAATGGTAATCAAATTCAAGTCTGTATTAGTAATTAAAGAAGTTGCATTAGACAAATCATTTTCAGGTTAAAGATGGCACGAAACACCTTCGTGATCGATCCGCAAGCTTCTACGAAATTGATCAAAGTCAGTCATAATTTTTTCTTCGAGCAAACTGAAAGGTGGGTGTTTATGGAGTAATCAATACTCAAAGAATATAGAATATGGGAATTAAGTAATCTAGAAAAAGATCTCATAGCCAAAACGACGACAAGTATTGACGTACCAAGAAAGAAAGAAAAAAAGTGTGTATTTTCTCATTGGATTTTCTTAGAAAGAGCTCCTTCAATTGACTTTTGCTCCTCTGCCTCTCTTCTTTTGAAAGATTTACATCGTTACCGTTTGGCTAACGCTATTGCCATTGATATACGACATCTATTTAAATCATAGAGCTGCAAGAATTGATGTTTCAATATAGTAATTAGGGCAGTTTTATAAATGAAGCAAAGCTTTCATGATATAAAAATATATATAGTAATAAAGGGACGCTCACGTATTTGTATTGTTACACATTTAGACAAGCTCCAATATATAGTTAAAGTTATATATGGATATTGTCATTGATCTAATTAATGATATTTCTTTGATCGGATTTAGCCATTCATTTTCATTGTTTGTGCCACCGATGACATACAATCCAATTATATATATGCTAAATATGCTATACACATAGTACTTACTTCTATAGCTTATAATTTTTATAATCTAATTAAAACTAGTTTCATTATGTTTTTTACACACTGTTTTTATGACTTTATTTAGTGGAAAGTGGTGTGTTTCAAAGTATGAGCACCAAACATATCATTGCTATATATTTTATGTAGCGACAATAAACTTTTAATGATGCTTCTTTTTAAGGCGTTCTGAAGAAAAAAACTGGTCAGACCTAAATTTTGTTGTACATGTTAAAAGAATATCAAAACTTTTGGAAAAGGAGAAAAAAATTCCACAAACTTTTATATTATTTATTGAATTTATTTTTTATTCAATGATATTATTAATATTTTTTATAGAAAAAAATTTATGCATTAATAATGTAAATTTTTTACACAATCATCTAGTCACAATCACTATGCATGATAAGTTTATTAATTTTTAAAATAATTATCTTAAAGTAATTCAAATAATAATTTATGATTGAATAACGATATACAACTATTTCATAAACGTTAAACTCTTTCTCATATTACCAACTAATCACAAAAAATTATAGGCACACATTTTAAAATAATAATTATAAAAAACTAATAATCTTATATTAGTCTAATTAAATTCTTATTTAATTATTTATGTATTTTTCTACTTATGCAAGATAAGTCTAGTAGTTAGTTATCTCTATCAAGTATCAAGTCTCAACAAACCTAACTCTTTAAAAAATATTAATTAAACATATTTTTTAGATAATGTCTATATCTTTTTATATCATAAGGATATAGGTTTAAATTCTCTTATCGATGTGAAAATTTTATTGGTGGACGATCTAAAAGTATTTCTATAAGTATTCAGTGAGACTTAAGACATGTTTTGATCTTAATGAGCCTTCAAGTCCTAATTCACATCTCTTTAGATCATCTTTATTTTTTCCTCTTACTTTTCTATAATATTTGTTTCTCCTAAAAAAAATAATAAATCATGATTTTTTGTAACACCCTTTTAATTTTTTTTAGTTTACTAAATCAATTTTTATTTTAAAAATATACCTAAAGTCGCCAAAGGGTTTGCTAGCATATACTACTACTAATTATTATTATTAATTTGGATATAAACCTGAATTTCTAATCACTTGATTTTCCATTTTTTTAATACTTTTGAAAGAACAGTTTTAGTTTTTTTCTTCAAATGATTATATACTATGTTAAGGAATGATATAGGCTTAATAAAACAAGGTCGGATTACAAATGATTTAGTGAGTGAATTTATGTATTTTCCACAAAGGAAGCCAAGGTCTTGTGATGTCGTGGCGCCCACAAATCATGCTATGTAATTTCATGTTTTTTAACACTGTAGTTAATTATAAGTCATTGATAAGGAATTGAACTCATGAATTAGAATATATTCACCTGTAAGAGTACGGCCGGGTTGATAAGATAAATAATGCAGCACTTGCGTGAATCACAAAAAAGAACTAAAACTACAAAATAAAATGGATGTCACAAAAATTGACGTTATTATTCCTTGAAGATACAGAGATAAAAAGATTACAATGAAGTGATAAAAAAAACTAGATATGATAAAGTTCTATTTAAATAAACTTTTCGTAAGTATTTATAGGAATAAAACAGAAAAAAAGAAAAAAAAGAAGAAAAAACCTCTTCATAAGTTAAAAATAACTTATGCATAAGTTAAAAGTTAGATTTCGAAGAAATTACTAATATAAGAATTTTTTTACAAATTAACTTATAATAAAACTTATTTTATTTTTTTAAAAGTGATTTTGGAGAAATTCATCTAAACAGACCTAAAGAGACATAAGTTCACTTGAAACGGTTTTTTTTCTTTCTAAAATGTCATTAAAAAAATTAATTTAAAATTTATACTTGCATTTATTTTAATTTTTCAAAATAATTAGAAACTGAAAAGAATAAAAAATGTGATTAAAGTTAGAAGGCATTTTAAATTATAAAACAGTTTTTTTAAAGTTATTTATGATTGTAAATAAACATAAATTAGATTATGTTATTTATTTATTTTTTAAAAGTAATCATTGATATATTTTGTATAAAACTATTATTTTTTGTTTAATGACTTTAACATGGAAGTATTTTTATAATTATAAGTATTTTATTATTACCACGAAGAAAAATGAAAAAGACGAAAAAAAATGTCATTTTAAGTGGAGAAGAAAAAAATTCTAACCTCACTGTAGATATAACTTTCAAATACAATTATTAAATGTTAATTATATCTTTTTCTATTTACAAAATTCAAATTCAAAACTTGTTTCTGAAGAGATTTTAGAAGTTCTAGTTGAAAAGGGATGAAAAACAAACTCAAACTAAAAAAAAAAAAGATGAGAACAAACAATAAAAAAAAAAGCCGCTTATTAGAGATTTTCACTCTTGCATATTTCGTAGTGGAGAATGTGAGGCTTGATTCAGCACTAGTAAAATTGAATTGCTCAAATTATTGAGAAATCCTTGACTAAATGCACCAAGAATCTTAGGCTCTAATTCACTTTCTAATCTTATTTTTTTAGAGCCCTATCCAACCTCACAAGCAAATTCAAAACCTTATTAAAGACTGACATGGGACCTATATAAGGTGAAAATTAGAGAATAATGCACACATTTTACAGTATCTACGATCAAGAAGTTGATTGAAAAGAAAAGGAAAAACCATATCAAATGAACTTAATCATGACAATCACTCTTTGGGGAAAGTAGCATCAAACTTTTTCGTGATAGCAGATTAAAAGGGTTGTTTTCCCGTTTCATAGGAAAAAGTATATCATCATTCAGTTACAAATTAATCATGTTACCGTTTCTCTTGCTCTCATACTCATCTTTCCACTAATCAAACTCCATTGATGAAATGTTCACGTTTAGCTAAAAAAATGATGAATTGTTCACTTTATGGTTGGAACACTTGAAATTGTAAAATGGCTTATCTTTAATGAAGTTCCTCTCTCTATAAATAAGATTTATTTATTTGTCTTTCTCCTATTTCTCATTTAATTTTGAAATGATTTTGTGTATTTTCAAATATTGATAACGTTCCTTTTGCCCATCGTCTCATACATGATATTTTCATAATATCGCGTGCACTGTACATGTTTTGTGACGTTGACTTGTGTATGGAAAGTAGTTTTTACAAGATTAAGATTACTCAACTACCATGTTTTTAATTCAATTTTTTTTTTCATATTCATTTTTTTTA
Organism: Glycine max; assembly: GCF_000004515.6. Lineage (NCBI taxonomy): Eukaryota > Viridiplantae > Streptophyta > Magnoliopsida > Fabales > Fabaceae > Glycine > Glycine max. Next base: position 43,264,053 of record NC_038245.2, on the reverse strand, counting down.
TCTCCCGTTGATGTGCTGTAGAATCTTGATTAATCACTTGATCTAGGAAAAACTGAAAAAGAACGCACGTAACCACAGTTTCCAACTCAGATTTACATGAATTGTTACCCACTTGTACTTGAGCCTGACTTCATGTTAATTAACTCGCAGGTGAACCCTTTACCTTCCCCCCTTTGGCCACTCCATGTGCTCAAGACACCGAACGACAACACAAGATTTTTATTTATTTATTTTCTATTTCCTTGTTACTTCAGCAAACTGTTAATTTTTTTTTCTATGAGTTTTCTTTAGCATTGTCTGTGCTGGATTTTTTTTTTTTGAGTGAACTGTCGTTTTAATTCTTGAATTTAAAAAGCATTATGACATTTGTTCTTGAATAATAAGAAAAAAGTCCTGAAGGTGTAAATTAACAATCATATCACATTAATTAAAAAAATGTGTAATGTCGACTTAAAAGATAATACGGTATATAATAACATATGTTTAGGGAATAAAATAAGTAATTAAATTTAATATTGACTTCATATTTTTTTTTTCAAAGATCATGCGAATTTATATAATATTATTTATTTCCCATGGACAAGTGGAGTATTTGTATATTAAGTTTGTTTTGTCAAATCCTGTAATGTTCACCAATAATATTCGTGGGATAAATTCACAAGTATGAATTTATGTATGATCAACACAACTGACCAATTCTTGACTAATACTTTTTTCAAATTGTTGATTTAAACAAAACAGAAAACTCTTCTAAGTGCATCCTGACTAAAAGTATTACTGGGTTCATATAATTATATTTATAGGATATGCTATGGTTCATAGAATCATTTGAAGCTAGACAATAGAAAATGCTAATGGTGCCCACCCTGTCGCTCACGGTTGTTCTGGGAAGAGGTTTCTGACCTTATTTGATCATGATGATTCTTCTTTTATGTTCTTTCCTCAAAAGACAAAATGCTGGAGCACTGAATTTTGTACTATATAACATGATATTTTCGTTCCTCTATGCTTGCAACTTGCGCTGGAAAATAAATACGAAGAAGATGCACAATCTTGAATTAAATAACAAAATAACAGTAGCAAAATAAATTTAATTGACAGCACATGAATAATGCATTATAACATACAATAAGCACAAGAAAAAAAAATTAAGGGAAAAAATTAAATAGCCTGGGTTGAAGCGCGTAAACGCTATCCTTAGAGAGAAAACGCCCCCACTGCACGGGTAAGAAATTCTGATTGCGCTCCTCTCCCAAGATACGACAACCCGTTGGTTCCGATCGTGTGCAGCGAAAGGATCCCCGAACCTTATGAACACCAATGCTCTTGCTCTCACAAAAATTAAGTTTTGTATAGGAAAAGAAAGAGACAAATTTTTGGCAGGAAGAAACCAGATCTCTCAGTCTGTCATTTCTAGAAAAGAGGAAATAGATATATATAGGCATTTTGCAACAACAAAATATGACCGTTGGAAATATGACCGTTGGAAAACTAACATACAGTTGTCACAACAAATATAACAAACTAGTTTGACTCATTAAAATAAAATCTTAAAAAAATCTAAAATAAATATTTTATTTTATAAAATAGAATTAATATATATTTATAAATTTTAAATTAAAACACAAATATTTATCAACATTCCCCCACATAATTTAAAATTTTAAAATATATTTTCTGAAAGATAAAAATATAAGAGAAAGAGCATGTGATATTGTATTTCGGTATAAGGAACCTTCCGGGTTTGAGCCTTATACCTAGTGTTTATGAACTTCCATCCGAGAAAAATGTAGTGACTTGATTGTCTTGAACTACATATTCTTTAACCGGACTTTAGTACACAACTCCTACAATATTGGTGTTCAATTAGGTTCTAATCAGTGGTAGCGCGTTACACGGCCTTGCGCTTGTATCTTGTTTCGTGAGTGTCACTTAGAGATTAGCCCATATCTCACAGTGGCGGCCCCACCACCACACTCACTAGGTGAATCCTCAAAGAGTGAGTTGTGACCCTCACCCCTACAATAATTGTCATCGGATTCATTAAGAGGTATTTTTTTTTTCATCAAAAATACACATATATAAATACCTCAACCTTAATATTGCCACAATTTATAATACACCTCGTCATAGGAATGAGAAACGGAACAGCTCCGTCAAATTTCATTTTGGTGTACTTTAGTCAACAAACAATTTCGTTGTTACCCGTTGAACTCCATTCATGGGATCACCAATCACACGGAGACGGGTGTCCATTGTTGTAACTAAATAATGGGCTTTAATCCCATTCCCCTCGACGACTCAAGTACTTGTTGACATGTCAACCTTTTTGTAAGCGGATCCGCAATATTATTTTCTGACCTGACAAAGTCAAGAGAAATGACACCATGAGAAATCAAATTTCTAATAGATTTATGTCTCACTCTTAAGTGTCTTCTTTTTTTCATTAAAATTTTGCTAGTCCCTTTAGATATAGCAATTTGATTATCACAATGCATTGGAATTGGAGGTATACTCTTATTTAACAATGACAAATCACATAATACATTTTTAAGAAATTTAGCCTCACTAGTAGCAGTATTTAAAGCAATAATTTTTGCTTCCATGTGAAATAATAATTTGTCTAATAGATTTTCATGATACTGCACAACCAGCTAAAGCAAAGACATGACCACTTGTCAATTTTATTTCATCAAAATCAGAAATTCAATTTTGTATCACTAAACTCCTCAATTACTTTCCAATCTACCAACTGTATGTGCAATATCAGACAAGCCTAGAGAAGTTTGTCAAATGCAACAAAGAACCGATACTTTGAGAATATTTATGTGAAGAAATTCCTTTACTCTTTTTTTTTTAACTTGATGGATGAATCATAAGGAGTAAAAGCATGTTTCGCATCAAAATAATTAAACTTCTTCAATAGCTTTTCAACATACTAAGATTGGGTAAAAGTCATGTCATCATTTTTCTTCATAAGCTTAATACCCAAAATCACATCTACACAACCAAGGTCTTTCATACCAAAATTTCTAAACAAGAAAAACTTCACATCATTTATGAAATGCATATTACTACCAAATATCAATATGTCATCTAGATACAAACATAAAATGACGCATCCATTATCATCAAATTGTTTCACATACACACATTTATCACTAACATTAATTTGAAAATCATACAAAAGAATAACTTAATCAAACTTTTGTGTCAATGCTTTGGAGCTTGTTTCAAACCATACAAAGATTTAACAATTTATTTTTCAAGAAAAATATTTTCAAAGAAAGTCACATCTCTATACTCCATAATAGTAACATTAGAAATTTCAGATACTTCTGAATTAATAACTAAGCATCTATAAGTAGTATTATGTAAAAAATATCCAACAAAATATAATTAATATTTTTTTTTCAATTTTCCTTTTCTTATTAATAGGGATATTAACCTTTACTAGACACCCCCACACTTTAAGATATTTCAGTGGTTCTCCTTTTCTCCATAGCTCATAAAGATTTTTTTATAAATTTTTTTTATAAGGTACTCTATTAAGAATACGACAAACAAAATATAAAGCTTCACAAATGTGTTTATTTTATTGTTTTTATGTTTTATCAATGAGTTATATATAAAGAGACAATCAGTCAACATGTAACAACAAAATACTTGCAGTAGTAATAATAACGTTAAACAATAAAAATTAAAAACCAAATAACAAATGTCCTGATTTTAAAGACTTGTGTTCACAGGATCATTTGACCAAGTAAAAAATAGTTTTCTAATCATATAAGAATGAAATTAGAAGTATGCTTTTAGTTTTTCACATAAACTAATTCTAAAAGCATTTTCTCTTCAAAACCATCATTAATGAAGAAAATATATTTTAAATTTCAAATTATAAGAAAATAATTTTCAACAATCTCTCACTTATGTAAAATTTAAGGAAATGAAATAATATAATAAAACATTTTTAATGAAGCATAATACATTGTGTCTTCGTCCATTAATTTTTCAGACTTACTAAAAAGGAACTCAATCATATTCATTATAGATATTTTGATACAACATCATGCTACTGTAGAAAAGATTATGCAAGAAGAAAGTATAAAACATTTTCTCTCTAAAACAATTTTCTCTCTAAGACTGTTGGAAAAATAAAACCAAAATGAAAGAAAATAAATACGAAGAAGATGCACAATCTTGAATTAAATAACAAAATAACAGTAGCAAAATAAATTTAATTGACAGCACATGAATAATGCATTATAACATACAATAAGCACAAGAAAAAAAAATTAAGGGAAAAAATTAAATAGCCTGGGTTGAAGCGCGTAAACGCTATCCTTAGAGAGAAAACGCCCCCACTGCACGGGTAAGAAATTCTGATTGCGCTCCTCTCCCAAGATACGACAACCCGTTGGTTCCGATCGTGTGCAGCGAAAGGATCCCCGAACCTTATGAACACCAATGCTCTTGCTCTCACAAAAATTAAGTTTTGTATAGGAAAAGAAAGAGACAAATTTTTGGCAGGAAGAAACCAGATCTCTCATTCTGTCATTTCTAGAAAAGAGGAAATAGATATATATAGGCATTTTGCAACAACAAAATATGACCGTTGGAAATATGACCGTTGGAAAACTAACATACAGTTGTCACAACAAATATAACAAACTAGTTTGACTCATTAAAATAAAATCTTAAAAAAATCTAAAATAAATATTTTATTTTATAAAATAGAATTAATATATATTTATAAATTTTAAATTAAAACACAAATATTTATCAACAATTTGATCATGATGATTCTTCTTTTATGTTCTTTCCTCAAAAGACAAAATGCTGGAGCACTGAATTTTGTACTATATAACATGATATTTTCGTTCCTCTATGCTTGCAACTTGCGCTGGAAAGAGAGCCAATGTCTCACAAATTTAGCAACTCTATGTTTAGATATAGAATAAAAGAGAAAGAATTTGTTGTTCTAAGAATAAAAGATTAAAAGTATTTTTGAATTCTCCTAACTCTCCTCCAAACATGTATTTATAAGTTTGGTTAAAATTGCCTAGTTATTAAAGTCTTGATTCCTCAATCTTCTGATTCACCAATTTATTAGTACATAAACTATGATTGCCATAAATTGAGTAAATTAAGGAGATAGGTTAAGCCTCTCTCCAATTATATATTATGATGAGTTAGCAACCGGCCCCTATTCTTATTTATGTGGATAATATGAAAGAGAGCCTCGAATTACTGTCATAGAGGAAGGAGACGGCTATATACCATAGATGATAGGACTTAAGAACAGTGAAAAGAAGGATGCAATTGGCAATGGTGGAAGAAAAGTAAGGTTGAGATAGAAGGAATGTGTTCACGCGTGTACTTAGGTAGTCATTTTCATTACAATTTGGGTTAGTGAATGGCTCACATCAAGGTATGTAGTAGTACGTGCTAATTAGACATATAGCTACATGTAGCTGAGGATGCATGTGATAGGGTGCAATATATATATATATATATATATATATATATATATATATATATATATATATATATATATATATATATATATATATATATATATATATATATGTGCTTTGGAGGGGCCTTGGCCTACACATGGTTTCTTTGTCTGGGCACCATCATCCACCTGTTTATCCTTTCTAGTTTCTAGCTAGTTCATTTTGGCTAACTAATTCTTGATCTGTTGTAACACGAAAATGTTGTAGTTCTGCTCCAATTTTGGGAAGATGTGATAGAAAAGAACAAATAAAATGAATAAGGTAAGAAAGAGATGAAAAAAATGAAATGATAATATTACTCTATAAATTGTAGAAAGGCCCTAGCTTTTTGTGTGTTTCGATTCATATTTAGAATCACATTGAAAGGTGTTTGATCTCCGAATGACACATTTCAGTTTGAGTATAGGATGAATTAAATATGATCTTTCTACTCACCATGATATTTGATATTATGTTAGAAACATGATTCAAAGTTTTAGACTGAAGTTATTGGATTTTACACCAACTATATATAACATGAGTTATGTTGTTTGTTTCATGTATATTCTTAGTTGGACTTAAGAATATTTTGATAATTATGCAACCAAAATCAATTTTAATTTCAAGATTTTTCAAACATTGTGTGTCAAAATTAATTTTTTAATATCTATTATCCAAATAAAAACTACGTTATAAAAAAATATTTATTTAGAATTAATTCTACAAAATCACGTTGACTCAAAATCATTTTTACAAACACAAGTCTCAGCACACAAAAATTATTAGTTAGGGTGACTTAGGTAAATATTTACAATGTGTTTGGAAAGGCTTGAAAGACCTATTTGACGTAGAAAAAAAAAGTCACATGTCTGAAGCATTCAACTCTTGCTTTTGCCTTTTTTATTTATTTGTTGAACGTGAAAAATTATGTCCTACCATGTTTTCAAACACATGCTTAGTGTGTGGTTGGTTTCATATTAGATTTTCATAATTCATATTAAAATACTAATTAATATGATTTTAGATAAATTTTTATATGTTTAATTTCACATCAAAAAATTAATTCTGGATAAAGCAACTTGTCTCGTCTCCTAACATGTTTATGATTTTTATTTGGTAACAACTAGCAAGGAGGGGCCTAAAGGCTCAAAAGAATTTCGGCCTCCCCACAGGCCTGACTGGCCTCCATAGTGACTTGGTTGGCCTCCACAAGAATCTATTAGGCCCTAGGCATCAAAGGAATTCTCACCCCATCTTAGAGCAATCTTTATAAAGGATTTGCCTTTATCTACCAAGGAAACAAGTACAAACTAAAACTAAAATCTCCAAATAAGGAGAATAACATTTCTTGTACTCATTCCACCAAAAAAAATAAAAAATTTCCTATACTCAGAATTGGATGGGGGGATGTCACTTATTCTGGAAACTCAACCAAACTTTGTTTAGGTCATTAATCTTAGATGTGATACTCTAAATGAGCTCTAAATCAACCATACAAACCTAACTTATAAGGTAAGGGTTGTTCCCACTTATATATTTTAATTTGGTCATATCACTAGTTACAATGAGATCTCCAACATGGACGAAAAAGAAAAGACAGGGTAGGGCTTGTGTTTCTAAACTAGAAGTGAAGGGAAATCGGGAAGAAGAGAATATTTGAAGAGTTAATGTTAACGATAAAATTAGAAATCGGAAGTTTAAAAAGAAGGGGTGTGAAAAGCGAGGCCCAATATTAATTTGTCATGGAAAGAATTTTGGGCCCTTAAACAATACAGCCGAACAAAGTAGTTTTTGGACTGGGCCGAAAAAAGCGTATAAGTAAAATGGGAATTTCTTTGTACACCCAATATTTTTTTTTACATCCAACACTTTTCGTTTTTTTTCAAAATTATCCTTGCTAATAAATACATTCGTAATTCGTAATTTGTAAGAGTAAGTTTACAAATTCATAATCCTTAAGAGGCTTACTTGTAATCCATATATGGATTGACAATCCGTATGTATGGAATATAGATTTTTATTTTTTTTTTAAAATATTTTACAAATTAATAACTCAAGATTCGAACCTTAAAGTTACATGTTTGAATCCTGCTTGAATCATTTTTTTTCAATTTTTTAAAAAATTATATTACAAATTAATTGTTCATGCAGGATTGGAACATATAACTTTATATGTTCGAATCTTCCTGCTTGAACCATTTATTAGCAGGTTCGAATCTTAAATTTGAACCTTAAAAAACATTTACTAATAACCGACGCTGGTGCACAAAGAAATTCCCAAGTACAATCCAACGGATAGCTCGTTCAACATTTGTTGTGATTAAAAAAGTGGCTACGTCTTTTTATGGTTATGAAACGTAATACGGATTATGGAGTAACCACCTTCCCATTTCTCTCCGTCAAACTCAGGTCAGTTTCTGGTGTTTCTTTCTTCTCCCTCTCTCTTTTTTTTGTTGTAGTGTCTGGTTAACATGTTGAAACAGTTTTAGCCCATGTTATTGCATTGTTAGCATTGTTTAATGTTGATTGAATATATGGTTCAGTGTCATGTAAAATGCAATCTAATCAAGCTGAAATGAAAAATGAAACCTCTCATATTTAGTTTCAGTTCAGAGGGTATCATATCATACATGTAAACAGGAAAATTAAACATAGGAAGCGAATAGAAAATGAAGGTAGCACTATGTTAAGGCTGAATAAATCAAGCCTCGATGGGGAATTAGATTTGATATTGTATTAGCTTATAATGACGAATTGTATGTAGCATTGCCATTGATGATATCGTAATTCTATCTAATAACCAAGCATGCTGTTTTTGTAACATCAACAATTAGGTGTTCTAATTTTTAATTTTTCATAACTTTGGAGTTTGGAGAGCAGCAACGTATCATGGGGTGTGCCTTTTTAATGACCTAAAAATGATATGAATACATTTTACTGCCATGATCATATATAGTTTTCCTTGGAAATACTCTTGAATGATCAAATCTTGAGCAATATTTGGCACTATATGTCGTGATTTATAGAGGAAGAAATAACCCAAGTCAATTGAAATGTCAGCTTGTATTCCTACTCCAACATCTCTCTATATGCAAACTGCAATGTTTTTCCTGTTGTCTATGTACTTATCTTTTATCTTGGTTGTGGTCTGGAATCATGTAGCTCTTCATGCCTTTTTTGTATTCAGTGCTGGCAAACAGGTTTTTTGAATGTCACATATGTGAAATGCCAAGAAATGGATGTTTATGAAGAAATCGAAGAAACTAAAGCTGAAATTGAGAAACTTACGGTAAAACTAAGAGACAAGACAAATTCACTTCAGAACTTAAAGAAATACTATGATGCACAGGCCAATAAGATACAGGAATCTATTTTCAAAGTTGAGAAGCTGAATCAAGAAATGCTTCAAAAGGCAGATGATATCAACGATTATGTCAGCGAGAGTTTAAATAATAAAGAGTCCATCACCAAACATCTCAGTGCTGCAGATGATGAACTTGGAGCAATTTGTGATGATAAATTTAGAAAGTGGAAAGATGAAAAAAGAGGGTATGTATTGGCGTTAGAGGAGGAAGAACAAATAAAATGGAAGGAGGAACATTTTAAACATCTAGAAGATGTGCATGAAAAACTTATAGATCAGTTTAAGGCAAGTAAGAAGGAGTGGGAGTTGGAAAAATCTACATTGCTTGATGAGATTTCCTCATTGAAGTCTTTGTTAGACTATCATATAATAAAATGACATGATCTGCAACACCAGTTACAGATGTGCAACCAAGCCCTTGCTCATGAAGAAAGCCTGAGAAAGCGTCTGGAAGATGAAGTCTCCAATTTGAACAAGAAGTGTTTTCAATTGATGAAGCAGTTGGAGTTGAAAGATGCTGTTTTGATCAGTTCCAAGAAATATATCAATGAAGAGCGAGAGAAAGCAGCATGTTTGATGAGGCAGGTTGAGTCCTATGGATTTGCCAATGAACTGCTACATTTGCCACACAACGAACTTGATAGGCACAAGGATTTGCATATGGAAGATGGTTTCAAAGAACAACTTAAGGAAGTTTATGATGCTTTAGACAGGGCAAACATTGAATTGGATGAGAGAATATGTGAAAAAAGTGAAATGGAGTTTGAATTGAGAATATGGAAGTCATTTGTTGAACGTTTGAGGAGCGGTCTTGAAGAAAATCTTGTCATGTGCAAAGAACTGGAAAATTCACTCCTTGCACAAGTAGATTTTACTGAAAGCCTCAAGCAAGAGAAAGATAGCTTGGTTTTTAAGTTAGAAGAGAAAGAGAATAAAATAGAATGCCTGCAGCAACATGTTTACTATTTGAACAAGAATCAAAAGTAAAGGAAACAGAAGCTTCTGTTCCAGCAAATTGGGAAACATCTGAGTCTTCTGAAACTGTTGAAGGGACATATCTCCAGATCATAGAGGAGAAGGACAATATTTTAGAGGAGCTCCAGAAAGGGGTTATAAGGCTTGAACAAGAGTCACATAGAAGAGAATTTGAAAGTAGTATGATTGCAAAAGGCAACATGGTGAGAACCAACGAGCTTGAGAGAGAATCCTATCCAAATTATAAAGGGAAGGAATATGAGAACAGATGAAATCATGCAACAGATGACTTCACTGGAATAGAAGTTCACTAGCTCCTTAACCTCCATTGCCTCACAGCTTGCATAGAAACAGGCTGAAATTAAATTATTCATGTCAAAGAAGTTTGTGATAAGATCACAGCAGCTGAGGTTCTAGCTACACTTGAAATTGAAGAGAAGTTGATGATGGTGGAACTTGAGTATGATATCCATGATATGGAGCAGAAACTGAAATTGCAAGAGGAAAATTGGAGGCAATCAGAACAGCTTGCATTGGATATTGAAGAGGAAATGGAAGCAAAACAATTACAAATAAAGAAGTTGATTGATCAAATGGAGAACAAGCTAAGAGGCTCAGATGTTTTTCTTCAAAAACTCAAGATAGAGAATAGAAGTTTGCTTGAAAATGTTACTAGATTGTCATTAGAAAGGTAAAACTTGTTGGGTTTTGTTTTAGGATTGGGTGATAAAATGTGAGTGCGCTACTGCAGTCTACAGACACTCAACTAATGGACACATTGAGAAGCATAGTGCAGTGTTTTGAGAATGATAGTGTAGGAATAAATTTTAAGAAGGATGATGGATTGCTTGTAAAAGAGAATATGATAATGCATTCTCCAACGGGGATAAAGAAACTTGAAACATTTTCTGATATAAGGTCACTATTTAAGGAGCTCAACACTTAGTTGCTTGCAATAGGGAATAAATATGCTAGCTAGAGGAATGAGATGTGCATCTCTAAGATTTTTAGCAGAAACGTCATTCAACTTGAAGCATGAACATTTCTAGATTGTATATGAAATCCATTTGTTTTACCTTGTGTATTTTTTTGTTGGGTTTCAATGCACTTCCATAAATTACACCTAGTTCTTTTTTATATAAGCTAATATTTTTTACCCTCATGATTGATCTTCCATAAGTTTGCAATGTATATTTATACACAGCTTCTAAACCTACTTTTTCATAGAGTTTCACAGTTTGTAAAACATTTATGTAATTTTTAACTATAAAACAATGTTTTTTAAAATTTCCACATTATCTTTTCACATACTTACTCCTATTATTTAAAATTTCTCAAGCAATTCAATTGCTAAATGTTGATTAATTTACTAAGGAGTTACGTACAACTTACACATATTTTCTATAATGCTGTTATAGTAGTAATATTTAAAATTAAAATTCTACTTTAATAATGTATGCTAAATTTTAATATTTTTTATTGTGTAAATGAAAGTCTAATTAAAAAATTATAAATTTCAACCATGAAGATCACAAAAATACTTTAAAATTAGAGTTTCATTTTCCTATCTCACTCACTATCCCAGATGTCTCTTCCTTTTACCACTTGTTTTCATAAAAGACTCACATTTTTTATTTTTAAATTTAATCTCAACAAAAACACCAATAATAAGAGAGAGAGAGAAAAAATGACCACTGGTGTGTGTGCGGATGGATGCAGCGCATGTCTGCGAGGACACGTGGAAATCAAAACTATGGCTGACAAGACAACATGCGAATTTCTGGTGCACAAATGCGAGCCATTCGGTCGGGCCCACAAGAAATCAAACTTCAATCAATTTATTTTTTAATTTAAATAAAAACAAAAAATAATGGCTCTGTTCTGTTCCTTTGCGCTGCGCCTCGTAAAGGCTGACTGACAAAAAACCATTGGCGGGTGGAAGCTTTGAGAGAGTCAGAGGTAACTAACCCATTCTCCAAATTTTCCAAATTTCTAATCTTTTATGTGCATATCTTAGTTTTCCCAGCTCAGCTTTATCTGAATTTCACAGTCTAATCGCTGTTTTGTTTGTTTAATCCTGCCCTCTCCCAAATCCCAATTATTCTGATGTAAGTAGCAAATTCTGGTTCTTTTTATGAAGGGGTCATCAAGTTTTTTTTTTTTTTTTCATTTGGAGGGGGGGAGGGGGTTAATTTTAGTGTTTTGCCGTTTTGGTGATGAAACTGAGTTCAGGGCTGACTTAAAATTTTAAGGTGTAAGGGTTTTAATGCTAAATTAGTACATATTTGGTTTCATGTTTGGTTATCCAGAATCACGTTGAAATATCAATTACAATAATTTTAGCCAAATGTTCACCGTTTGATTTCTTGTTGAGGAATTGATTTTGACTTGAAGTAATTTTAGGTACTTTTTTTGACCAACTTGCTTTTAGAATTAAAACAGCTAAACATAAATTATATCACTTCAAAGTTAATTTTAACCAAAATCAATTTTGTCAATGCTTACCCAAACGTTTGGAAGGGAAGATGGAAATAATACTGGAGAGGATTTTTGTACTTTTTAAGTGGGATTCACACCTTTCACCCTCTACTTTAATTAAAAAATTTATCTTCTATTTTCATCCTCTAAATCAAACACACCATAAGAGATGGTGGTGCAAGGATAGTGGATTTAGTTGGCCCAAAACTTGTACACCTAAACCTCCCTAGATGCTAGAGATAATTAGAGATGTTGGTCTCTTATTCTATGTTTTGTGATGCCTGCTATCAAAATTCTAGAGCTTTACTGGAATTTCGGCTCAGAAATATGTACATATTTGGTATCCTTAACCTTTTGATGGTCATATAATCAATATCAGTTTAACTGCAGGTAACTGAGTTGAGAGATTATCAAAGTCCGTCAGCAGCACTTGATCTGCATAGAACGTGTCCAATTGTGTAAAAAGTCTGAAATACTATACTATATTTATACATTCTCCAGCTACTAGTGAGACCTTCTTGGATATCTGTTTCGATACAATAATGGCTCTTCCCGGTTCCCTGCAGTTGTCCCATGGATTGGGACTTTGCAGGAACCTGGACTGCAATAAACATTCGGTACAGAAGTTCTCTATAATTCTGTATTCTTTGTGCAAGGTTCATTATTTTTGCATCTGTTTTCACCTTCATATCACTTTATGGTTTACAGAGGGCAGCGGATCATGGCAAATTACATTTATATAGTGCAGGTCCTTCATATCCTATTTCGGTATGTTCTTAAAATATAGTGATATGGTCTTGTTGCTTGCTGCTAACTTGTGGAATTGGTGTGCCAAAATATTTTCATGGTATTGTTATAAAATTTTAGCATGACACGGTGATATGTCTTTTTTACTTTTTGAATTATAGACTTGTTATTGTTGAGTTTTGTTTCTATACAATTTCTTGTCTTTTATCATGTTTTTGTCTTGGGAGTTTTTATTTTTTTTGTGGTTTGATCTATAATAAGAGAAAAAGGTGAAAGTAGTAGAAATGAGAATGTTAAGATGGATGTGTGACCACATAAGAAAGGACATACAATGAAATGATTGTACACGATGAAGTATTGGTGTGACACCAATAGAAGAAATGGTGACAAATAAAGACCACTGGAAGCACCAGTGAGCAAAGTAGTTTGCATGGCTGTAGTCCTATGAAATGGGTAAGGGGATTTTATGGTGAATAATACTTTCACCAAGCTCAATGGCACCGTGTGATCCATGTAGCCGACTTCACCTAGTGGGACAAGGCTTTTGTTGTTGTTGATCTATAATACACTTAACAGCAAATGGTCTTTTGTGTGGCTTAAAATCCTAGGTTTTCTTTTTACTTCTGTAAATGACTTAGGTCTAGTTTGTATTAGCTTCTAGCTTATGAGAGCTTTTCAATTATAAAGCCCAACTGTTAAAACTTTTCTAAGGTAAGAATATCAAGCTTTGTTAAGTTTATAGGTGCTTATGAAGTAGTTAGATGGGAGAACTCTTTAAAAAGTCAAGGCACGGAAGTTAATTTTAACTTATCAGAGAAGTTTGATTCATTTTTCTCCTTGATTCATTTTGTTTTCATCTCTTATAAGTGTTTGTGGAGAAGTTTACCTAAACTGGCTCTTGTTCTCTTATTCATTAGCATTCTACCTGTTTCTGCAATATTGTCAGGCAATAATGTTGAAGTTGTTCATTGTGTGCCTGGATTCATTGATGACTGAATGTTTACTTTATAGTATTAAAGATAACCTGATAATGTCTTTTCAAAATTAAGAAACTGTACATTCATTTTCTTTTTGTTAGATTCTATTGTAAGACATCTTCTATTGCAGTTCATGAGACAGGAATGCAGGGGTTTTCAACACCTTCGTCATATAAACAGGCCAGCACATACATTATCTTGCAAATCCCGCTCTTTTAAGTGTCATTGTTTTTTAGGCCAACCAAATGAGCTTCCTGCTGTTAAGGTGGCTGCTACAGTGTTGGCTAGGTAATTTTTGTGTTTTTACTGCCAATAAGTGTACAAATATAAGCAATCTACTTGTTTTTTTTTTTTTTTGTATATGTTAAGATTACAATGTTTTAGATATAGAAGGATGAAGAGAGATAAAAGAGAATGAAGTGATACTTGAAATTAATTGAGATGTATTACAATGTATTGATTTGTTCATAAAACTTAAGAGTACTAATCCTTATTTCTACTAATCATAATCCTATCTAAGTTAACAAATCATGATATGATTAGGAAATATGGTAACCAATCCTAAGTGATAATAAGGAAACAACGAACTAATTCTAGAGGATAATCTAAGATATGAAAGGATATATTATTGGATACTTCCATGTATTCTAAAGTATACACTTATGTTATGTATTTTTATGCAGGTCTTGTAATGTGTTACAAAATAGTCCTACCATAGTAAAGTTGATTCCTGCAGTTGGTGTTATCATTTTTGCAGTATGGGGTGTTGGTCCATTATTGTTTCAGACAAGGAAATTACTTTTCCAGGTTATATTACAGATATTCTACTTTTCATCCTTGCATTAGCTGATTCAATGTAATTAATACCTAAGTTTGATATTGCAGAGGAGTGATAGTAGTTGGAAGAGAAGTACCACTTACTATATAATAACTTCTTACCTTCAGCCATTACTGTTATGGACTGGAGCAATACTTATTTGCAGGTTTCTCTGTTATGACAATAACTTTAACAGATTCTGAATACATTATATTTTTCTTTGTTGTGCCTATTCTCCTGTACTGAATTGTTAACAAATTGCAGAGCATTGGAGCCATTAATCCTACCTTCAGAAACTAGCCAGGTTGTTAAGGAACGACTTTTGAATTTTGTAAGATCATTATCAACAGTACTGGCCTTCGCCTATTGTTTGTCAAGGTGCACCTATTTTCTCGTATTCATTTGATCTCTTGAAACTGATGAATAATTTGGTCACCTAATTATGCACCTAAGCACTTAAGTTCTTTGGGCTTTTCTTCCTCTTTTAGGAGAAAACTTGTCTGATTTTCTTTTGTTATGACAAATTGTGATACCTTACATTTTTATTGTCTCATGGCTTTTTATTTGCTTTATGATGGAACCATTCAACTATAATTCGTTCAAGATTATCATTTTTGTAGCCAGCTTGAGTACTTCAGTCTGATTTTGGGTTCAAACTTAAAATGCTTACTAAGTTTTTCTTCCATAAACTAATTGTGCAATACTGTTGTGCAGTGTAATTCAGCAAGCGCAGAAATTCTTAGCAGAGAGTACTGATGCAAGTGAGACGAGAAATGTCTGTATCTTTTCTTTTTTAATAGACAGCTGACATTATAGTTGTATGAAGTTTAACATGATAAATATATTGTCAACTCCATTTATGTTATTACCTGTTGGCTGTCATAAATTTAATTGCTATTATTATTATGACTCTATTGAAACTTGATTTTTCAATCAGTCAGCCAGTGACATTAGTTGGGCAATATAGTTGCCCAGCTATATAATGATGTGAAATTTTTCAGCTTTTGGATTTAGCATTTCTCCCTATCAATTTGTTTTACACATTCTGAAGATTATCAATCTGCTAAACTTCTATCTACAGAAGAATATGTAGAACTGAGAACTTTTGAATATATGGTGGCTATATCTTTTTCTATGTACATAGGCTAAAACAATTCATCATGGGTGTGTATGTATTTATTTGATATATCATTTATGGAAGACCAATAGCTTGGCAACTGCAATGCCAATTGAAGATAATTGTAAAAAATTGGATTTTGGTGTATTGCTTTGTTATTAGTTATGGTTAAATTCAATGACATAGTAAATTGTCTGTCATTGTTAGATGGGATTCCAATTTGCTGGCAAAGCTGTTTACTCTGCGGTATGGATAGCTGCCTTTTCACTGTTCATGGAATTGCTGGGCTTCTCTACCCAGAAATGGGTTACTGCAGGAGGTCTTGGGACAGTTTTGTTGACCCTTGCTGGTCGTGAGGTGTGGGATTTATCATTGCTTCTAAACATCACAGTTCACTTGTATTTTAGTGGCCAAAATGTTATTGTGGCACCTGTTGATGTTAAATGATATTTGTTTAGATATTTACAAACTTCCTTTCGAGTGTGATGATTCATGCAACCCGGCCTTTTGTGGTTAATGAATGGATTCAAACAAAGATTGAAGGATATGAGGTTTCTGGTACCGTCGAGGTGTGTTATACTGCACCTTTTAACCTTTGAATGTGGGAATTACTTACATTAAATATGTACCATATGTTTTTGTGTAATAACTTAACAGATGGAAATTATGAAATATGGTGTAGTGCTTGATACCCTTGAGTCATTCTTTTGAGCATTGATGTTTTCATGCTATGCAGCATGTTGGCTGGTGGTCACCAACAATTATTAGAGGTGAAGATCGTGAAGCTGTTCACATTCCAAACCACAAATTTACAGTGAATGTTGTGCGGAACCTTAGTCAAAAAACACATTGGCGTATCAAAACCCATCTAGCCATTAGTCATTTGGATGTAAATAAGATTAATGTAAGAAACAGTTTTATTGTTTATAGTTAATTGTTTTTCACCAACATTGAGCATTTAATGATAATTTTCCCTGTGATGTGACAAATGGTTTAATGCTTCTGCAGAACATTGTTGCTGACATGAGGAAAGTCTTAGCCAAAAATCCTCAAGTTGAGCAGCAGAGGTTGCACAGGAGAGTGTTTTTGGACAACATAAATCCTGAAAATCAGGCACTTTTGGTTAGTATGAAGTATTTAATCTTGCAAACCAATGATTCTGTGCTAATTGACGGGGATCTTAAATACAATTTTATTCTATATTCCTCTTTTATATAAATAGTTAGCTACAGTACATCATATGCCATAAACAATTTATCGATGAAGAATTCATTCTGTACTTTACATTTTATAGATTAACTTGGCTTTCAGTTCCAGATGTGTCTTTTTTAATCTGTGATTTAACTTGGCTTTCAGTTCCAGATGTGTCTTTCTATAGTCATGATTCATGCTTTAAACGCTACCCCTGGACTTCGCTGTGATTCACTTATTTGAAAAATGATAAGAGAGCAGCAATCAGTTTCTCTATTTATGCTTTATATTTAGATCAGTTTTAATTTAGTTTGATGTTTCATGGTAAATATCATGTTTAAATACTTAGGATACTTTTGTTAATGCTGTATTCACTGTCCAAAATAGGGTTTTTAGAAAATTTTCATCCCTAAACCTTAAAAATAGTTAACGAATACTTAAAACAAATAAGTTGATAGTCTACATGGTTTAGTGTCTAAACCTAATAAAAGTACTATAAGGGACTCAGTACATACCTGCTTTTGTTACATGTGCATCTATCGTGTTCAATTGGATTTCCATGCTTACATTTAACTGATTGGAACTTTCATCAAACCAGACTATTGCCACGTTTATCTATGTAATATCCAGCAGTATTATATATTTATTACATTTCTTATCTATGATTTTCACAGATTCTGGTGTCGTGTTTTGTTAAGACCTCACATTTTGAAGAATATCTGTGTGTTAAGGTATGATAACTTCCATATTTATCTAGAATATCTGCTGTGAGATAAGGCATCTCATAAACTATAATATTTCTTTCTATTTAGTATTATTGATCAAGGATTTAGCTGATTTTTCATCTATTGAATTTTGAAAAATAGGAAGCTGTACTGTTGGATCTTCTTAGAGTTATTGGCCATCACCGAGCCCGACTTGCCACACCAGTCCGTACCCTGCAGAAAATATACAGTGATGCTGACTTGGAGAACATACCATTTGCAGATTCGACATTTGGTCGTGGTGCTGGGACAGTACCTAACCGTCCATTATTAGTGATCGAACCATCTTATAAGATCAATGGAGATGATAAGAAAAGTCGATCGGCACGGCCAGCTGTTGATCAAGATAACAAGACAGCTACGCGAACCAAAGTTGACACTGAGGGGGATAACAAAGTTGTGACACCTAACTCTGATGCAAATGGAAACTCTAAGACAGTTGTGACTCCTAACTCTGATGCAAATGGAAACTCTAAGACAGTTGTGACACCCAAACCTGATCCTGAAGTGGGTGAAAACAAGCCACTGAAATCAGATTCAAGCAGGGAGAACGTGGAGGTGCCAGAATCTCCTTCTAAATCCAAAGTTACTGGTTTGGTAGTGGATAATTCAGCCCAGAAGGACGTAGATGTCAAACAAGCCAAGGTTCATACCACTAAAAACACAAAGCCAAATATTGACTCTGACAATGTAGTGTCCTCCTCCTCAACTAACAATGCTGACAAAACTGGTGGATTTAATACGAATATGCCAATGAAACAGCAAGGGGAAAAGAAACCTGCTGCACAGCCTCATGCATCCAGGACTGTTCTTGAAGAGAATATAGTACTAGGTGTTGCATTGGAGGGATCAAAGAGGACACTTCCCATTGATGAAGAGATTGACAATGTGACATCTCGAGAGGCAAAGGAAATGGCTGCATTGCAGAGTGGAAATGGATCTCCAAAGGCTCCAGATGGAAATGACAACTAGTTATTATAAGCAGCGAGTTCGACTAGTTAGCTCGTGTTTGCATTGCAGTTACGTCCAATGTAACTCCAATCCAACACCACTCTTGTTTCTACTTTTGTACATTGGAAAGTGGGAAATGTTTGTTCAACGGGATTACAACGGTTTTCCAAACACATCCTTAGTTGTTTGAAAGCTATGTTCCAAGTCCAACAGTACACTGCTTTGAACCAGTTTCCCACCCCTAGGAAGTTGTATGTATTATCACTTCCATGTGTCACACCCCTTTTACAAAGGACTCGAGCTGTATTGTCATATCTCTTCATTTTTTGCTGTTTCAGCAATATATGGAAAATGGCTTTCATCAATTATTGGATTATACTGTCAAATTGTTTATTATGGATTTTTTTTTTACTAGAAGATCATCCACAAATGAATAGTTATAAAATTTGGATGTACACTTCATTTTTAAAGAACATCAGAAAGTAATGGATTGTAAACACAACCTTGTGTAAATAAGTGTCAATTGTTCTGAACAAATATAATTTATTTTTCAAGAATAAAATATGATTTTCATCCTCATAAATATAAAAATATTCAGGAATTGTCTCTATAAATTTTTAATGCATTTTTCTCCTCACAAAATAGAAACAAATCACTTTTTGGTGGTAAAATTTTTTTACTAATATAAATGTGACGCCTTTCATATTAGTGATGTGATATAACCTATGTACAAAAATAATATATGGAGGTTTAGACAATTCAAATCTTGTTTCGCCTCTAATAATGGTATATTTTAATTTTACAAAACAAAAACAAAAAATGTAAGGAAAATTTTAAAGAAACAAATTTTGAATATTTTCATAAAAAAAATATTTTAATGATTTTTCAAATTATAACAACAATATACGCTCAATTTTGAAGTGGATGAAAACTGGCTGCATTGGATGGAAAACTCTCTAGATTCGTTGCTATTATTCCCGTGTTCATGTGCTATAAATAAAATAAACTCATCTTTGTGGGAATTTAAAAAAATGTCACCGCGTTGAGTTGTAAGGCGCAGGTGTTATTGGGTTGCATTTTTCATGTGCCTATGATACTTTCCAGCGGTGCTAATGGGAGTACTATACAAGTATCTTGTATAAAACCACCCTTAAAATATGTGGTTTTAAATGTGTATGGGAGCACTAATGCACTATTACCAACCCTTATCATGTGGGCGGGTCTAATCAGAGATCATTATGGGAATTTCATAAAAAAAAGGCTTTTACAAATACTAGTATGTAGGAGTTTCTAATGTTTTGTTGGCTGGTCTCTAAGGTATGGTGTGATAATGGCTTTTAATAAGGCAGTGTGCTACTCTGACTCAGCAAATAATTGAGTTAGTTGATTGAGGATGAACTCTCTATTTTCCATCACTAAAGCGATAAAGCGCAAATGATAAAATATTATTTGCAATGGGATTTGAATTGCTGTTTGTTTCATATTTGGAGAAAAAGAAATTAATGTTTTGCTCAATGTTCCTTCAAGCATGGCTCATTTGCTTCTAGTAGATGAGACGGTGTATCTCCTAACTAGTCTTTTTAATCATTTAAATTATGCTTTAATTTTTTGGTAAGTAACTTTATTTCCTTACAAAATTATTTTTAATTATTGATAATTTTTTAAAAATATTAAAATTGAATATAGAAACAAAGATGAAAAATAGATTGAAAAATATAAGTTAAAAAAAACATCCTAAAAATATTATCATCGAAATATAATTCCTAAAACAATTTTCATTCAAGATAGTTATTCCAATTTATATAGAAAAAAAAGGGATAATTACATAACCTATAATCTCCTCTATTTTCAATTCTTCTCAAGGTAGATCATATAAATCACATACACCGCATAAATGGAAGACCGATCATATAAATCACATACACCGCATAAATGGAAGACCTCTGAGTGACTATCTAAAAATATTATCCAATTAATTGTTTAAATTGAAAATATATTACTTAGATTATATAATTTGCCTAATTTACATTATTAGTATATAATTACACAATATATAATTTTAATTATTTACATTATTAATATTTATTATTTTTAACAATGTCATTAAATGTAAATTTTGGTCTGAGAAATTCATGACTAATTTTACTTTAAATTTAACCAAAATATACAAACTTTAAAAGACAAAAAAGATTATATTAAAAATTATATTGATAATTTATAAATTATGATTGAATGAGGTGTAAAAGGCTTCACAATTAAACTCAACTTTTAATAGTAAAAACTAGATAAAAATGAAAAAAAACCTACAAGGAAGAGAGAGAGAGAGATTGGCGCCAAAGTTGGTTAGGGAGAATGGACACGTGTCAGCTGATGCGGAAATTAAGGGAGGCAGGCAAAGCACGCGAATTAAGAGGCCGAATGTGCTATATAAAGAATTTGTTAAGAAGAAGTGAGGGGAGCATGCAGAATAAAAACCTTCTCTCTGATACCTATGTTCTTCCTCTTATTTCCTTGTTGCGTCTCTATCCCTCTGGTTCTAGTTCTCTTCTTAGTCAGCGTGACGTTACTGTCATTTCATTTCAAAAGTGGTATCATAATATATTGTAGCTTCTATTAATACAAAAAGTCTAGTATCTTTCACTAATGTTGCATTGGTGCTTTCATTGTCATCAATGGCTGAGCACAACGACCGCACACGATTACAGCATCTCCAGTCTCAAGTTTCAGCTATTCAAACATGGATGGAGGATCAGCATATTCGTGATAAAAAAATTATAGGACCGCCTCGATGAACTTCAAGCTTTAAACCAAGCTCGGATGGATCTCATGCAATGATTTATCGATTTGTTGATTCAAAGTCAGTCTCATACCATTGGTGGTTCGAACTCAAATCGTGGTACTCCAGGTTCGTCTAACGGCATTCCGGTTACTTTGATTATGACAGTTTCTGCAATTCGAGACATTTCTTTGGGTTTTCCGCATTTTGATGGCAATACACCGGTCTTGGAGTGGATCTTCAAAGCAGAGAAGTTCTTCAATTATCATAACACTCCAGATCTGGATCGAGTTGATATTGCTTCTATTCATTTTGAGAAGGATGTGATTCCTTAGTTTCAGATGTTGCAACGGATGCAAGTTGTGAGCATTTGGGCTGAGTTAACACGTGCTTTGGAAACACAATTTGGTCCTTCACTGTTCGATTGTCCGATGGCAGAATTATTCAAACTTCAACAATCTTGTATAGTTGCTAATTATTATTTGAAGTTTATGGCATCAGCTAATAGATCTGAAGGTTTGACTCCTGAGGCTTTGCGTAATTGTTTTATTAGTGGATTGAACAAAGACATTCGTAGAGATGTTGTTGCTCAAGCTCCTAATGAAACACTTCTATTAAGAAAATTAGTCCTGCTGAAATGCAATTGCGAAGAGAGAAAGGCCTTTGTTATTTTTGTGATGAGAAGTTTTCATTCACTCATAAGTGTCCTAATAGACAACTTTTATTGCTGCAAAATGAGAGTGATGATGTTGAGCTTGAAGGTCATGATAGTAAAGACATAATTGATAATGTGAATGGTAATGCAGAGGTGATTCTTGAAAATCATCACTTATCACTGAATGCATTAAAGGGTGGTAGGGGTGTAGGCATAATTAGGTTTACGGCCTATGTTGATAAGCTTCCAGTTAAGGTTTTGGTGGATGGAGGTAGTTCGGACAATTTTTTATAGCCGAGAGTTGCTAAAGTCCTCAAGCTACCTGTGGAACCAACACCTTCTTTTAAGGTCATGGTGGAGAATGGAAATTACATGGTTACTGAAGGCAAGGTTAGCAAGTAGACTATCAAGGCCCAAAATGCCAGGTTCCAATTACTTGTGTTTTTATTACCCATATCAAGAGCTGATCTCATCTTGGGATCTAGTTGGTTGAAAACTATTGGTCCTCATATTGCAGACTATGATAAGTTGCAGTTGGAGTTTATGTATGATGGCAAGTTCACCACTTTACAAGGAGAAACTAATATGATTCCTGCCTAGGCTCAATTACATCACATTAGGAGAATGTTGAATACAGATGTTATTGCTGAGATATTCACCATGCAATTAATTGAGCCTAATTCAGTGCAATTTCCCTTGGTGGAATTGCCCAATGATATGGAACCTGAATTGGCATTGCTTCTCCATTCTTATAGTGTTGTGTTTGGAACTCCTACTTCATTACCCCCTCCAAGGTCTCATGATCATTATATTCCATTGGTTGAAGGCTCTCAACCTGTTAAGGTCAAACCTTACAGGTATCCTCACAGTCAAAAGGAGGAAATTAAAAAGTAAGTGAATGGTATGCTAGAAGAAGGAATTGTTCAGCCAAGTAAAAGCCCATTCTCATCTCCAATAATCTTGGTCAAGAAGAAATATGGATCATGGAGAGTATGCACGGATTATAGAGCACTAAATGCCATCACTATCAAAGACACATTTCCAATTCCAATTGTTGATGAATTAATTGATGAATTATATGGAGCAGTTTTTTTTTCTAAGTTGGATTTGAGATCTGGCTATCACCAAATTCTTATTAATCCTGAAGATAGATACAAGACTGCTTTTAGAACACACCATGGTCACTTTGAGTGATTGGTTATGCCTTTTGGCTTGACCAATGCACCGACAACTTTTCAAAGTTTGATGAATGATATTTTCAAAGGAGCATTGAGGAGATTTGTTTTGTTTTTTTTTTATGACATCCTTATATTCAATTCTAACTGGAAGGATCATTTGTCTCATTTGGAAGTGGTGCTAAATACCTTGAAGCAACATTAGCTAATTGCTAGATTCTCTAAATGTGCATTTGGAGTTAGAGAAATTGATTATTTGGGTCACACTTTTTCAGGAGTTGGTGTAGCTATGGAAACAACGAAACTACAAGCTGTGTTGAATTGGTCATTACCTACATCTCTCAAGCAGCTGAGAAGATTTTTAGGCATGACAGGTTATTACAGGAGGTTTGTGAAAAGTTATGCTACAATAGCAGTACCTTTAACTGATCTTTTAAAGAAGGATTCATTTAAGTGGTCTGCAAGCACCACTAATGCAATTAATCAATTGAAGGAGGCTATGACTTTAGCTCCAGTCTTAGCTATTCCGAATTTCAAAGAACCCTTTATGTTAGATACTAATGTCTTAGGAATTGGAATTGGGGCAGTTTTGAGTCAAGTTGAGCACCCAATAGCATATTTTTCAAAAAAATTGTCATCTAGAATGCAAAAACAATCTGCCTACATTAGAGAATTTTATGTTATTACTCAAGCATTGGCTAAGTTTCAGCATTATTTGTTGGGCCATAAATTCATTATCAGAACTGATCAGAAAAGTTTAAAGAAGTTGTTAGAGCAACGATTGCAAACTCCGAAGCAACAGTAGTGGCTTCCCAAATTTTAGGGATATGACTTTGTTATTCAGTATAAGCCGGGTAGAGAGAATATACCTGCTGATGCCTTATCAAAAAGTTTATTGATGGCTTGGTCTGAGGCAATAGGGGTATGGATGAATCAGGTAGTCGAATTGTTACAAGAGGATGATAATTTGGCTGCAATATATAAGCAATGCAGGAAAGGTACTATGCAAGGCACTAAGTATATAGTGAAGGATGGATTGTTATTTTGGAAGGATAGAATGATGATTCCTGAGAATCAGGCATTAAAACAATAGATTATGCAGGAGTTTCATGCTTCAAAGATTGGTGGTCATGAGGGAGTTACCAAGTCAGTATCCTGGATATGTAAGCAGTTTTATTGGCCAAAAATGCAGCAAGACATAAGGGATTTTGTGAAAGAGTGCATTATTTGCCAACGAGCTAAAGTAGAACAAGCATTGTCAGTAGGATTATTACAGTCATTGCCTATTCCCCAAAGAATTTGGGAGGATATTGATATGGATTTCATCACTAATTTTCCATTTTCACATGGTTACTCTACTATCTTAGTTGTGGTGGATAGACTTTAAAAATTTGCTCATTTCATAGCACTTACTTTTAATAGTAAGATTGTGGCAGATGTTTTTATTGCTAATATTGTTAAAATGCATGGGTTTCCTAAGACAATTGTCTCTGATAGAGATCGTGTTTTCATCAGTTCATTTTGGCAGCAGCTGTTCAAAGCATAAGGCACAACTTTGGCCCTGAGTTCTGCTTATCACCCTCAGTCGGATGGCCAAACTGAGGTGTTGAATAAGACATTGGAAATGTATTTGAGATGCTTTGTATTTGATTATCCTAAAGCATGATTTGATATGCTTCCTTGGGCTCAATCCTGGTACAATACTTCATTCCATCATAGCATTGGTATGCCTCCTTTCAAGGCTGTCTTTGGTCGGGATCCACCATCAGTTGTTCCTTATGAGTGCAATTCAAAGGATCCAGCCTCTAAACAAGAATCATTGACTACTAAGGATACCTTGTTGTAGCAGTTGAAACTCAATTTGCTAAGAGCTCAGAATTACATGAAGCAAAATGCCAATAAGAAGAGAAGGGATTATAAGTTAGAAATTGGAGAATTGGCTTTAGTAAAGTTGCAACCATATAGACAACATTTAGTGGCTTTGAGGAAAAATTAGAAACTTAGTATAAAGTACTTTGGCCCATTTGAAGTGATTGAGCGAATTGGGGCAGTAGCATACAAGTGAAAGTTGTCTGAAACAACTTGTATACATCCGGTGTTTCATGTTTCGGTGTTTAAAAAGTTTGTTGGTAGTTCAAAGTAGTCTTACTTACCATTACCACTTACAAAGAGTGTTAATGGTCCAATAGTACAACCCATAACAGTGTTGGATTCAAGGGTTATACTTAGAAGTTCAACACAAGTGAAGCAGGTGTTGATTCAATGGGAGCTTGCAAGTCCAGAGGACCACATGGGAAGATGTTACTTGGGTGGGGACAACTTATCCTCAGTTCAACCTTGAGGACAAGGTTGTTCTTAAAGGGAAGGGTAATGTAACATATGAGAAAGAGAGAGAGAGATTGGCGCCAAAGTTGGTTAGGAAGAATGGACACGTGTCAGCTAATGCAGAAATTAAGGGAGACAGGCAAAACATGCGAATTAAGAGGCCGAATGTGTTATATAAGAAATTTGTTACGAAAAAGTGAGGGGAGCATGCAGAATAGAAACCTTCTCTCTGATACCTCTATTCTTCCTCTGATTTCCTTGTTACGTCTCTATCCCTCTGGTTTTAGTTCTCTTCTTAGTTAGCGTGACGTTACTGGCATTTCATTTCAGAAGTGATATCATAATATACTGTAGCTTCTATTAATACAAAAAGCCCAGTATCTTTCACTAGTGTTGCACACAGCTAATGAAAGTTACCCGTCCTTTATTTTCAACTAAGTGGCTAAATGCCAAAGACAAACGAACTGATCAAAGACTTGGTTATTTAGTCAGCCAGTCGGAAAAAATTGGGACCAAATGGAACACACTTTAGATAAGGCTTCACATCAATTATTTCATCCGCAAAATAATCTGGATCCTTTGCAGATGAAAAATGAACTGCAGAGGCAACAATTTCATTTAACAGCTAGTGAAAGTTACTTCGTTTTCACCAATTGGCTGAAATGCCCAAGACAAATTCAATTGACTCACGAATAGTAAAGAAAAAGACAATACTTTTTTATCAGGGGTCAGGCAAAAATACTATCCAAAATGAAACACTTAACATCAAGTATTCCAACCATTTTGAAATGTCCAAATTTGTAGACCCGACATTGATTAGCCTAGTGTGACGCCCGTGAGACACGCAAATGAGGGCTGACAAATCACAATAGCTATTTCATAAGAGAATAATGATTAAGAAATCAAGGTTCATAGTAATAAAAAATTATCACTCCCAGAAAAAATAAATATTAATAACACTCAGTTACATTATACAAATAACTTAAGATCATAGTAGTCCTAAACCATACAATAATTTCTCCTATAGTAACACCACTAGTATGAAAAGTAAGCTACAATCTAGTTTATAATAATTGAATAATGATAAACAACAATATGGCTCATGTTATTGAATTATAAAATTATAAATTAATAATATGGCTGGCTCCTGCTAAGAATGCCATCATCTGATAAATACATCTCCCACACAATACACAACTAACTCTCAAGCACTCTTATCAAGAACAACATAACAAACTCCATTAGGAATAGGAGTGGAAATAGCTTTTTTATTTTCACTAGATATAATGTTAAATAATAAGACACCGAACTATAAAATACACAGGCTACATCCGTGAGCAATAATAATAATTTAAGTATATACTACTACTAGTCACTACTAAGCTTGGCACATGCAATCAGGAGCTGGATACGTATATATTGATTGTTTTGGCTTCCTCAGCCTTAGTTCCCCTTGTCTATTTTGGTGACCTTCAACCACTGCATCCTGAAACTCTGACCACTCTATGGTTTTATTCAGGAAAAGCTGACCCATCAATGCCATATTTGGCCTTATAGTCTTTAAGTTCAAGTATGTCCGGTGTCCAACCTATCATCATCATCATCATCATCAAAACATTAATTCATGAAAATAAAAATATTGTGGTGATATTTATTGAAACTTCCAAAACAAGAAGCTTTGTTAACGTAATCAGAATTGAAAAGTTTCAACTACAGGTTTCTTTTAAGTAAAATTCCAAATGACAAATTCATTAATGACATTTGATGACATGGACCAAAATGCACCACATAATTAATTCAAAATTTATTTTGGGGCCAACATGAAATAAATGGAATGGATAAGTATAAGTTGTAGACTAGTTTACTAATGGAATGGAATAAGTCTAAGTTGTAGACTAATTTAATTAGGATTCAAGTAGTAAACCCTTGAACTAGTTCATGATTTTCAAGTCCCTAAACTTTTTTTTTTTTAAAATTAGATCCTTGATCTTGTAATTTTTTTTAATTGAGTCACTAGTCTTTTTTAAGACGCCATAAATTGTCATTTTCTGACGATTTGAAACTGCCAAAAAACTATAGGGAATACCTTTTTAGTTTAGGGACTCAATTAAAAATAAAAGTATAAAGAACTATTTGAAAATTCCCAAATAGTACAGACCTAGTTAATAATTTAACCTTCAATTAGAGACATCTAAAAATGCATATAGCACAACTCACCAATGCATTGTGCATATTTCCTGGGGAAGCAGAGATGAAGATGTCACTATGCAAGCCAACATAGTAGTCAAGTGCAGCTAATAGAGAAGCTTTTCCCTTTATCTGAGAACGCTCTTCAGATGAAGCAAGGCTCTTCTTGTCTTCCATCAGAGGAAATAATTCCCTCAAAGTTGAAATCCTTGCCTCTCCACCATAGACCTGAAAAACACAACCAACTTAACTTAAAACCAAGGAAAACATAATCAATTTCCTAAATTATAGAAAATACAAGAACTAATTCAGATGAATGAGTCTCTACTGTGTCAAACCAAGCAACATGTTTTACCTTGTGAGAGGCAAGATATAAACGAGTGCTATTGTCAAATCCCATAGCTGCTAGCAACAATCCAACCTCTTCCGGTGTCATAGGGCAACGGCCTTGACTCCTCAACTCTTCATCAGTGAATTGGGAATTAAGAACCCTCCCTTGCCAAATAACCTGTCTATACTTTGCAAGGGCCAATTTTTCAGCTTTTCCTCCACCAAAATCGCAGGCCGAATGGGCTGCCATATCCTGCCATAAAACAATTTATACACCCAAATTATTAACTTACAGATAAATGCATATATTAGTAGAGCAACAATGTTTTTTCACAAATAAAAGGATAAAACAAAGATGCGAACATTACAAACTTGTACACATAGATGATTATCAAACAAATGAAGAAAGAGTAATACCTTATCAAATCGGAGGTGTAGAACAACAAATTTCCCTGCATTTTTCCTAGCACCTGCACCAGTGACCTCTTGAAGGTAGTTGGAGCCCATTTCTCCAGCTGAGCCTTCAGGATAGCGAAGGCGGCTGATAAGGGCATCTCCAAGTGCTCTGATATGAGGAACAAAGGTTAAAGCTTGGAAGTTGACTTTACAGCGTAGGTGTTGAATATCCATAGGCAAGTTGTCAAAACTCAGTCTGTGAGAAAATGGAGAGATTGCAGCAATACCATAACTGCACCAAATAAAACATAATAATACATTAGAAGTTCATAATTCAGAGAGTATACCATAATGGCTTCGGCACAATATACACCTTAAACTCAACCACATCTTCATAAATAAAGTAGTATACAATAGTCCGCAGCAATATCCAGCATAATCATTGAATCAACTAGTGTTATAATACTTGGACCAGAACTTTTAGGTCATGCATTAGTATTTAATGTAACAAATTCAGGTAGATACCAACCTCTGTAGAACAGGCAAAACATTCTCCAGATACCAATGGGCTGATGCATGCACAGGCGCAGCCTTGATTCGGGTTTCTCGAATAGCCAAGCCATAGTACTCTCTTGTGCTCCAGCTGAACTCTTTAGGCAGCTCTTTAACTATAGAAATATCATCCTTCAATACATCAATGAAATGATCCACATCAAATATATCCATGAAGGAGCTGCAAACAAACATATGCAACCTCAATATTTCATCACACACAATCCATGGGACAAATAAACGCAATGATGGTGTCGGCAATTACCTTGAATCTCGCCATACAGGATTTAATTCAAGGTATGGAATCACCAGAGTAGCATTCAGTATCTTTGCCACAGCAACTGCATCACATATCTACACAAAATAATTAAACACTAAGTCCAAATTATACATCATTTTTCACACATACACACGAGGAAACTTTTGATCTAACTAAAAGGCTTCATATACCTACCCCCATCCTTTGTTGGTTCAAACCTCCATCAAGAAAGACCTGGATATATCCCTCGGACTTCTCTGGTAATGCTGCTTTAATTCAATTGTAAGTCACAGAAAGATCAAATGAGCCAGAACTCCCAGTAGATATACCAAAAATGTTCATGTATTCTCTCAAAGCTATAAGAGCATAAGATTAAATGATAATAATGTCACTCACTTGGCTTATTTGATTCAACATAAGGTTTCCATCCTTGGCTTTCCAGAGGTGACCATATTTCAGAAAGCTGTGATGTAGGCTAAACGAGGAGAAAATAATAAAATACAAAATCAACATCCACAAGCCCGTAAAAGTCACTTGAAAATTGAAATGCATTCACTGCTCAATTAATTCTTACAGTTTCATGTTGCACGGCACTCCTGAGAAGACGTGAGTGCCTAGGTTTTATAGGATTCAGTTCCTGCACATAGTTAATTGCAAGGTGTAAGGCACTAGAAGCCAATAAACTAAAAAATGATAACAAGTGCAGGTACCAAATAACCTAGGTACTAGGTGGCATCAACATAAGCATGTTCCGGAGTCCGGTTCATCTCTAATTCGATGACCATTCTA
Organism: Glycine max; assembly: GCF_000004515.6. Classification (NCBI taxonomy): domain Eukaryota; kingdom Viridiplantae; phylum Streptophyta; class Magnoliopsida; order Fabales; family Fabaceae; genus Glycine; species Glycine max. The sequence goes on along the minus strand of NC_038245.2, from coordinate 43,233,730 downwards.
GTGGCACACCATAGCTCATAGGAATTAAGGGACTCTGACAAGTTACAAGACTGCTAAGAAGTAAGCATCATGTCCATGACAATAAAATGCAATAAATTCACCATCCTAACAAATTCATTGAAAGAAACTTTCCGCAGTATACATGTTAATTTTTTTTTTATTGGTAGATTTTGAAGACACTTTCCGCAGTATGTTAAATTTTTTTTTATTGGTAGAAATTGAAGACACTGTCAAGAGTTTACAATAACTTACTTATATACCATGTTCAACCAACTAATCTCAGCTAGACCCTTACAATATACATGTTAAGTTAACCACAAGGCACAACCGAGCATTATGAAACTTAATTAGTGTGGATGAAAACAAGTAATTTAATATCCTTCCATTGCACATCGTGACGCGTAAGAAAATTTTAATATTTTTCACTCAAAAAAATAACTTACTTATTTTTAATTGGATTTGCTAAAAATTCTAACACGTAACGACAAAAAATCCTCACCCGCCGCTTCCAAAATGAAAAAACGCGGTCCTGAAATCTGTGATCTATAATTAATGGCCTCTTTATTAAGTTCACAAGTGTAACCAACCAAACCAAGTCAATTGAATTCATTAATTAGTACATTAAAAAGTTCTTATTTCTTTCAAGGTACCAAAACGTTCACCAATAAGAAAATCTCAACGAGAGAAACTTCAATCTTTTCATCTTCTTTCTTCTCAATTATACTAAAATCAAACCTCAACACAGGAATTTCTTAACCCCCACCCCCCACAAGAAAAAATTATCAAGCTTCAATTCCTATAATAAACTTCCGTATGCAACTCCAAACATTTCCTTACAATAAGCAAATAACTAAGATTAATTTTTTTTTTTTAAAAAAAAGCAAAACACACCAGTATCTTCTCCATGAACAGTGATTAAACACACCGACAGATGAAAAAAGCTCAAAAAAAAGAAAAAAAAAAGCACTATTGAGAAAGAAAAAACATCAAGGAAAAAAAATTCCTGCTCATCCAAAAATCGGAAATGGGAAAAACTTTCGAAAACTAAAAAAAAAATAAAAAAACATAACTTACCGGAAACGCAGAAGAAGAGAAGGCATGTGTGAAAGTGGAGAAGGACACAAGTGTCGAAAGCACCAATGAAAGAGTAATAACAAGTGTTGTTCCTCTAGAAGGGTGACCCTGATTCAGGTACCCGAGGAGCTCCATGATGATGATGGGTAAAGGAGCTCAATCTCGGATCTGAAAAGTGACCCCTTTTGCCCCCCAGAAGAAAAGAAGCTGAGAATGAATAATGAATAACAAGAACTAATGTAGAAGAAGAGAGAAGAAGAGAGTAAACATGGTGTTCAGAATGATGGTTTTATATATAGTTAAATGTTGTTTGGAGGGTTGTGAAGTGCAGATATGTGTCTGGGCTTGAAGGGCATTAGAGAGAGAGAGAGAGTAAAGGAGTTCACATGGACACCTGGCCTGGTTCACCGAATTGAATAATGATGAGGGATGGCGTCTTTTTCAAGGGGACCCCAATTGATAAAGGAAACAAAGTTAGGATTTTTACGTTAACAAAGGTGAGAATCACGAAGAATAAAGAAAGGGTCACAGGTGTTGAATGCTCATGCAGTGAGTGGTAGATGAAACCGTTGTAGTAGTATTTGTTGTTGCCATTAGCAAAATCATGGACTAATGTAATGCTATGTGTGCAAGGTAGTACCTTTTTCAATAGCCGCCGCACCTTTTTTTTTTCTTCTTTTTAATGTGTGCAAGGTATTTTATTTTATTTTAATGTGTGACCACCGACAACCTCAAAGGTAAATAAAACTTGCTTGGTTGGGTTGGGTCCTTTCTTTTTCTTTCTACCTTCTTCTTCACCAACAAATGGAGAATCTTTCTACCTTTTACTCCCACCAATCACTGAAATAGGAACCAAAATGGAGAGAGGGTTGCTGTTCCTTTTCCTCCGTGCAAGGATTGTAAAGCAAAACAATTCACCATGTTTTTGGATTTATCAGAAGTAGTAGTAAAGTACCTCTCATCACTCATAAGTCATAAGTGAGTGAGTGAGAAACAAATCTACTTATAAGAGTAATTTATGTATAATACGTCGTTTTCTTTTCTTTTTCGTTCTCACATTGCAGTTCTTACCAACAATATCCACCTTTCTATAATACATGGTTTCGTTTTTAGGTGTATAGTTAATTAAAATAATATATTTGTGAAATAAAAACAAAAAAGAAAGGAATCTTAAATAATAATAAAAAAGTAAGGCTAGTAAATCTCAATTAAAAATGAAAAAGAGAACAAATTAAAATTAAAATCTCAATTAGAATTTGGTTAGGGCTTCGTTGTTTTTTTTCTTCTTCTTCTTTCTTTTATTCTTAAACACAAACATGTCTATTTACATTACATTGCTTTCTGAACCTAAATACTTGTCTTCCTCTTATGGCAATAACATTCAACTCTAATTATGAGAATTTCTCGATCTGATTATATTCTTGATATACTTAACGTATTTGCGTAATTGTTTAGTGAATTGATGGCCAATATATATTGACATTAGAATATACGCAACAGTACAACACAAGGAGTAATTGTTTTTTTTTTTTAATTGAGACTGAGAATTGTGGACCTATTTTTTTGTTTCTTTTTTTATTTTATTTTACAAGTGCACTATTTTAATTGACTACGTCAACGATAACGATGTTATGTATTTATACAAAATTTAGTCCTATTTATATTTTATAGTGTATAAATTTAGAAACACGATAACAGTATTTTCATTATTGCGTTACAAAATGGTTTAATATATTCCCTATTTTATGTTAACTAATTTACATTTATATTAATAATTTTTATACTGATAAAAAAATAGAGAAAATTCTTATTCATTTTAGTTTCTCTTCAAATAAATAAGCCATAATTGATATTTACCAAAATATTTATTTTATTTTAGATAATTGATAATATATAATATTAAAATTGAAATATATTCTAACTAAATCTTATTAACGTCATTTTTTTTTGTTTTTTCTTCTTCTGGGAAGGGCTTTACCATTGGAAGTGGACACGAGAAACACTGGATATGGACAAGAAACATAAAAGACGAACTCTCTACACTTTCCATTGGTCGGTTAGAGTTGACAGTCAACATTAACAATTCAGTGCATAACATAAAATATATAAATATTGTGATTCGAAAAATTCCAATGCATTATATTGCAATTTAACGTATTCCATACGGTCACCGAAATATATCTTTGTTGGGACACAAGTGTGTTTTTTTTATTATTAATAAAAAAAGAAATAAAATAATACTAACATATACATGTGTGTATAGGTCGGCGTGATGTAATTACATCACAAGATATTTTAATTAATTTTCTAAGATATAAATTATTAATAAAGTAAGGAAAATAAGTACCATTCCAAACAAAATAATATTTATCTAAAAAGGAATATCTTGTTAAGAATAAAATCTCTAAAAATAAGAAAAAGTTATCAAAACAAGAAAAATAATAATAAGCAGTTATGCTATAAAAAAATAGAGTAAATAATTTATGTATGGATAATATAAAGTATATTCACAAAATAACAATAAATACTTTATAACATAAATTGCATCTATCATTTATTAAAATAAGATATTACTCTTCTCTATTTTTCAACATTTTTATTCTCCCTTTCTGTCCATGATGATTTTATATAACTATTTTTATTTTGTATTAATGTAATTTTTAATTTATTTTGTATTTTTATTATAAATTTTTCGTAATATTTCCAATATGTATTTCCTTCATTATTAGAATTTATTGTTGAATATTATAGATAAAAATATTTTTGTGAATTTGTTAGTTCTAATTTGGAAGATATTATATTTTGAACTTAATGAAAGATTGCATAAAATTAATTATTTTTCTTGGTTACCATTTATGTAAATAATTGTCTTATGGTTGCTAAATACTAATTGCTAGATTTTTTTTTTTACTAATGGGAATTGCTAGATTTTTAGACCATGTATAAGGACAATTCTCTTTATTTCTCGAAAACCAAATAATGTTTTATTTAAGCATGAAATCGACTCTGCTGAAGTTATCTTACATCTATATGAATTTGAATGAAATGACTATCTTCTTTATTGACTGAAGTCAAGTATTGTTCTAAACATAAACAACTTAGATATGAGTTCATTCAGGAAAAAAAAACTTAGATATGAGTTCAAAAAAAACTATAGTATGGAGAAATTATCTTTGAGTCCAAAAGATCTGTAATAAATTTGTCAATATCAATAAAACTAAAGTAATAATAAGTAAATGACACGAGTTAGATAATCCATACGGTTCAATAAAAGTAAAATAAAATGGTTCAATAATTTGACAGTTACAAATAGTCAACCAACACTATGAGGAACGTAACCTATTACTTAGATCACTAGCTCAATCACGGACACAAGTTAGACAAATCATACTGTAACGCACTTGGATTGAAGCAAAAATAATGAATTTTTGTGAATTTATATCACTAATTTTACGTAGGAAAACTAATGAGATGAAATTTCAGAAGAGCAAAATAAATATAATTTCTTACACTGCAAAAAAATAAATTCTCAAATCCCCACCTAACTTAAACTGGAACAAGAAATCCCCACCTAACTTAAACTCGAAAATTATGATTGTGAAAAAATTGTTTGATTATCATAAACAAGAAATCCCCACCTAACAAGGTTTTTAGAATTAAAAAATATGTGAGTAAAAAATACGTGATATTTTTAAATTTTATGACTTTCTATTTATAGAAAAGATGGTAAAAAGTTAAGTAATCAAAACATGTGAGTTGGATAATTTTTTAAATTTTATCATTTTTTGTGGTTGAACACTACTAGAAAATAAATTTTTTATATCAGTTTTATGACTTATTTTACATTGGTTATGACACGCGTCATTGTAATAGATGATGTAAAGAGTCAGACGTCTTACAACGACGATTATCGTATTGTGAGAAAATGATTTAAGTTATCACGATTGTCATGTTCAAGTTAATTTAGTTGGAGTAGTGAGATTTTTTGTCCCATTCATTCAGTAAAAAAATCCTCAAAAATTATTAAGGCTGACCCAAAAATAACTTAACTAAAACTCAAACTTTGAATTCATAAAAAGTTATTTATTATTAATTTTCAAAGTAAAAAAAAATTGTTGACAGTGAAGAATAGCATATAACTCTATTATTTAAAGTAAAAAAAAATCTTGTAAATTATAAAATTGGATCTGAAAAATACATTTGAATTGATCTCATTATAATAAAATAAAGGTTTAACATATGTTTTGATGTTTTTGTCTCTGTAAATCAGTATTTTCTTTAAATTTTTTAATCTCTGTTAGTTATTTTTTAAAATTTTAGTCTTTTAAGTTGATATTTTTCTAATTTTAACCTGTAAGTTTTTGTTCATTTAATTTTTAGTCTTTTGTAAGTTTATATTTTTTAATTTTATTTTCTTTTAAGATTTTAATTTTTTTCACGTATAGTTCTCATACGCTACAGGAATTCAAATTCAAAAATACAATATAAGAACTAAAAACAAGCCAAATAAACAAAGTTAAAAAATACAAATTTATTGAAATTAAAATTAGAAAAAATAATCTTACATAGAGAAAAAAAAAACTAACTTATCGGAATCCGAAGCATTCTTTTTAAGTCTAAAATAAAACACATCTCTTTTTCCATGTTCTTTCCTTGTATATATTTTAATTTTATTTCATTCATTGCTTGACTAGCTTCAGTGTTTTGTGCGTTGAAAAATAAAGGGAGGTCAAGATCTTTCTCCATGCATAAACAATAATAATATTAGTATTATTAAACTTAAAATCCACGTACACGTTACATCAATAACGAAGTTACTATATGAATATCCATATCCACAATTGTCAACGTTATGAATTAATTGTATACAATGTGTTTAAGTTGGCACATTTATGGCTCCATAGTCCATAGTTCATCGCTGGAGTAAAATGCAAACCCGATCAGATCTGCTGCGACCAGTTACCTTTTAGCAAGCACAATGCGCGAAGCTTCTGCATTCTGCAATAGCAACATAACATTCATAGTCAAGATTTATCGAAAATAGAAATAAAATGAGTTTAATAGTGATCAACAATTAAATTATAAAATAATTTTATATTATTAATCATTAGAACTATTAAAATAAGTCAAAATTCGTGGATGAACTCTGTCCACTATGGTTTGGCTCCAGGTGGACTAAATTTTTTTAACAGTAGCAAAAAGTTGGTGGCCCATGGGATTAAACCTATGGTGAGTCAGATTGATCCTGCAAGTTTATCTATATACTTATATTCTTTTATCAATATGTGGTCGATCTTAAAATGTTAAATCTTTTCATGTTATATATTTAAGGTTAAAAGGTTGTGTATTCTTGAGATTACCATGATATTTAGGATCCTACTCACCAAGATCATTATTGTTTGAATATTAAACCTCCTAAAAATTGATTTATATCCATATATAACCATATTATTATATCATATCTTAATATAATTTCTTATTATAATTTAATCATATCTTAAAATATTTTTTTTTATATCTTATCAAACCTTATGACCTGAAATTATGATAATAAGATATGATAAGATAGTAGTTTGATGATGCCTATATAATGAACACTAGATATAGATGCATCACGTAGTATATTTTATGCTATGGATAGATAACCTCTAACCTAATGGAGGAAATCTTATTTTAAAATAGTTAGATAAAGAGTTGAACATATGAACATTGAGTTAGACAAATGATTGGAAATTTTGATAAAGTATTTGACCTTAAATATAGTTGTCCAATCTATCTAGAATAGATTTTTTTAAATATAATTGTCATGTAGATTTATGAACTTCGTTAATTACTTTTGAAACTTTTTTTTATAGATAATACTCTAATGTTTTATTGTCTCTACATTTTTTGTTTCTCAAATATATAATAGTTAAAATTTAAAAGAACAAAACAAATTGATTATTTATTAAAAAATTATATTTGCTTAAAAATATTGTGTATATTATTTTTTATTCGTAAGAATAAAAAACATGTATAGAAATTTATAATAAATTACATGTGTTAACATCATTTGATGTTATGAGATATTTATTAATTAGCTCATGCGAGGCAATGATTTTTTAGATTTATTTTAATGATGTCACTATAACTCTTAAGATGCATGATGTTAGGTGACTTAAATAGGTTTTGGAAAATACTATATATATTACTATGTCAGGATCTGATTTTACGTGATGTATTGACATCCTCACATAATATAATGTGTAACATTAATAAGCAAGATTGAGTCATGACTGTATTACTTTTTTTGTTTTTTAGAAAAACGACTGTATTATTAAAAGATGTTTATTTTAAGTACTTTATAAATAAAAAATTATATTGAGTACTTTATAAAATATTGACCTGGTGTTGAGTCGTGGAGTCACACTTAACAATATTTTGTTTTTTTTAAAGGGGAGTCACACTAAGAATTTATATATCTATATCTAAATAATACCGTAATACTATATATTAAAAATTAACTGGTCAGATAAAAATAACTATTAAATGGAGTAAGTGTCTAAAAACAAATATTAACTAATCAAAACTTTCCCCGATTTAAAAAAACTCTAAAGAGGTCCCGTGATCTCGCAACACATGGTGCATCCATATCTGCAATACATAATTTTCTTTCACTGTTATCCTTATATTATATAACAATTTAGTAATAAAGTACAAAACGTCATTGCCAATCCTATAACTTTGTCCACAAGAACCAAAATCCAATTCCTGGTTGTACTACTGGACGAGTAAAAGACGTACTAGTATGTATGAATCTTAAATTATCGACTTTAACACATTAAATTATTATTTTGAAGTATTATTTTTTTATGAGGCAAATAAGCATATATTATAAATCACTTTGATTTATTATTAACATAATATAATTGCTTGTAAAAAAACATAATATAATTTAATAATTATGCCTGATTGAAAAGCACTTTAGAAGGTCATCACATGAAATGTTGTCAATTCCATATTCAATCTCACAATAAGAATTTCCCTGCTTTATTTGAGCTCGTCTATGGGAACTTAGTTCTCACGGGAATCAATCCCTCGTATTATCGCGAATGTCAAATTATTCGTTAAATTCGCTAAAAAAAATAATTATTCGTTAAACTTGGATTCGTTTAGAATCCGCGGACGCGAGGGACATTGTATTGCTTTAAATAGTAAATTATACGCGCCTCAAATGCTGACAAATGCATGGTTTCCACAATTTATATAATAAAACTAAATAAATTCATCCTTTATTTTTTTTTTCCACTGTTATTGTTTTTTACTGCTAGCTTTCGCGTCAATTAATAAGCAGGAGCACTTTTAACTCTTTTCCATCATATTTTTACCGTGTAGAATGAGTTGATGCCATCACCATTTGATCAACATTATTGTCTTCATATATATATATATATATATTCATGACTATTATCATTTTCATGTTGTTATTATTATCATTATCACCTATCATATTGTTATCATTCCTATTATTATTATATAATGGATAATGATGTGGATCAAATATTTAATAACTTTAAAGTTTATCGATTCAGCTCTTATTGTATCATGTTTTTGTTATATTTTTATATCCTATCATATTTTTATCACTAGTGACTACTTAAAAAAGTATGTTTTTTTATAAATAAAAAAAATTGTATGACTTATATGTTAAAGAATAGTTATTATAAAAACACTAATAACACTATAACCCCAAAAAGACACAATAATGATTTCCAGACAAGTAGTAAATCAGTGATGATCTCGCGCAAATTGAATGCTAAAAAGGCTAGTCAGATAAATAAATAAAAATTGCAAAACATTATGATTGAATTGAAGTCACTTGTAATTTGATTGGTTCATGCAAGGACGAGGAGTTTCCTAGTAGAAAAAATCGTGTGGTACGGATTATCGATATTATATATAAGAAAAGGGAATGTTGTGTGTTTTCTTTTTTTGTTTGTGGAAAATCTTGATGACATGATATCGTCCCTGTCCAGAAAACAAAACTACAACGTTAATGGGTCCTGTTTGTAGGACTAGAGAGTGAGAGCAGTGATAATCAATTATCGTAATCAGGATTCAGGATTTTGATTATTCAAGACACTGCCATGGAGGTTGACGGGTCAATTTGTTGCAAGCTGTGTCCCTTTGGTTGGCTATACTTTACATCATATTCACTTTATATTCAATTCAATACCGCGTTTGTGGTATAGTGCTAAACTATCAACTATCAATCATAATTTAAAATGTTAATTTACAGACCGAATTGAATTAATTGTAAAGGGAAAAAAAAAAAGCTAAGTAATCAGAATTTAATTAGTTTTTACTACATTAGTATGTGTTCGATGCTTTTTGGGTAAGGATTGTAAGTTCCATTTAGTTTAAATTAAAATATGAATTTAATATAATATATTTTAAATGGGTCTAAATTAAATCAGTTTTTTTTTATATTTTTAGAAGTTTTCATTGTATAACTTTAAAAGTAAAGAAAAATAATTTTATCAAAATATATTAATATAATTATAAACTAAATCATGAAAATATAATAACAAAAAATTTAAATTAAACAAACGAGTATGTTGAAATATTGATTGAAACTTTAAGTATAATTCTAAATTAAAAATCATTTTTACTGTTCTAACACACACACACACATATATATATATATATATAATTATTAGTTAATTGTATGACTATTATTTATTCAATTTTTATTTGGTTTTTTTTTCTATTTTAATTAAATTTGTTTTATTTTTAAAGACCTTTACAAGCAATCTCTTTTTATATATAAATAATTCAAGATTGACACGACGGTGTAAGCTTTTACTGTCTTCTTATATGAGGAAATAATTTATTTAATTAGTGAGATAACACGAATCCTCTTTGTTTGGAATTTTTTTAAAAAAAATGTGTATTTAATTTGAATCAATTCTGTTTTATTAGAAAATCAACTGTCTTTGTAAAACTCATTGCAAAAAGAAAAGAAAATAATTTGGATTAATTTGAAACCAATTTTCAAATCTTTGAAATAATTAAAGCTAAATTCAATAAATTTTGTGTCAATAATTTACTGTATTATGCTTATTTAAATTAAATATGTTAAATAACTTAACTAATGGCAACAAAAATATTATTTTGAGCAATTAAAATTAAGTCAGATAAAATCCACTTAAATCCTATCAAATTTACATGAATAAAAAAGACTTGGGGAATAACAAAAACTGCACGAACAAGATTTACTTTACCTCATAAACATTAAAAATAAACTTAAAGCATATATATTTTATTCTTATAATTATTGAGTATTGACATAGTAAGGTCCTTAAGATCAATCACATGTTGTATGATTTTTTTAAATCATTTTTAATCTTTATCAATTTTATTTTATTGATAATTAATCTTTATCAAAATAATTTATTTAATCACTTTTAATAAGATTTTTTTTATTTAATTATGTTTTTTTTTCATCCACAAAATTGAAGCATGCCTTACTTAAAAAATCGAATTCAATATCACTAAAAGCAATCACATGTTGGTATCTATTATGCTTTAAGATACCTCTCATGTGGGATGATTTTGGAATTTGAATAATATTATCTCTCCTCTGTTAAATTTTAAAAAATATATATAACAACTCGAATATATTTTTTCTATTTTTGTGTAAACTTTCTTGGAATATGTTATTGTGGCAGGCATAGGTTGTAAGAAGAAAGACCATCCAATAGCGACATCGTAATTCGTTTTATACAATTATGTTTAAATCTTAATCAAGTTGAAACTGAATTAACTTGTACAAGTTCCCAACAATAATGGATTTCTTTTTGGTATATCAAACCTCGTGCTTAACTAAGAATGGATGAAGTGTGTAAGGACTCGGCTTTCCCTTAATCTGGATTAGGGGTCGATGTCGTTTTCTTTTCCCCTAAAGAATGTATATATCTTAAATGTTCGATCCATTTTGATACCGGGAGAAACAAAATGATTATATAATCTGCTCACAAAAATCATTTTCATAAGATATGAACTCGTTTCATTATCCCACATTTAAATTTTTTTATTAACTCACCTTTTGATGGGTGACAGATAATTGATTTGTATTAGGCAAGTTTAAACGCTTAAAGATTTTCTCAGTGGCAGTTGAAATAACTTGAATTAGAAATATAATAGAACTTACTGTGCTGTGTTTTGGATAATTTTTTCCATAAATATTTATAGAAACAATAAGAAAGTAAAGTAAAATAAAAGAAAATAAACTTATAAGTTAATTTGTAAAAAATAATTATTTAACTTCTTCAAAATTTTATATTAACTTAAGCATAATAAACTTAATTTTATTTTGTATGGGAGATGTTTATTTCATTTTTAATTTTTTTTCTTCTAAATACTTATGGAAAAATGTATACAAACCTAATTGGAGCTCAGACGAACTCTGAAGTGTCAGTCCACTGATCAATCAAATTAATTTTCTTGCATCGATTACTAAAATAAATAGATGCCTCATAAACAAACATTCATCAACATATCTTTACATGCCACAATAATTAATTGCAACGGTTTAACCCATGATTACCGTGATGTACTCCTGCTTGTGATAGAGTACCAACGCACCAGGAAAACGATAGATTCCGGTGACACACGGAGTTAATTTCCTAACTTTAAAATAATAGTTTTTTTTTTTCACTTACAGGGGCATAACAGCCCCAAAAAAAAAATCCTCAAAACACACCTACACCCCTTCTTCTCGTATTGCTGATTTCTCCGTCAGCAAAATAGAAAGAGCAAAACTAGGGGACTGTACAAAAAAAATCAGCCCCTGAAGCGAAGCAAACCGAGAGCAGTGTAGCAAAGGCATCAAGTGATGCATTACATCTCTGAAAATGTGTTTGAAAGATACTCTAATATACATATTTGCGTATGTGTGCGTTCATGCACTCAACCTCTGTAATTGCTTTCATTTTTTATTTTATTTTTCAATTTAGCTACACATGCATACTTGTGTGTTTATGGCATCATTTTCCCACTTAATAATATTATTACATGTATGCAAGCATGATAGGCCGAAATATGCTAGAATACCAGCTTAGAAGGACTGGAATCTTTGGTGCCGAAGAAACCATTTGTTCACATCCAAATCTAGATGAAAAATTTAAGATCTGTACGTATATTACTATTTTTCAAGTTACACATTTTTGGAGTATAAATATATGTGGCATATGCATTATATATTTATTTTCATTTGGCACGTTCTTCTCTTATTTAGATTGTTTCATAGGACATCAAACCTAGATTCTATTCTAACTGATTCTTTATTATCAGTGTGGGCAAATCATGGGGATGATATAAGTATTCAATATACTGGCACTGTACTGAAGCGGTATTTCCCCATGAATTTTTCCATGTTCATCACATGTAAAAAAACATAGAGAAGCGATGCATCCACAAAATGTTATTTTTGGTTGAAATTACACCAGCATAGGATAGTTGCAAAATCACATAAATTGTATACTGGCCATAATTGCATTGTATAAAGGAGAAGTATACGACATTTTAACTATTAGGACTAAATCTATTGATGCAAACCTCGGATCAATTCATTGTAGGAAAAAAGTATTCAAAAACACACATTACGAAATAAAAGGATCTATTTTATCTTTAAATTATATTATAAACATATGATATATTAAAAAATATATCTATTGATGAGTTCTTGAAACATAAAAATTCTTCAATAGTGTGAATAAGACTCTATGTGTATTCACACCGTCGAGAGACTGACCTTTATTCGTCAACAATTCTGACAAGTGAACAAATAAGAATAGAGAAGTTATTTTTTTGGATTGGTTCAATGTCCAGTTAAAGCTCTATTTATAACACGCTAAAAATATCAAATTTCTGATCAAATCAAAATCATTATTGATAGTATCTTTTTCTAAGTTATATTATTTCTTGTTAATCTAGTCACATTTTCAATCCAAATTCCAAATACAAAATCATACATGTTTGTTTCTTTTCTTTCACCAAATCTTTCATATTATTTATATTTTCAGTGCTAGTAAAAATATAATAATATTCAACCTTTTTGAAATCAATTAATCATTTGATCATATTAAATTCTCTAATTTAATTAATCATCAAATATTAAAATAATTTCTTTAACAAAGATTAGAACATTTGTTTATGTGTGACCCCGTAAATTCAATACTAAACTGGTAATATATTAATCAAATTAATGTACTAATCAATGTAGGCGTCTAACAACATTCATTAATGTCCGGATAGCATGAAGTAATATTTTACTTTCAAAAATCATTAGAAGAATAGTATAATAATTTCTTTCATCTTTACAACTCTCGATTAACTCTAGAGTATGATATTATTGTCAAACCCTTTTGAGTTAACTCATAATGACTTAAGAAACTCATTTCTTCTTTCATTTAATTGTCCTGATCAGGATATAATTTTATTTATAGAGCTCAAACTCATTACCAAGAGTTGAGGGATTCCTCCTTGATTAATCATTAATTTTACAAGTATTTAATCACATCCAATATCCATTCAACAAGTGCTCCAAAGCATTAGGTGTCCGGAATCAAAATACAACAAATAACATATTAATTACTATGACAATCTTAGGTTAAAGAAAGTTATTATACCTCTTCTTGAGAATTTTCTATTAACAGTTTATGATAAATTTTAACCATTAGAAAATTTCAATTGAGTCACTTCAATGATCACATAAACATGTGACTCACCTATATATGCAAATTAATAAATGGGATCTATTAATATTTATCCAATAAATACTATCACATATATATTAATCTATCCGGATTATTGATATCCTATTTACAATAATCATATGATCAAGAACAGTTTAGATTAAAATTAGAACAAACTTGTTTCTCATTATCATAATCTCTATTATAATAACAAGCCTTTAATTTTAATCAGGACATTATCAAATGGACCATTTGATCAAATAGTGAAATATGATAATGAAAATAAAATAATATTTTATTATTAACATTAAAATTGATTACATGGTGACTTAGATCGTGAGCATTCAAATTTATTCCCAACATTCGTATAAATGTAAGTCGAGCATTTTTATATCATTTGATAACTTTTTTATTGAGTAATTCTTTCTACTAATTAAATCGACTGGTGGGTTGAAAATTATGATCATACAGATCATATCTTTAAAATTTCACATCAATATGAAATTATATGATAATTCATTGGTATATGTCAACTGTTAAGATTGGCTTTCTCTGTGTTTGGATCCCTGCAAGTTTGAATGTGAGTCATTGAAGCAACTTATAGTTGCTTTTGCTTTATATTTGTTGCGAATTTTGGACAAACATGGATCAGAGATGCTCAACCAAACAGCCACTTCGTATATACACATTTAAATATATGAAAATAAGAACTATTTAATTACATTTTATTGTTATTTAATTTTTACAAATTTTCACAAACAATCTGGGTAATGAATAATTATAATTAAAGGGTAAATTTGATAAAAGTCTCATTCTTATAAAGTTATGAATGGAGAAAGTATGTTCTTTACTTAATTCAATGTAACCTAATCCCTCCTAATTGATTCATGTCTTCTCTTTTTTACCATAGCCTTGTTTAGGGATTTTTCATTCAATTTTTCTCATATTTGTCTATAATTATTCTTTGTTGTCTATTTTAATCACACGTGTATTCAATTAATTAGAACATCAAAATACTTGTAAATTATAAAGAACATCAAAATGCAATCATACAATTGTTTTATACTGCGACGTTGAATGACCTCCCTATGTATCTATCAGATAAAATTTATATATCAAAATGCTAGCTATATGATGTAACAATTTCTTGTAATTTTCAATAATGAGGCTACCATGTTTAAAATTTAACCTTATGATCCCCTCCTCATTAAGACTTTGTATGGATTCAGATTTGGGCATCGCACAATTCAGGGACTAAATGATGGTTGGAATGCTCTTATGCGCTATTATTTGAATAACTTTTGTGATGGAACAAAGCAGGTGTCTGGATCTCATCTCATTATATGCTTGGGTAGAAATCGTAGGTGCATGCTGTCATAACTTGTTATCATGTACGTCTGATCCTTCTAATGCTTGAATTTACTTTTACATCCCCATTTAATGTTCTATTTATGTTTTGATTCTATATATAGCAAACTAGTATTTGTACTGTTGGTGATTCTGATTTTTCATGTTGTGTTGGATCATATCCTTGAGAAACTTTATCCATCATTTCTTCTTCAACTAGTATTTGTACACCTGAAGTCTAAACGATTTTTTTTTTTAACTGCATGTGCATGCTGACCCACAAACTATTAAGAAAAACCTGTGACTTGGAACCATTTATCTCACCTTTCTTTTGGATTACTGGAAACAATAGTTATTAGCATTCTATTTCTCCATTCGTTTTCTTAGTGACTTGGGCAAAATAGCTGATCACTTTCCCGTTTTATTCAACCGATAAAATTGAAGAATCATTCATTCTTGCTTCCTGTTTCTATCAGATCCTATTTTATTTTTTTTGCCCCCTGATACTCTAGCCAGATGGAAACACTAGTTATAGGAACAAGAGTTTAGACTTCATTACTCGAGAGTATAATCTTTCACTACATTTTGAAGTAGTTATTGTATGAAGCCGTTTGAGTGAGCTTTTGAAAAAGAAAATTATTTGCTCCATAAAAAGCTTTCCCAAAGATCCTGATCTGTGTATGATGTCTTTCAAGATAACTAAAGCAAAAACGTGATCTGAAATTTTATGAGAATTCCTGTGCGATCTATACAGGTGTATGTGATAGGTAAGAATTTGTCATAAAAAAGTTAAATCAACTAAAGTAAAAATGTCTTTACAATCGAAGTGCTATGTTAATGAACTAGTATCATATGGTGTGTCAAGGTTTTCCATTGACAATCACTTATTCGTTCTTGCAGTTAGATATGATTTTCGGCACTTAGTGTTGGTATAGCAGCATTTTGCAAAGGCCAATGGTCGGCTTTTATGCAACAGACCTCGCCTACACAAGCCACGGTGTTGACTTCCATATAAGATCATTTTTTGGCTATTAACCTGCAGGAGTCTTAGTTCTACATTTAGATCACTTCAACGAATTGCACAAGGTTCCTTACACACTTCTTATTATAACAATTTTGTAGTTATTATAGCTTCTAAAATTGATTCATATCCCATTATAGCGATTGCTGCTTTGTCAGCAGTTCCTGCTCTGCCTTCTCCTTTGTATATGCTGGTTTTATTTGTTCTTGTATAAGATTGAAGAACTCCAAGTTCTTGGGAATCTCATATCCAGTTGATTCTTTTTGTACGTTTTTAAGAGAATTCATTCCTTTGACATTGCTGTGTTTCATCGTTGTTTCTGCTGGAATCACTAGGATTATTTTTGCTCTCATCATTCTCCTATGAGTATAACAACACATTCAACAACAAAAGAGCGGAAACTAGTAAATAAAAAGTGAGGTTCCACATCATTTAAGTGAGTTATACACAAATTTCACCAAATAATAAAGGGTGTATTTAAATAGTTGCGTTAAAAGAGTGTGTTGGTATTGGTAACCTTTGTCTTTTAGCATTTTCAGTTCTAATTGTTATTGTTGCTTGTTACTACAAAATTGAGATCAATTAAAGCATCCGGCATCTCGTAGATCAAATAACTTGGTAGCGAAATCCATGCCCTTGCGTAGACTCTGAAATCTATACAATTAAAAGTCGGTAATAATAATGAGGTTGTTGATACTAAATCATTATTTCATTTCAGTACTAAAATAATAATAATAATAGCACAAACAGACAAGAAAATGGAAGATTAACCACTTGAATCAACATCTTGGAAATACAATAGAAATTACTGACTACTAAGAACAAATTTAAACGAAGACAATAACGCTACAGGTGGTAATTTTCCAAACAAAATTATTAGGCTGTTCTTGTTCAGGACCTTCATGACCATAGATACAGGGATACCTTAAAATTCACAACATACATAAATTCTACCCATGCAACATAGTTCATGAGGCTTGAGTTGCATATGGGGGCCAGTAAAGATGAAACTCAATCTTGTAGACAACAGTAAGACCCTTGAGATCAACTGGAGAAGTACTAATATAGCCTTGCACAAACATGAAATCTTCAGTGCCTCCTACCACTGGAAGATCAGAGGGTTTGACATTGTTTGTGACACCAACAATGGAAAGGGAGCCCTTGTGGTGCTTCAAACGCAGGGTTAGCTTGGCGATCGAAATGCTCCGAAGCCCGTCGAGACTAGATGTGACTGTAGTCCCTTCTGCAATCCCAACTAGTTTGGAGGACCTGTTGGCTGCAACAGTCAAAGGGTCCTGAAAGGCAAATAAGGTGCCAAAAGGGGTTGTGGTTTGAGTCACCCCTGCTCCTCCTTTTATACCATCCACTATGATGTATCCGGTTTTGTTTATGGTCTCGTGTTGAAACAGAGAGAAGTGAAGGGATTTGAGGTGCTGGAGGTGGTGATGGGAGCCCGCAGATGTGGTTTTGAATTGGGTTATGGCCAAAAGTAAGATAGCAAGAACATAGTTGTGTAGAGAGGAAGCCATAACTACGTTGGTTAGTTGTTGTGATTAGAATGCAAAGAAGGGTGATATCTCATTGCATTATATACAATATACAAGACTTGGTTTCTTCTCTTTTTCTTTTTCTTTTTCTTTTTTCTTTTTTCTTTTTTCTTTTTCTGTGGCACAAAACTTAGTTCACATTATGGTATGAAAACTGTCGATGACTTGAGGGTGATGAAGTCAATGAAAACAATATAGCCAAGTCATTTAAGGTCGTTCAGTCTTTTGTAGTTTTCATTGTATTAGATCCTATCTTTGCTTTGACTGAAAAATTGTCTCTAGAAGGAAACTAGAAAGAGACAAAAAGTACTATGCTGCATTTGCTCTTCGCCAATCCAATGAAGTATGATGTTAGGAATTTGTGAGAATTACTTAAGAGTAAAATAATCACCTTTATTCGTAGAAGTGTAATTCGTTAATAAATGTGTCCTTGAAAGATCTAAATACAAAATTTTGTTCTCGAAAGTGTTAAAAGTGCGACAAAAATATCCTGACGTCAACTTCTGTCCATCACCGCTAAAAAAGTTGCTTACGTGGCACAGGGACAATTTTGTCAATAAAAAATTACTCACATGGCGGCC
Source organism: Glycine max (assembly GCF_000004515.6). Lineage (NCBI taxonomy): Eukaryota > Viridiplantae > Streptophyta > Magnoliopsida > Fabales > Fabaceae > Glycine > Glycine max. The sequence goes on along the minus strand of NC_038245.2, from coordinate 43,215,423 downwards.
AACGTGGGGACATATTTTTTTTTTGGGAAAAATGTAAATTATATTAAACCCAAAATGATACAATAATAAATGGGACATACCTCGCAGCTAGAGAAAATCAAAACCTCCCTAATACAAGAAGGCCTATATCAAGATGCTAAAACAAATGCAACAGGTGCGCTTGTCTATACATAAGAAACTTAATCTTGCTAATAACCTCTATTACAGAAAATTGATAATCTTCAAAAATCAGCTTGTTCCTAGATAGCCAGATGCAGTAACGTGGGGACATATTTGTCATATACTACATATGTAGTGACTTTTGATTTCCCTTACTGTGGGAAAAATGATTTTTTGGCGCTGATTTTCTTCATTCCCAAAAGGATTACACAACCCAAAATTGACTTTTCATTCCCAAAAGCTACGTTCTTGATTTTTCTTCATCTCCCACACTTTTAGAAACTTCTACAAGAGAAGTTCTTTATCTCCCACACTTCCACAACCTCATTACGCGGGCAAATCTCCCAACCACAGTGACGCACAGCAACACACGGCAATGCACAACGACATACGACGACGCACACCCATACAATCGTTCCCGTCGACGATGACCACAACGACGCACACCTAGGTTTGAACTTTATCATATGTTGTGTCGTTTTTGTATGCTTTTTTATTTTTTTCTACGCATATGACTTTTATTGGTTGGTCGTAATGGCACCGTCGTCAACTAGTGTCTTCGTCGTCGAGAGACGATTGTTTTGGGGTTTCGACGATAACCGTAACGACGTCGTCGCCATCGCATTTTTCGTGGTGGTCATTGTTCATCTGGCCTCTGCCGTCAAACCTCTTCTCTTGTGTTCTCTTCTTTATTCTCAAACTTCTTCTTTTCTCTTCTCTATTATGAAACTTGCCTTCTCTTCTCTATTATGAAACTTTTTATGTTCTCTTTTTGTGAATATACAATTAATTTTTGTTATGTTTCTCTATAGAATGTATGATGAAATTAGTCTTATTTTGCACCACAATAGTAAATTCATACAAAATGTAAATGAGACACTCGAGTATGTCGACGGTGAATTATGGGAAGAAGTTGAAACAAATTTGGTTAATGTATGGACACCCCAAGAATTATGCAAAGCTTGCCGCAATTATGTGAAATTACTGACATTGTAGTAAAAAATTGGTAACTATTTTCATCCAAATGACCAAAATATATCACAAAATTGACATTTTGTTCCAAAAGAAGACACTGACATTTAAGTCCAAGTAAAATTACTAACAAATTTCTCCAACAAAAAAATACTGACAATTTGATCCATAAAATTTTTATTGACGTTTACGTCCAAAAATGATTTCTTATTGATATTTTTGTCCAATCTAGTCAGCAGACCACGTTGGCAATCAATATTGTGACAATTTGTCCATCTGTGCCACGTAGGCAACTTTTTTAACGGTAACGGAAGAAAGTTGACTACGGAATATTTTTGTCACACTCTTAACATTTTCGAGGACTAAATTTTGCATTTAAATCTTTAGGGACACATTTGTCAACAAAGTATACTTTCAGAATAAAAATGATTATCTACGCATTCCTTAATACTATATTTGATTTTCTACATGCAACCAGTCAGTCAAAGATTTAAACATTAGAAGCTTTGTTTCATCACGTGCACCCAAATTGAAGGAAAGAAAATTTTGATTAGGCAATAAAATAAAATTAATCATGATTTATCTTCTATTATTTGTAGTTTTTACAAATCAAATATGAAACCACTTTCCCTTTTACTCAATATCTCATCGTTCTACTATTTACTGCTAATCCAAACTAATCTTAATAAATATTTAACTTTTTTTTTCAAATACAATTACTAACAAAATATGAATAAACATTTTAAAAAAAAGAAAGAAGAAAAAACAAGGCATGAATAAAACCTATTTTTTTATACATGTATTTTAAGGAGAGAAATTGATGCCTATTTCGCGATTGAGAAAACTTTTCTAATACTATTGTATATATGTAAAATTTGGATTTGCTTTTTTAAAGTGACTAAAACACTTCAAAAAATCAGTCAAAAAATCACTTTAAAAATAAAATAATAAATCTCAATTATTAATAGCAAAATTAACTATTGGTATTATTATTACTCCACTGGGCTAATCACTTAAAATTTATCTGAGATAAACGTTAGCGTGTAGAAAAAATCGTAATTATGATCAACTACCCCTCGTAAAACTTGCATTTAAAAGTCTGTCCACGTCTACTTTTTAAAAAATGTGAATTAAGGTCAGATGTGATTTTCAAAAGTGAGTATAACCATGCAAACCAGTTTAGTGGTGAATCAGAAAACAATGACAAAATTCAAAGTTGCCCACTCTTAACAGTAATATATAATTCAAATGTGTTGACTAAGAAAAGGAAATTCTATTACGAAACTTTGATCATCCTCTAAAATAATCAATTTGTTAGAGACTGAAATAAGTAATTTTAATCAAGCTTAAATAACCTTCTTATCCCTATAAAACAGGATTTTTTTTATCTAGTCCTTTTATTATTTTTTTATAATTTAATCCTTTAAAGATTTTTTTAGTTCATATATATTGTTAAGTAACATCATATGATATACTAACAACCAATTTTTATTAATTTATCATGTCATCAAGAAGTTTAATAGATTAATCATGTATAATTTTTTTTGGATAAAATGTGTTTTAAATTTATAATCAACTAGTTTGACGTTGTAAACTAGTTTGAATAAATGAAGATTTAAAAATATTTTTTTTCTTCAAAAAAACATAATTTAAAAAAGTTAAATACGGTTATCCTATCAAACTCATTAATCTCATTAATGACCTGGTAAGTCAATAAACAGCCAATATCCTTATTATTTGATAATAAAAATTAAAATAAAATTAAAATCTTTGAAGAATTAAAATCAAAACAAAAATATTTAAAATAAATAAAACATTCTACCTTATAAGGACCAAAAAGATTATTTAAGTCTTTTAATTATTTATATTTAAGACAATGTATAACTAAAAAATGTGAGACTCTTGCCTTTCATAATATCACTAAATTACAGCACATCATTGATCAATATTTTACACATTGCTTTTAAAAAACAATTTGTTAATCATTTATAATAATTGTTGATCCAATCCATCTATTCCATTAAGTTTTATTCTTATAATTAGTCAAATTGGTTTGATTTATGATAGTGAAAAAATAGATGCAATTATCACCGCTATTTTAAAAAGAGTAAATTACAATTTCCATTAAAAGGGGAGGGTACAAAATCCTTTCAATACATATTAATTAATATTAGCTACCTTTTAGACGAATGGTGTGAAAACTACGACCTAAAAATTGGATGATCGTCTGGATGACACTTTTCTACATTTTTATGGGGGGAAATGCTGCAGAATGCCAATTTTGACCAAAGTTTAATTTCACATATAAGAGGGGTGACAACACTAATCTGAATAGACCCGAGTGTTTGTTTGTTTTGCTTTTCTTGCATACTTTCACATCCAATGCAAACTTGAGTTCATAAATCATAACAGGAACAATGATGGTGGCCAGAGCGTGTAAATTACTCGTTTGTGTCAGATTCAGATAAAATTCAAAACACACAAGCTTCAAATGGTTGGTAAAGTAGCCGAAATAAAAACAGCAATAAAAATAGCTTAATTTTATATATTATCAGTATAAAAAAATATATATTAATAAGAAAATATAATTTTTAAAATAATTATTATAAAATCAATAAATTAATCTTATATAATAATTTTAATTAGATAACAATGTAAAAAATGTCTTATATTATGAGTGTGAATATTATATTTTTAATTTACACCAAGGATATCTTCTCAGCTGAGGGTGGAAAACTCCCATCCAATAATCTGAGATTAATTTCTTTTAAAGTGTAAAAAATCATCAAAATAAATTTTGTTCCTCCGGACAAATTCTTCCATTCACATCATGAGAAATGGAACATTTTTGTAACATACTTATCAAACTCATCTATTTAATAACTGTACTGGATGGTGGATGTATATGCCATTTATACACAGAAAAAGAGTTAATCGTAAATATGAAATGACATAGAATGGGTTTGTCTATCCCATTCCCATTCCCATTCCCACAAAAAGACGGATGAAAAAAATGAAACTCAACTTTATCTCTATTGAATTTTATTAAGTTTAAAGAAATCCGCGAACAACCTATTTCACAATTGTTTTAAAAATTATTTGTTCATATACTTTAATAAATCATAGATTAAGTTATTAATTATATTTTAATAAATTATTATATATAATTTAATAAAAAAATAAGTAAACGTGATTAAGAATTATATTATATTTTCAGTTAAATATATAATTTTTAATTTTGTTATAATTACTAATATAATTATCATATTATTTATTTAACTATTAAAATAATTACATAATTAACAATTATATATAATATATAAAGAAAAATTATATAAATATATGATTATATTATTAATAATTATAAAAATATATGTAGTGGATGCGGAACAGGAAATAACACCCAAATTTAATCCTGATTCTGTTTTTCCAAGTCGGAAAAAATTCAACCCCAATCCCAATTAAATCGAATTTTTTCCATCAAAATCAGAACGGAATAGAACGGATATTCATAGGTTGATTTTTATTGCCATGCCTAGTCTTGGGTGTCCAGCGTGAGCATATGAAGTAGTATAAAATATGTAATACTTTTAATAAAATATCTTAAAAAATCATAATTTAATACTGTATCTTAAAATATTTTAAATGATCAAGTATAATTTTCATATTTATAGTGCATTCTATCTGATAAGACATCATTGCACAACACATCAATATTACATATTTATAGTTTCAACAACTCTTTTTATAAAAAAAGAAGAAGCAAAAATTAGTCTTTTTTAAATAAAGAAAAAGAAATTGTCATCACATGAACTACACTCAAAATTTTGGCCAATAAGGATACAATTAAAACTGTTTCTTTTTCTTTTCCAAATAAAAATGGTGTCTCTGAAAATTCAATACTGCCCAGACCAAGTGTCTTAGGCCTATTTCAGGCCAAAGTGCAGTTGGCGCATACAAAGGGCAGGTACTAGTCTGCCAAAGAAGAAAATTGCTGAGTCGAGCCTCTCCAGAAGTTCGGATCAAGATGTCTGGGTCAGGTGCCACTGCCATGTACATGTGCTTCTCAATATCCACCAGTTTTATTAAAGGAACATCACCCTGCTTATACTTCCTCTCTTCAGTCATTTCAAACAGTTCATTGCATAATGTGATTTCAGCTTCACTATTGTTTTCGCTATGTTTCTCTACGGTATGCTCCAACATGCCATCTTTCTCTCCAGCACCTTGCACTCCTTTAGGTACACTGCTACAAGCTTTGGTTACATTTTGATAGTCTTTACTTGAATCTTGAAAAAGCAAATCAAAACCATTTCCTTTCAGGCCCTGATCAATTCTTGCAAATGCACCATTTGTTAGCTTTGCTTCTTTTGATGCTTGAACTTCATTCCATTTTTCCTTGCAGCATTCTTGAACGGCATGCACAATCTCGTGACGAGAAGTATAGGCTACGCAAATCAAAAGAACTCTCTGGTTGTTGTGAGCAGTAACTCTCATTGCTTTTTCCACAGAAGCCCTGACAGGCTCAGTCAATAGTTGCAAGTCTCCAATGAAATGTAATCTAACACCGTATTCATTGATAAGACTTTCTTGTAGAAGTAACTCTTCAATCTTTTCCCGCATCAATTCCATCAAGGACTGAACCTCGTTAGGCTTCCTTTTGAAGTTATCAATGCTGAATGCATAGACAGTGACATACTTCACTCCCAATTCATAACAGTATCTAAGGATGGACATGAGAGCAGTAAATCCAGCCTTATGGCCATCACCTTCTTCCATGTTTCTCTTCTTTGCATACCTTCGATTCCCATCCATGATGAAAGCAATATGACTTGGCACAGGACCCACAGATAAAATGGCAAACATGCATCTTCTTAGATAATAATATAAACCTCCAAGAAAATGGCCTATAATATTTCCAGAAGTTTTCTGCATTGAACTGTTCAGTTATGAGACTTTAAGAGTCTAATATTAACCTGTTTAAGAAGAAATTTTCATTAAAAGTTAGCACTAGGAAGAGTTAAAGCAACAATAGTTGAACATCAATATACATGCTCAACAAAAACCTCTGAAGTATTAAATCTGCATTGTTAAACAAGAACGTCAAACAGTACAGTAAATACTCCCACAACAAATTAAGCTTATATGATTAGTTGTCTCATGCCTGATCTAATTGTAAGAAGAAATTATGACCATATTGAGTCAATTCATGAATTTGTTAAAAACAGACCAAATAAAACTATAAAAAAAGGGTATCATAAATGGCATAGTTCATGCACTAAATGAAAATGGTGCTTCACTGCTACTACTTATATTCAGTAAATCAACGGTAATGCTTCCCCGTCAACAAATGATATCATCTTCTGTTGAGGGTTTAAGCGTCAATACTCCAAAATTGGATGGAACTATAAGAGCTAGGACTCCCAGCTACCTGTTCCTCCATCAGTTTGCAAAATTGCTGCTATAGAAAAATCAAAATTCTAAGGTGTTTCATGCATTATAGAAAGCAGAAAATATATATTGCTGTTTAAAAAATGTGTACAAGGTAACCCCTAAGAATAATCATATATGTTAACTTTCAAAGGCGGAAACTACTGTCAGCCAATAAAAATTCAAAACTCCTGTGTTTAGAATCATTGGCAAACAGGCAAAGTAGTACATGACAAGTTTGGCAGTGTTTTTAAGAAGGCAATCCAGGTCATTACAACGACAAAACTAGCAATCGCATTGCTTCCAACATTGTTGGTTTACAACCAATCACCCTAAGAAACTATAAATATATAGTAAAAAACCTTTTAAACCAGTACCAGTATACTGTACACTAATAAAAACCTATAAAAGGCTATTAAAAAAAATCTGCAGTCTACAACCAGACTATTAAAGAAAATCACTTTTTAGTTTCATTCATGCATTCCTTCGAACACTTGACAGGCGCAATAAAATCAACACCAAGTAGTTCCAAAGACGAAAATCAATCCCACAGGCTCTAGAAATATGTCTTAAGCAAATGCTAGTGACCTAATAATTGATATCATAGATCAAAACAGAAACAGCCCAATAATAAGAATATGCAAAGAAAACAGATCATAACATGCTATAGAAATTAAAAGGGAGAAAATGAAAAACCCATCATCAGACAAGAAAACATTTGAAATAATGTTTAGAAACTTGAAGGAGAGCAGTGGAAAATTCCTCACCTAAAATTAAAAAAGAAATAACAAAAAATAAAAATTATTGTCCCCTCTGTGTCATTTACGTGTGGTCTGAATTGAAGCAAAAGCCGAGAGATTTTGAGACCAATTGGCTCACTCCATCGTTTTAATTCCCAAAACGAAGTGAATAATTATCATAAGTGACGTGGCAATAAAAAAAAGTGTTTACGGTGGATCTTATTTGGTGAAAGGGAATAACATAAATTTGTTCAATGTGGAGTTGTTCGTTTGATAATATTAATATTAATAATACTAACAAAACCCCATCGGAAGTCAAATCAAATCCAACAGTGAAAGAATTATTAGATGTTGGTGTTTAGTTGACCCACCAAGCTGGTGTTTTTTTTATTAGATGTTTGGACAAATTATTTAGGTTATTTGGATAAAAGTAGTAGAAAAGTTAAATTAGTTTATTAAATTAAAAGTTAGACGGTGTTACGTGAAAGATGAAAAATTAATTTATTAAATGATTTTTTTAATAAAATTAACAATTAAAGTAGTTAAAAAATATAAAATGACAAAAAAATAATAATATCATGATTTAATAAAAAAAGATAATAAAAAATATATATATATTAAGAATAAGGGTAAAAGAAAATATAAAAAATTAGAAGTGAGAAACTAACATTTAAAAAAATTATGGCATTATTATTAAACATGTTTTCTAGTTTTTTATATTTTCTTCTATTTTTATTTTTAATATATTTATTCATTTTTCTTGTTATCTTTTTAAAACAAATTATAGTATTATTATTATTTTTTATCATTTTATAGTTTTTATTTATTTTAACCATTAATTTTATCGAACACTTCTAATTTAATAAACTAATTTTTTAGCTTTCAGATCATCTTTTATCTAATTTTACCAAACATAACTTTAACTAAATACCATTTTGTTGAACATGGTATTATGAATTTCATATTATTTTAATATTTTACTCTACATTTATTTAACTCATAGTTTTTTAAAAGAATTTGTGTTAAAGACAATTCAATAAGATAATATTCTTATATAAAAAGTAAGATATTATTCTTGTAATTGTATCATTGTGTTTAAAATTATTTATATTATATTTATCCTTTTTAATAGAAAAATTATTTTTTTAAAAGTTTTGGTGAGGCAACCCAATCCATAATTTATCATGGGTTGAGTTAGGTTGAGAATTTCAATCTTATTTTAAAATAGGCTCAACCCAATTCAATCCCTTTTTTAGGTTAAAGACAGCTTGAGTTGAATTTTATTGACCCATCTAACTTCTCTCTTTGTTTTATTTGCTCTTAGAAGATGATACCTCCATAAAAAGAAGAATAAGATTATCACATAAGTTATAAAGCATATCAAGAAAGCTTCGGATGTTTCATCCTTCAAGTTAACAAAGTCAAATATCTAGATTTACGTACTGCATCAACTGGCATGCAAATAAGATATTGAAAGCAACAGACAAGATAGCTTAAGCACTAAGTGATATTGAATTGTGTTTTGAAATAAGAGATATGCTCACGTACAGTTACATGTTGATACAAGAAAAGACAGCTTTAGCTTTTTTTAGTACAATAGTGAAACATAACCTCAATAGAAAGAAAATAAATATCGGATATCTAATTAACACAAGAAAAAGAAAGAAAAAATAGATAAACTTAAATATGGAAAGGGTGAGGAAAAGTTGAAGACTTGCCTGAACGGTTGAGGGAAGAGGAGTGAGGTGCCGAGCCGGAGAAACAGAGACCCATTCGGCAGTTGACTAACGAAATTGACCGCGAAAAAATGGATGTTGGACTGCTGGTACTGGTTATTGGTTAAAGTGTTAAACTTAAATAAATAAATGGAGAAAAATTTAGATAAATGAATGCTTGAAAAGTTAGCACTCAAAAAACACGACATATTTGTATAAAAATGCAAAAATTTAGAGGAAAAGAAAAATATTCACAAGTATAGTTCTTATTTCTCATACTGGCAATGGCCATTGGCCACACTACATTGCTTAGCACAATAGAACACTCATGCACTATGCAGGAAGTTGAGAACTGAGAAGAAAAAAATCAAATGTACTAACATGTATCATGACCTTGATAGACCACGATATTTTAGTTTTTGGCTAGGACTTTGGAAACAATTTTATACAAGACATTACACAAGGAGATGGGCCTCAGATTAAGCATAGCTGAGGGGTTGTCTTTTTTTGGTATTAAAACAACATCAATATTGTTCAAATTTGGAGGAACAATACCTTGATTAAGCCACATTGTTGTTGTTGAGAAAATGATGCAATCCTACCCCGCAAGGGCATTGGATAGAAAACTCCAAGTAGATTGGGCCAGAGATGCAAGAGAAGGCCCTAGGGTTCTTATGAGCCTTAGGGTAGATTTCGGGTCCATGTGCTAAGTACGAGCCCACTTATCTTTGTAAATATTATATTAAAGTTTCATTATTTTTGGGCCTTGTATTTAGGGCTCCATAATGTAGGTAGGGTACCCTAGAAATATAGGATTTTCAGCCCTTGTATTTTAGGGCACCTAGACTAGTTTTTGTATTAGGGGTAGTTTTGTAATTTCACATGCACTAAGTGGATGTTTGATGTGTGTGGTTGGAAATAAATTTAATTGAATTGGTAGAAGCCCAATCCAATTAAAATTTAGAGGGGGAGGTGAGCATTTGCTTACTACACCCCATTGCTACATCATATAGTCACATTTTGTGCATGTCCTTCATGCTTTTCATGCCTCATGACACCTAAGCACACTTAGTGGAGAATCTTGGAATTGATCTTGGATTAGTGGGCTGAACCATAACTAAAATTCACTAATCATAATTAGTGAAATTTTGGCTCCAAAGTTTGGCTCCACAAATTCAATTTCAAATTCAAGTGAAATTTGAATTTCCCTCCAATTTTGTGTGACACTTAGGCTATAAATAGAGGTCATGTGTGTGCATTTTTTTCAACTTTGATCATTTGAATATTAAACTTCAGATCTCAAAGCTCATTTAGAGCACAAAATTTCGTGCTCTTCTCTCCCTCTCCCTTCATTCATCTCCTTCTTCCTCCAAGCTCTTATCCATGGCCTCCTATGGTGGTGAGCTTCTTCTAGACTCATCTTCTCCTTGAAGTGGCGTCTCCTCTCTCTCTTCCTTTCTCCATTCCGCTGCCATTCATCTTCCAAGAAGCAAAGGAATCCATTGATGAAGAAGATCCTAGGCCTACAAGCTCCAATGGAGCTTGCATCATGTGGTATCAAGAGCATCTTCATCTAGGTGATGTTCTTTTGCTTCCTCTATCTTTTTGTTCGGTGAATTCTCTTTAATTCCTTGTTCTTCATCTTATTCTCCATGTATATCCTCCATTGTCTTGTGGTTTGGTGCTGTTTAGAGTATATTCAAAAAAATAAACCGATTAAATCTTAGATCTACAATTGTTCTTGCATTTCTATGGTTCAAATTTTGTAGATCTACTCTTGAATCTTGTTTTTGTGATTGATTTTAGGTTCTATCAATTTTCATTCATAATATTCTTGTGCTGAACCTTTAGATCTAAATTTTGTTCAAAAATATTGATTAGAAAAAAAAACACAAAAATCTAAGTGTAAATCACTTAATCCATGTTGTTTTAGAGTCATGTTTAGTCATAGTAATTGTCACATTATGTTCTAAGTTTGTGTTGAATTTTATTTTGTTGATTGAATTCTAGATACATTTGTTCATGTATTCTTGTCATTCTTAGCCTATCTTTTGAATTTTGAGTCTAATTCATGCATGTTATTTAGTTCATAACATGTTCTAAATCAATTCCTAGAGGTAGTCTTGTTCTTGAACTTTTTTTTTTGTTTTCTAAGTTTCCTACATGATGCCTATGATGAAGTTGAGTTGTGGTGCTGAGTTGTGGCTGGATTTGTGAATCAAAATAAGTCTTAAGCTCTCTTTAATTGTGTTACTCAAGATAATTGAGCATAAGCAAACACAAATTCTAACTATCCAAGCCTTAAGCAACATAAACACTACTCTTGATTTCTAGGTTGAAATCGCTGGTGCTGGCAGCTTGAACATACGAACTTGTATAAATTACTGGGAATTTGTCACTACGTTTTTTGAGCTGAAACTTTTACTGAATTTTCTAGACATCTGGAACAAAATTATAAAAAAAGAACCAAGCGATTTGGATTAAAGGAAAAAATAAGAAAAATATTACAAGTTGGCAGAAAAATCAGTGTCCAGGAAAAAAAAAGTGAAAGGAAAGTGTGCTTGTTGTTTTGACTCAAAATTTGTTCTATAATTGGTGCCTATTTTATATCAATCCTAGTTCTGAAATTTCAATTGAAAATTATTGTGAAAACAAGTGCCAAAACTAGAGGTTTCTTGAGTCTTTTTTTTTTTAGTTTTTCTACTCTACTCTAGAGTCATTCTAGGTTTCTCTTTGAGTCCTAGCTTGCTTTTTTGTACTTTTCATTGCTTTAATTGTTGAATAATCCTTGGAAATTTGTCTTGTTAAAACTCTATTGGTTTAGCTTTCATTTCATTTTTTTTTTGTCTTTGGTTATTGCTTGTCTCTTTGTTTCCTTGCTTGTGAGTTGCCATATAGGGAATTGGAAAGGAGGATTGGTGCCATATCTTGAAGAATTTGAGTCCAGAAGCAAGGGGCCAACCACCTTAAGAGCTATTGGACTAAGAAGCACTCCAAATTGAGTGAAATACTAAAGATATAATAGCCACCACAATTGAGGACTTTTTTTTTTTTGTAATTTTGTAATTGACAATTTGTTTTGCTTTCAAATTTTGTAACAAAAAGGCCTTTCATTGGAAGTAAGTTGGGAGCCTCCAATAGGTCACCCTACTTCCATTTGTGTGTAATAATTTTAGGCAATTTCCCCTTAGGATAGTGAGTGTTTTGTTGGAAACCTTAAATGAGGTCATCCAAACACTCTTAGGATCCGTCTAGTTTGCATTTCTTGCACTTTAATTTCTTGCTTATTTTCATAGCTTCTTTCCTTTACCCTCCATTGTCAAACCGCCTAGATAGCTTGCCTTTTACCAATTAGTTTTTACCTTATCTTTCACACCTCTTTTAGTGTTTATTTTGGCTAGTTTCAACCATAGTTTCTTTTAGCTTTTGTTTTCAAACCCCCAACAAGAAAGAACCATAACTTAGGAACCAACATGAGTCTTCATTCTTCATCTAGTGTTAATGGTGAGGGTTCTACTCCTAAGGACCCCTTGTATAAGATATTAGATGAGTTGAGATCCCTTAAGTTGTGGAAAGAAAAACAAGAGAGAAAAGAAAAAGGTAAAAAAAGAGTGGAAGAAATAAGTCAAGATGAAAGAGAGAAAATAAGAGAGGAAGAAAGAAGAAAAATAATGAAAGAAATGAAAAGAGAAAAACATGTCTCCTATAGTAGTCATAACTCTTGCAAGAGCCTAAGTGAAGAACTTCGTGACTATTATGAAGGAAGGCATAGGTCACATCTTAGACCTCACTCCCATAGGAGAGAAAATGAAAGAAAGCCTCAAGAGGTTAACATTAAACTCCCATACTTCCATGGGAAGGACAATGTAGAGGCTAATTTAGATTGGGAAATAAGGGTAGAGCAACAACTTAAAAGGAAGTCTACTTCAAAATCTTATGGCTCTCACTCTTATCCAAAGAAAGACCAAGGTCAAGGAATCTTAGGGGTGAGACCTTCTAAGCCCAAAGATGATAAGGGGAAGACAATAGAAAAGCAACCCCTTAAGGCTAGTATGCAAGAGAAGACTAGCTCCATGAAGTGCTTTAAATGTCTTGGAAGAGGACACATTACTTCTCAATGCCCCACCAAGAAAACCATGATTATGAGGGGCCAAGACATTTATAGTAGCCAAGATGAGGCTACTACTTCACCTTCCTCTAGTAAAAGTGAAGAACAAAAGGGGAAGAATCTAGTGAAGAGATCTACCCCCAAGAAGAAGGACAACCTTTAATGGTTAAGGAGGAGTGTAAGGAGGTAAGTGTTTCCTCCAAGAGGTTAGCTAAGAAGGAAAGACATTTTGAAATAAAGATAAATATTAAAGAAATTTCCCTTCTTAGACAACCTCCACATTTTCTCCTTTGTAAAAAGACACTTGTTAGCATTGCCACATCTCTTAGGCTTGAGTTTATTCCTCAAGTAAAGGAGTTGTTGGATGAGGGTTTGGTTCGCAAGAGATTAAATCCTTGTGCTTTGTTGGTGCCCAAAATAGGTATTATTAGGTACCAAATCCCAAAAATAGGTGGTGTGATGAATGCTTTGGGTGGTGCAACACTCTTTTGTAAAATCACTCGTGCACCCAACATCTTCATGATTTGTGTACATAGGGACTCGTTAGGTAGGATTGTTCTTATTTTTAGTTTCAATACAAACTTAGGCACTCATATGGGACACCTTAGGTTTGTCATATTTTTTTGTAGGAATAATCAACATGAAAATACAGAAAAATGTATGTTCTATTGCTTTACTTTTCTTAATTTTTTAAATTGTGATCAAGGGGTTCCCATGAACCCTAAGAGAATAAAGGTCATTCCTGAGTGGCCCGCTCCACCAAGTGTAAGAAAAATTTGGGGCTTCCAAGACTTAACAAACTTTTACAAAAGGTTTGCCCCGTATTTTTCTATACTTGTAGCACCACTCATTGAGTTGGTGAGGAACCATGTTCTTTCATGGGAAGATGCCCAGGAAATGAGTTTTCAGACCTTACCTTACTTCAACATACTAAACACCACTAATACATATGTTTTTGTTATTTTTACAGGTGTTGAAGGAAAAAGCCCAGAGTTTCAAGAACCTCGGGATTTGAGGTCAAATCCTTTTCAAGGGGGAGGGAATGATGCAATCCTACCCCGCAAGGGCATTGGATAGAAAACTCCAAGTAGATTGGGCCAGAGATGCAAGAGAAGACCCTAGGGTTCTTATGAGCCTTAGGGTATATTTCGGGCCCATGGGCTAAGTACGAGCCCACTTATCTTTGTAAATATTAGATTAAAGTTTCATTATTTTTGGGCCTTGTATTTAGGGCTCCATAATGTAGGTAGGGTACCCTAGAAATATAGGATTTTTCAGCCCTTGTATTTTAGGGCACCTAGATTAGTTTTTGTATTAGGGGTAGTTTTGTAATTTCACATGCACTAAGTGGATGTTTGATGTGTGTGGTTGGAAATAAATTTAATTGAATTGGTAGAAGCCCAATCCAATTAAAATTTAGAGGGGGAGGTGAGCATTTGCTTACTACACCCCATTGCTACATCATATAGTCACATTTTGTGCATGTCCTTCATGTTTTTCATGCCTCATGACACCTAAGCACACTTAGTGGAGAATCTTGAAATTGATCTTGGATTAGTGGGCTGAACCATAACTAAAATTCACTAATCATAATTAGTGAAATTTTGGCTCCAAAGTTTGGCTCCACAAATTCAATTTCAAATTCAAGTGAAATTTGAATTTCCCTCCAATTTTATGTGACACTTAGGCTATAAATAGAGGTCATGTGTGTGCATTTTTTTCAACTTTGATCATTTGAATATTAAACTTCAGATCTCAAAGCTCATTTAGAGCACAAAATTTCGTGCTCTTCTCTCCCTCTCCCTTCATTCATCTCCTTCTTCCTCCAAGCTCTTATCCATGGCCTCCTATGGTGGTGAGCTTCTTCTAAACTCATCTTCTCCTTGAAGTGGCGTCTCCTCTCTCTCTTCCTTTCTCCATTCCGCTGTCATTCATCTTCCAAGAAGCAAAGGAATCCATTGATGAAGAAGATCCTAGGCCTACAAGCTCCAATGGAGCTTGCATCAGAAAATTTCATCACCAAGAACATCCCAGATTTTTTTGTAAAATGCTGGGTTGAGTCCATCTGGACCTGCAGATTTGTCATTGTGCAACTGGGAGAGGGTTGTTCTGAACTCATCAATAACGAAAGGAGCCAATAGAGAAGAGTTGTCTTCGTCACTGATATTCCTCTCAATGTGTGAGATGGTGGCATGGGGTATCAATGTCTCCTTCGTTGGGGGAGCCCTTGCTTTTTGTCCAAGTGTAGGGATATCAACCATATTAGAGTCGTGCACTGCTTCTCTAAATACAATTATAAGAAAATTTGGGCTATGAAACACCTGCACGACACGTGGACATCTGTAATGTTCAAAATATAGAATGTAGTATGAGTGTCTGTCGGTGTCGAACATTGACACGGACGCGTGTCGAACATCGAACACGGCAAGGGACTGAAATGTTCGTGCTTCATAGAATTTGGGTGAGGGTTGAGACCTTTCTTTTCAACATGAAAGAGTAGGTCGTTGAAGTCACCCATGATACACCATGGGAGAGTGTTGTCACACGAGAGGGTTCTTAAAAGGTTCCAAGAGTCCCTCCGATGAGTTATGTCAAGATAACCGTAATAACCATTAAAGCGCCAACTAGGGCTACCAATCAAATGCTAAACTGTCGCTTCTGCCAAAACAATTTACAGAAAAGCAGTAATCGTAATTCAAAGATGATTTTATTTTTTCTATGTGACTGGAAAAAACAATAGTTTCATAAAAGAAAGATAATATCAGGACTAAAAGATCGGACAAGGTCACACAAAGAAAGAACTATCCGGGGGTTGCCCAGACTCCGACAGTTCCAAGCCATCAGACTCATGGTTCCTGGCAAGCCTGGATATCTAAGCTCTGGCAATAAAAAATGTTCATCAGACCCCCACTTTTTGTTCTCCTTTGTTTTGTTCCTTTTCTTAATAAATTGAGTGTTTGTTCGATGGTATCAACTTAGTTGAAATCATTCGACATATTATGATGTTGTTCAAACTCTTGCTTTATATATTAAAAAAAATCAAGGGATCTAACTTAATTGGTTAAATAGGATGCATGACTATTATAAAATTATTGATATCATGTTTAATTCATACCAATAAAAAAACTATATTAAAAAATAACTTGTATGATATATAACAATGCTCATATGACTCGTAACTATTCTAATATTAAAGATATACTTGAGCCGGCTAACTTTTCATTGATGAAAGAAAAAGAAGTCTCGAAAAAAAAGTGACATGTTAGCATCAAAACTATGTTCCCTTATGGCAGATAAAAAATATTTTCCTACTTTATAAAAATGTGAATAATTCAACAAAAAAATCATACATGTAAAAAGCCTGGTAAATCTCCCCTTCCAAGCAGCACAAGAAAAAAAAAATCACATTAGGTGACTGATCCAACACCCTATTCAATCTCAGATTCTAGTGGTATACAAATTTATTTATACTCTCACAACTCTCTGCCGAGGAGGTTGATAAGAATTGCAGGTTTTGGATTCCTTGGATTTTTCATGGATAGCTTCGATGGCTTCCAATCCCTCAAGCACTTCTTTCATAGAAGGACGTTGTTTGGGGTCATGTTCTAGGCATTTTAGAGTAAGTTGTGCTGCTTGAAACGCTGCCTTGGGTGAATATTGACCCACTATCTTAGCATCCATTATTGTTTTCAACTTTTTTTTGGAAGAGAGAAGAGGTTTGGTCCATTCAACTAGGTTCTGCTGCCCTGTTGGCCGTTTTGTGTCAAGTGCCCGCATGCCTGTCAGTATTTCAAGAAGCACTACACCAAATCCGTAGACATCACTCTTCACATACAAGTGACCTGTTGAAATATTGATACAATTCAAAGTCACGTTAGTCTATGGTCGGTTAAAGCATTATACTACATTATTCCATATTTTTAGTCCACCTTCCCATACTTCATCTTCCACAAACCATTGATTGCTTTAGAATTTTAAGGTCTGTTTGGTTTAAGGAAACTTTGTCTGTTTTCATTTCTTATTTTTACTGATAACTACAAAAATGTTGAGTATGATGTCTTATTTTCACTTTATTTCTAGCTTTTAGTAATAATAAGAACAACAGCACAATTTTTTTTTTCCTGTACAAGTCTTTGAAATCAAAAAGTCAAGTGCAGTTTTAGTAATTAGATATGAAAATAGAAAATAAAAACAAAAAATGTTTTCTCTAACCAAATAAGCCGTTCATTTTTTCCTACACTTTACTTCTATTTCCTTCTTAAATAGCATAGCATGTAAACCTTGGCTCCTATTATGTCTTGTGAGTCATTAAGAAAGTCAAAACATACATTTAAAGTTGCTTTAATTGTCAATTATGTGAAGATATAGTTACCTGTTGCTATGTATTCTGGAGCAGCATAACCATACGTGCCCATGACCCTGGTAGTTACATGTGATTGTCCTCCAGAAGGCCCCAATTTTGCCAAGCCAAAATCTGATATTTTTGCATTGAAATTCTGTAAGACACAAAACAAATTGGTTATCTAAATGATCTAAGGAATTTAGCAATAAATAAATATCAATTCTTACTTTAAAAACACATAACATCATGTAATAATATTCTTCAACTAGTCATCCAGTATTCGGGTCTATGTTGACAGCACTAAAAAAGAGACATTGCACTTTTCAGGTGATATTCAATTAACAGATAAAGTGAACCTTTTCAACAACAATGGGGTCCAAATTTGTAAACAGTCTGTTCATCCCTACTTGATACTACATTTGCTTTAGCTTCCATCTCTAAGGAAAAAGGGAAAAGGTAGACTAACAAATAACATAAGAAAATCAACTAAGAAAAAATAACTGACCACATCGAGAAGTATATTTGAGGCCTTGAAATCTCTGTATATGATTTGTTTTTCGGAGGCGTGCAAGAAAGCTAGTCCCCGAGCTGCACCGATAGCTATTTTAAACCGGGTGTTCCAAGAAAGTGGTTCTATGTTAGGATTTCCTGCTCAGGAAAATGACAAAAGAGAATGAATTAAACTCAAATTCACGAGGATGAGTTTTCTTATACTCATTTTAATGGTCTTTAATTTACATACTTCTGAATAGATGATTCTCCAAGCTTCCCTTTGGCAAGAATTCATACACTAGAAGAAGCTCATCATCGTCCCAACAATAACCCAACAACTTGACCAGATTTGGGTGAGAAAGTCTTCCTAAAAAGTTCACTTCTGACTGCATTTTCCAATCAACAGAAAAACATGTTAGATAATCAAATAACTATGCTGAATTTATCACATGGAAGGTACCATGTTGTGTTGATAGCAGTTACACTATAAATTTAAATGCAATATGCTAACTGAAATCACAACATGATAGAATGCCTTGTATTGATTTTGTAACAGAACGAGTTCATCTAATTTTGTATGTCCTTTAGAACAGAAAGAGTTATCTAATTTCAGATTCATTAGCATTGACTAATCCTGACAAAAAAATCTTCAACATAAATCCCAATTCACATCTCAGAGCAAACATACTATTATTAACTAGTTTTCATAAGAAATTGTTAGGCTGGATTACCTCGCGTATAAGAATTAAGAACTTAAGAAAAATAGTACCCTTTGCGAAATGGTAATGTGATGTCATGGCATCATACTTTTTCAAACATGATGCACGGAACATGAATAATTTTTTTCCCCTTATTTGAAGGGAAAAGTCAAGGGGAAAATAGCTAGCACAAACAGCCAAAACGATCCCAAATTTTTAAAGTGAAAGGTAAACGCCCGT
Source organism: Glycine max (assembly GCF_000004515.6). Classification (NCBI taxonomy): domain Eukaryota; kingdom Viridiplantae; phylum Streptophyta; class Magnoliopsida; order Fabales; family Fabaceae; genus Glycine; species Glycine max. The sequence goes on along the minus strand of NC_038245.2, from coordinate 43,196,527 downwards.
TTTGAATAGTATATCATATCATGAGTCAAGCATTCAATAGTGTGGAATTTAAGGCACCGTATTTTAATAACCCATCTTCACTCGTGGATATCCAATGAATGGAAGAAAAACAGGTCATCTATGTGGGCCCCACAACAAAATTTCCAACACCCTCTTGCAGACTCGATTGTTTAATATTTAATAATTTTTTTTTTTGGGGGAATATCAAACCCCCAGCATCACCCACAGCTGTGACTCGACATTGCAGAATAAGATCCCCATCACCACCATCATATTAATTAACACTCCAATTCAAAACTACCTTCAAAACTAAGTCTTCAGTCAACAAAAAAAACACAGACCAGCAGATAATGATGTAAGGACATAGCATTACTAACTGTACAATATTGAACAGCATTAATTACTAACTAGAAAAACTTAAATTGGAAATTCTTCTTAATTTTTCTCAATTCTTCAACCACAAACAAAATTAAAAAATAAAGTACTACCAATTAGTCATAGAAAAAACAGAAAGACCCACAGATAATAATGTAATAACGTAGCATCACTGACAGTGCAATTAATATTAATTAATGAATAATGGTAACCCAGTTAATTATTAACTAGGTAAACTTCAATTGAAAAAAACAAAGATAAAAAAAATTACTACCGATAAGAAAAAAGATATAAGAATTTAATTAAAATATATCCATAAAAACTTTCAAGAAACATTTTCACTTTTAATCAATTAAAATGCAAAACTTTTGAGATATAACTTATAAAAGTCAATAAATTTATTATACGTATAATAATAATAATTTGTAACCAGATTGCAATCTTTAGAAGATCGATAGGAAAAGCAAATGAAAGAAAGTTGGAAAAGTTTGAATCAAAGGCGAAACATTTGAGTAATTTCCACCGATAACAGGTGTGGATTCACACCTCTTACAACTAAGCCATCATCTGTTATTGGGGCACAAACAATTTGTTTAGCTTTACATCTATCCTAAGAAATAATTTCTAATACATCTGTTGGGCAGGCTAAGATAGATAGAATACATCCAAGACACATGTATCATAAATTTGAGAGGATGAGATGAAAATATTCATACAATTGAGTACTGGGGTTTCTAAAACAGTGGAATATTTATTGTTGAAAAAAGAAAGTAAACGAAAGAGATGATGAAAAAAAAGTTATTATTACCTGCCACTCTTGGAAGCCTTGGGTGCTTTGGGGGTTCAACTTTTTGATGGCAACGACCATTCCGGAGCCAGCTTTAGCAGGGGAGAGGGTCTTCTCGTCCAACCATCCCTTGTAAACTCTTCCAAAGCCACCTTCGCCGAGTAATGTGTCGGACTTGAAACTCTTGGTGGCGGATTTCAGGTCTCCGAAGCTGAACACCTTGAGGTTCGGCCTTTCCAGAATCTGGCCATGAGGAGAAGGAAGAGGAAGAGAGCCTTGGCTGCTGTCGATGCTCCCGCTCGCGATCTCCGAGAATTGGCTCTTCCCGGCGCTGCTCGTGGTCGCGGAGAATCCCACGTTCTTGCTGTCAGTGCTCGCAGACCCTGAAAATAAAAATATAAGAAAAACGAAGCCAAGGAAAAGGAGAAGCTGCAGGAAGATGTGGCGTGTGTGTTTGGAGAAGACTTGCCTGAGTACTGCTGAGGAGGGTTGGGGGAAGAGGAAGAGAAGCAGAGACCCATGTGAGGAAGCTCTTCTCTTTGGCGTGGTTGCCACTTACTTGACCAACCAAAAAAGATGGGTTTTGGTTTTGTGTTGGTGGGTTGAATAAGAAACTAAAGAAAGAGAGATACAAGACAAGTGAATAATGAGTTAGTAGAAAGAGATAGAGAGAAGAGAAAGAACAGATGTGTCTTTGTCTATTTCGTTATGTCTTCTTCATTGGGGGCTATGATTTTCTGTGTTCGTAATTGCGTATTTTTCTTTTTGGCTATTTACTTGTGCTTCTATAGAAACTTCGATGTTATGACACTCAAAAAAAGATCTGCTTTGGTCATTTTAAGAAATCTCTTGGAATGAGTTTGGTTTAATAGAGTGAAGAAAAAATATTTAAATTAAAACAGTTAAAGTGTTAAAAGGTGTACGATCCAAACAATTTTTTAAAACTTTCTTTTCTTTTTATTTGAACTCAACTGAACCATACATTAATTTGATGCATTATCTATGATCAATATGCATGGACTGTACTTAATTAATAAGAGACGTATAAGAAATTTTTTTCATAACTTGTATGAACTTGTAAACATGGCGTTATGACTCTTACAGGTAATTTTTAGTTTATAATAATATGATTTTTTTTAAAAAATGAGACAAATTTTTATTATATAAAATTTATTAAATGAATTCATAATTAAGTCGTTTGCAATTATATAGAGAGAGATGTATTAATAAGATTTTTTAAGTGAGAATGAAATTTTTTTAATTTTATCTTTTTATTTTAATTTAAAGTTTGAGATTCATCATCATTATTTATCACATAAGAAAGTTATTTTTATATGATATACAAGATCAACTAAGCATAAGACAGTCCAAATTCTTACTTTAAGCCCCCGAAAAAAAAATTAATATTAATATTTATAACTTTTATCAAGTAACCAAAAGTGTGTTTTTTCCTTGGAAAATGTGGTTTGAATCCTACTCGAGAAAATAAAATTTTACTTCTTGTAAGGCCTTTAATTTACGTTACTTTTATTAGTTTTAAAAAAATTTCACCTCAAAATTCTTCTTAGGTCTAAGAATATGTTAAATCAATCCTAACAATACGTATATAAGAATATAAATCATATCATATAATCATATATGAATGATCAATATTAAAAGTTATTTAGTAATCATATAATTATTTTAAAAAATTATGTGTAATTATCTTAATTTTAATCTTGATCATTCAATTAATATTTATGATTTATGTTTATAGTTCTCATTTCTTACCACAAAAATTGTTTGATAGATGAAAAATGATAAATAAAATAAATAGAAAATAGAAGTCATTGTTTTTTTGGGTGGGAGGGGAGAGATTGGGACATAACCTTAAAAATCTGTCCATATAGTTAATCTCTGTGTGAGACATTAGTCGAGAACGGTCCCCTCCTAATTATGTCCACCCTTTAATTGGTGGGTAGGGTGTAAAAAAAACATATATAGATATATAAAGAGAGTCCTTATATTTTTTATTTTTTTTTTGGAGAGAAAGATTATATACCCATCTTTGACTTTTCATTCTGCCACCATTACAACGGTGAGGAAGTTTCACACCGATTAGTTGAATTCACAAAGTCAACCACCGCGTAAGGAAAGTTGGCTTAAGCTCACCTTCGAACACCTTCCTCGTTCCATGCAATGAATGAACAAAACCAATATACATCAGTGTGATCATCATTTCTACTATTTTATGCAACAAAATTATCATTAACTAGAAGGTGTGTAATGTATAAGATAAATTATTTATTTTTATATAATTAAAATTTATAATAAATAAATATAGTTAAGGTGTAAATTAACTGCTAAAAATAAAACTGCCATAAAAATGATATTTAGACGCCCTCCCAGTTACATTTCCACCCAATGAGTGAGGAAATTAAAAAGTGAGATCCACACTTTTTTCATTTTTCTTCCACTCTATTTTTCTCCTTTTTAGTTTAATTTGTTTGGATTATTGATCAAATTCAATAGGTTCAAGTGCCCATGGCTTTGTTTTGCATTCTATATTACTCTCTTTAAGACTTCTAGAATGTAATATAAAACGAAATAGTCATGCAGATAAGGTGATGGAAGATTACCTTGCCTAAGGCCTCTCTTAGGATTTATGAAAGATCACATTGTCTAAGGCCTCTCTTAGGATTTATGAAAGATCACATTGTCTAAGGCCTCTCTTAGGATTTATCAGGTCCACAACAACACTATTAATCATGATATTCTCCATCCATCTAATCCACTTATGGTCAAAACCCAATTTCAAGAAGACAACAAGCAAATATTTCCATTCTACATTGTTAAGCGTTGTGCTGATGTTAATTTTTAAGGCAAGCTCTTCATTTTTCCTTTTGTTTTACAATTCATATGATGTATTGTTTCCATGGCAATCAAAACATTATCTAATATGGATCTTCCTTCAATAAAAGCATATTGCTCCTAAGATATGTATTTTGATAATATAGGCTTGAGCCTGCAAGGACTTTGGAAACAATTTTATACAAGACATTCCACAAGGAGATGGGCCCAGATCAAGCATAGTTGAGGGGTTGTCTTTATTTGGTATTAAAACAACATCAGTATTGTTCAAATTTGGAGGAAAATTTATTAGAGATAAAATTAATTTAGTTAGTTACTAGAAGTTATTTGAGTAAGTTAGTGTTGGTTACTCAAGTTAGTTATTTTTTATTTTTGTATAAATACATCAACTTTGTAATACTTTGATGAATGAATGAATTGAGTGAATCCTAAAATTGTTTTTCATCTATCTTTCATTTCTTTCATTCCTAATATGGTATCAGAAGTTTTTGCTTCCGTGTCACTTGCTTCCTATTGAAGCTATTTATGGTTCTGCTTGGTGGTGTGGATAGTGCTGCAAGCCCTCGCTTTGTGGCGCTGAGTCTTGACTCGAGGGGGCGTGTTGTGAGTCTCACATCGGGTGGTTCACGAGGATGATTCAGTTCTTATATAATTGGGTAGGCCACCCCCTTATGAATCATTTTTTAAGGGGACCTTTCGGATGCCTGGTTGGTTCTTTTTTTTTTTCTCTCATGGCCCTGGATGTCATTGATGATTAAGTTCTTATATAATCGAGTAAGTCACCCCCTTATGAATCGTTTTTTAAGGAAACCTTTCGGATGCCTGGTTGATTCTTTTTTTTCTCTCATGGCCATGGCTGCCATTGATGATTCTAACCCCCTCATTCTTCATTCTTCTAACAATCTTGGCATTGCCTTAGTTTCTCATCCTTTCATCGTGTTCTCGACAAAGGCTTAGTTGTTGATGTGGTGTTGTGGATGAATTGGCGTGGAGCGGTTGCGGTGCTCATTTATGTCATCGCATTGTGGTACCTCTTCGAGTGTGTCGGTTACAATTTCTTGTCCTTCGTCAACAAAGTTTTTGCCAACAAGCTTTGATGCTTGCTTTGGACTCTTGGAAGCAGTAGAAGTCGATCGAAGATTTCTCGAAGTTTTTATTTTGACTGATGTATTTTCGACATATTTCGCTATATTTCATGTTTTCAGATTTTTTTTCTTTTCTCTTTCTTCTTTAATGTTGATGTATTGTATTCTCCAAGCTATAAGTGTTTTCAACACATTCCAAGTTGCAAGGGTATTAGAGAAAAAATTAATTTAGTTAGTTACTAGAAGTTATTTGAGTAAGTTAGTTGGTTATTCAAGTTATAGTTACTAGAAGTTATTTGAGTAAGTTAGTGTTGGTTACTCAAATTAGTTATTTTCTATTTTTGTATAAATACATCAACTTTGTAATACTTTGATGAATGAATGAATTGAGTGAATCCTAAAACTGTTTTTCATCTATTTTTTATTTCTTTCATTCCTAATAAAAATACCTTCGCTGAGCCACTTTGTTGTTGTTGAGAAAATTTCATCACTAAGAACATCCCATAATTTTTTGTAAATTGTTGGGTTGAGTCCATGTAGACCTGCAAACTTGTCATTATGCATCTGGGAGAAGGTTGCCCTAAATTCGTCAATAACAAAAACATCCAGTAAAAAAGAATTGTCTTCATCATCGATTTTCCTCTCAATGTGCGAGATGGTGGCATGGGTACAATGTCTCATTCAGTATAAAGTGTGGTAAAGTGACGACTAGTGTAACATTCTTGATTTTTGACTTATCGACAACTCACGCATTACGACACTTCACACAATGGTACTTTACTCAATTTCTTGTTGGTCAGAATCCTTTGCATGTAGTCCTTTCCAAAACCTTGACAATCATCATCGACTACTTTCAAGATCAATGATTGTTCCCACAAATCAACAAGAGACTTTTCAACGTGTTTTGTCTTCATTTACACATTTTTTGAAAAATTTTCTAGAAGTCCACTCATCTCATAACTAATTATATCCAAACACGTTTAACTGTAGAGTTTTTAAGTGATAGACTATCAAAAAGTATATGCATCTTGTTGATATAGGAAGTATCAATTAATTTCTTTAAATCATAGTCTCATATTTACATAATTTCTGGATCTCTCTCATTCTAATGTGATTCAGTGGAGGTATTACAACTAGCAACATTGCATATCTCTTCAGGAGTGTGAGCGGGTCTCCAGTGTTATGGTCAAGAAGTGTTCTGGTCAAGAAGTTGCGTCATCAAATTCCTCGTTTTCCTCACGTTCGTTGTCTTTTGGAAGTAGCTAGTGTTTGGAATCACCATCATGTAACCAGTATGCTTTGGCCTTTTGCTTCCAAAACTGCTCTTCATGATCAAGTAGTGAAGTTAGGTGGTTTTCCAACTCTAAATAACGTGCAATTAAGGGAGGGTCATCTCTCTCTCTCTCTCTGCACGTCTCCATCTAGACTTTGCAAGCATTTACGTCCCTCTTCCAACCAAGAGTTTTCAAAATGAAATCTTTTGGTTTTTCGAGTTCGAGTATGGCGGCTAAGCTTTAACAGAATTGGAGAGTGATTTGATCTGCAGCAAATGAGATTCTTGAGACAACAGTTAGGGAAGTTGTCCAGCCAGGTTGATGTTGTCATTGCACGATCAAGCTTCTCAAGAATTTTGTTGGGGGAACCTTTCCTTTTTGTCCAAGTGTAAGCACAAGCAGTCAAGGGGATATCAACCAGATTAAAGTCGTGCATTGCTTTTCTAAATCCAGTTATAAGAAAATTTGGGTGAGGGTTGAGACCTTACTTTTCATCACGAGAGAGTAGGTCGTTGAAGTCAGCCATGATACACCACGGGAGAGTGTTGTCACACGAAAGGGTTCTTAAAAAATTCCAAGAGTCCCTCCGACGAGTTCTGTAAAGATAGCCGCAATAACTAGTAAAGCGCCAACTAGGGCTACCAATCACAGAGATCCCAACGTTGATGAAGTTTTGTGAGTAGTTTATGAGCAAACAATCAAATGGTTACTTCCATATCAAGGCTAAAATGTCGCTTCTGCCAGAACAATTTACAGAAAAACAATAATCGTAATTCAAAGATGATTTTATTTCTTCAATGCGACTGTAAAGTACAATAGTTTCGGGGGAAAAAAAATCTAAGACTATAAAAGATCAAACAAGGTCACGCAGAGAAAGAACTGCCCGGGGGTTGCCCAGACCCCGACAGTTCCAAGCCATCAGACTCGTGGTTCCTAGCAAGCTTGGATACTTGGCTCTGTCAACAAAAAATGCTCATCAGACCCCTAATTTATGTTCTCCTTTGTTTTCTTCCCATTTTTTTCTATAAATTAAGTGTTTGTTGCTTGAGATCAATTTGTTTGGTGGTGTCAACTTAGTTGGAATCATTCAACATATTATATATTATGATGTTGTTCAAACACTTAGTTTTATTTATTAAAAAAAATACTAAGGGAGTCTTAATTGAGTAAGTTGTCTGAATATCGTGTTCAATTTCTTTGTATAAAAATATACATTAAAAAGTAACTTGTATGGTACATAACAATGCTCGCTCACATGACTCTTTATTATTCTATTATTAAAAATATACTTGAGTCGGTCAACTTTCAATTGATGGAAAAAAAAAGTCTTAAAAAAAAGTGACATATTAGTATCAAAACTATGTTCCCTTATTACAGGTACAAAAAAAATATTTTTCCACTTTATAAAAAAATGTGAATAATTCGAAAAAAAATCATACATGTAAAAAGGCTGGTAAAATTCTCTCCTTCGAAGCAACACAGGGAAAAAAACACATCTATTAAGTGACTGATCCAACACCCTATTCAATGGACCATATTGCTATTCAATTTCACTTTCTAGTGGTCTTTTTTGTATACAAATTTATTTATACTCTCACAACTGTCTCCCGAGGCAGTTGATAAGAATTGCTGGTTTTGGATTCCTTGGATTTTTCATGGATAGCTTCAATGGCTTTCAATCCCTCAAGCACTTCTTCCATAGAAGGACGTTGTTTGGGGTCATGTTCTAGGCATTTTAGAATAAGTTGTGCTGCTTGAAACGCTGCCTTGGGTGAATATTGACTATGTATCATAGCATCCATTATTGTTTTCAACTTTTTTTGGAAGAGAGAAGAGGTTTGGTCCATTCAACTAGGTTCTGCTGCCCTGTTGGCTGTTTTCTGCCAAATGTCCGCATACCTGTCAGTATTTCAAGAAGCACTACGCCAAATCCGTAGACATCACTCTTCACATACAAGCGACCTGTTGAAATATTAATACAATTCAAAGCCATGTTAGTTTGTGGTGGCTCAAAGCATAACACTACGCTATTCGTTATTTTAGTCTGCCTCTTCCCCTAAATTCATCTTCCACGAAGCATTGATTGCTCTAGTGACATTAAGACCTGTCCGGTTTAAGAAAACTATGTCTATTTTTCATTTCTTGTTATTAATAATAACATAAATGTTCTTAGATAATAACAGCAATGTTTAGTATGCCATCTTATTTTCACTTTATTTTTTAATTTTAGAAATAGTGAAATCATCACAAATCCTCTCTAAAAATAATAAACTGGAAAAATATTTTCTCAAATTAAATAAACCTTTTGTTTAACCCTTAGGACTAATATAGCATTGCAAAGCACAGTTGCATTCATATGAGAGAGAATAATTAATTTAACCCAAAATTTATGTTCAATTTCTACCATGTAAAATTCTCTCATATATATTATTTGCATGGGCTACTAAAGGGTCATAAAGTTAAATTTTGAGCCACCCATGATTCACCAATTACAATTGATATATTTTTTCTTACAAATCTCCTCCTCCTTCAAAAAGATAATTTTGTTTTATGCACACTCAGAATTAAATATAGATACTTCTTTCGACAAAATATTTATTCATTACGTTATAAAAGATTAGTCCCTTATGTTAGACTCAACTTTCATTAGTACCAAATTATAAAGGCTTAATTATCAATTTAGTCTCTAAATTATTCAATTTGATCCCTAAATTTTTAAAAAGTCCAATTTAATCCTCAAATTCTTAAAAATAAATCAATTTTGTCCCTAACTTTTAAAAGATTCAATTTATTCCTCTAATTTTTTAAAATGAAGTAATTTGATCTCCAAATTATTTAAATTATTCAATTCGATCCTTAAGTTCTTAAAAATTTGAAGACCAAATTGATTTATTTTTAAGAATTTGATGATCAAATTGAACATTTTAAAAATTTGGAAATCAAATTAATTTATTTTTAAAAATTTGAAGAACAAAATGAACTTTTTAAAATTTGGAAACTAAATTGAATAATTTAAAATAATTTGACCACAAATTGATATGTGAATTATTTTAATGTTTATTTAATACTTTAACATTTTACAATAACAAGTATTTCCCAATAATAGTAACGACTTTGTCCTGAGGAGATTACCCAAGTGACTCCAAAAAGCATCATCCACTCAGGACTCGCTTAAGCAGGAATCTTTCCACCGCACAACACTTCTATAATATATGAAAAAGATATTATAAAAAAATAACATATATACTCCTATCATTCCAACTGTATAGAATAGATAGGTTATCATTCTCATAGGACATGCAGTACAAACACTTCAAACCAAACGAAGCAACGATGTTCATACATTAGAGACGATTTTTTAGCAAAAGTTTATACAAGGGAACTTTCTAGCATTGTTCCAGAGCTAGAAATTTGTTAACTTGTGGAAGAGTATTTTGTCTTCCCTCTCTATTTTTATGGTTGAGAAACAAATTCAAAAGTGGGGAAACCAAGGCAGTACTTGACTAAAATTTGACCGCAATTGTGAGAAATTTTATTTGTCAAAGCTGGAGTGGAGTAACACATCAAATGCAGCACTCACGTTACTAAATCTTCTACTATGAAATTATTATGAAATGGTAGCTAGGCCTTTTTAGCTAAACGCACTTATTGAATATATATATATATATATATATATATATCCACAAGATGAAGGGACCCAAGGAATGGAATTGGATTATTGAATATATATATATGAGAGAGAAAAATATATTCTCCATTATTAAAGAGATCAGTAAGAGACAAATACTATCTCCTACAAGATTTCTCCCGTAAATAGAGAAACAATGTAATGAAAAATTGAAGAGTTGAATTTTGATATACCCGTGATGGCAACGATGTAAAGATCTTTATACTTCTAAATAATTAGAAATTATTTTAAATATGACCTTGGAAGTGATTAATTTAAAGGTTAACAGCTTTCAAACATGTAACAATTTATGATTGAATTATAATTTAAAATAATCTTCACACTATTTATTAATCTAATTAAATTCAAATTTTTAATACTTTTACATTTTGCACATTACCTGGGGGAGGTCCTATTAGGAAATGCTTTCATAAAGTTCAACACCAATTTATTTTTTTGAAAGGCAGAAACACCAACTAGTTGCTGGTTTTACCATATTTTCTAATTAGATCTGTTCGAAGTTTACTACCATTCTGATTGTCACCAGGTCAATACAAAGAAGTCTTTAAGTCTAAATTCTAAAATTAAAGCATACCAAAATGGAAGAAAGTGAAAGAAGACAATTAGAAAGATACTTTAGATTGTCGTGTTAGGTATTAATAATAGCTACAATGTGTAGTAAATTCAAAAACGACAACTTGACAATTAGAAGTAAAGCTGTATGGGTTCAGGGTCAAACACAAATTTGAAATTATTTCTAAGGTGTCAAGTGCAGTAGAACTATGCTTTTTCATTAGCTCTAACCTGACTCTTAGCCTTATCTTGAAGACGTACCTGCCTTAATCTCTTTTAGTCTCACTTTGTATGTCAAATAATGAAGGGTTTCCTCTTTGTGACTTTGTCATTGCAATGGCTGCAACATTGTCCTCCAATTGTTGGTGTTTTGTCTCTTCATTCAGGCGTCCACCCTTTAAATCAATGCTCCAAAAATTGTTTTTATGTGCAAGAGTCCCTCACCCGCGATGAAGTTTTAAAGGGAAGAAAAGCTAAGAGCGAAGACTTTATATTGACCACATATGGAAAATATAGAGAACACAAATACTGAAAGATTTGGTTTAAGAATACACCTTCCAAATGTGAAAGTTGAAACTAAGCATTAATTAAAGCCTCTCAAATACTATACATCAATAAATTTTAATCGAATATTAAAGTAAAATATATTCAACTTATGTTTAACATTTTAGCATCTTCAATGCATCCTGGCTATCGCCTCTTCATCGCTCCTTGTTCGTTTATCATTATTTTTCTTGTTATTTTCTCATTAAATTTTCTTATGGAAATATAAGGTATGCTAGATAGTTAAGGGAGAAGGGGGAAAAAATCACTCTTCTCTCTATTAATAAGACTAACATTCTAATAAACTAATCCAGATTTAAAAAACTTGAATCTTCTTGAACTGTGTTCTCTCCGGCATCGTTCCAGCTCCTTAATCTCTTCAATTTCTCTTCTCCCTATCATTTGGCGTCCTCTCTCAATTGTGTGTCCTTCACCTTTTTTTTTAAAATCTAATTTGTATTTCTAACTGTATTTTGTAACTTTATAAATAAAAATTGAAATACTATAATAATAACTAGATAAACTATAACCTTTTATTATTACATTTAAATAACTCATCCTTATTTTTAAAATATAAGTTCTCTATTGACATTTTAAATTTTTATCATATAATATATAATAATATTATAATTACGCCTTAATATTTGTCATGTTTCAGTATTCATATTATATTTATATCGTGGGTTATAACCATAGTAAATTAGTATATCAAAATTTATTTACTTTTACCAAACACTTTCTATAGGTCTGTTCCTTTTGAGTGTTTCTAGCACACATGACTTACAAGGTAATAGTAACAAGACTAGTGAAAATCTCTCGCTCAACTATCAAGGAAAAAACTTCAAAATCAATTTTAACCAAACCAAAATCAATTGTGAAATCAATTTTACACCAATACGTTCAAACACACACGAAGTTAATGCGTGTCTAATATATGCGAACGTGAAACCCAAACATACTAAAGACTATAAAGCAAATAAAGCAGGTTCTGCTGCCTCGTTAGCGAACTTTCCACGGAGTTGAATAATGACGAAATAGAAAGGGATTAGACTACACTATTGTCATGAGACATGACCTTTTCCCCAACTTTCCACGAAGCAGTGACTACATTGGTCAAGGGTTGGATCTCAGTATTTCATCTCCACTTGGTATCAACTATCAAGGTACCCAATGAAGGCAGTGACAATTTTATCTATCAAAATCCAGACAAGCCTCTGCCTTGACTGATAGGATCCTTCCTCACATGCACCGAACCATATATTCAAAGGCCCTTTCTATTAATTAATTTAATGCATCCAGTTCAGACATGCAAATATAACAGCAAGTCGAACTAGTAAAAATAAAGTACATAATCTAAAATTCAGAACATTATAGTAGCACCAGAAGGAACAAGGTAAAAGACCTAAAACAAGGTAAAATACCACGATTACTGCCTTGATCTTGACTCTGCCCGTCTAGCTTCATCTGGTGTAGAAGGAAACAGCTCCACATACCTTGATCCTATGGTCATTTTATCCTTGGACATTGCCCTCTTAGCCTCCTCAGCAGAAACAAACTCCACATATGCCTCTCCAGTAGCTTTCCCATCAGGACGACACGCAATGTGTACCCTATCTTCTATCAGCTTGAAATCTTTAAAGAATTCAACAATTTGAGATTTTGTCACTTGGAAAGGAAGGCCGCGCATCTTCAATATTTCAGTGTACTCCATTTGGTCTTTATCATTGAACCTCTTCAACCGGGAGGGTGGAGGGCTACTACCATGGTAGTCATTATCATATATTCCTTCGTAATTGATCTCACCAGCAACAGCATTATAATAATCCTGCTTCTTACACCTGAACACTTCAACATATCGGCGACCCATGTTCTGGCGATCTCTCTGCAACGCAAACTCAACCTGCATTGCTCCTGCAAAGACTACAAAGGCCTCACCCGAGAACCGTCCACTCTTGTTGACCAGCAACACATCCACAATGGTCAGTCCAGCAAAGAACTTCAAGATGTCAATGTCAGTGCAGTTGAATGGAAGCCCCCTGAGACGAACCACAGGAAAGGGAGGGGGCTGGAAGCCACCAGCATATCCATAAGGTAAGTTGCCTGTTCCGCTGCTCACTGCGAAGTATGGATTGGATTCCATCATTCTTTGTCTCTTTGAGCCAACCTCGTACCCGTCTGAAACCCCCCCGCTTCCCAACATTGCCCTTCAAATTTCCATACCCAAAAAAAAATCCCCCACTCAACATACGTTAATAAAGCCAAACCCAACCCTGTTTTCCCTGACACTTAATTTTAATTCCTATTCTCATAAATCTATCATATTCATCACAACTCCCACAACCAAACAACATATAAAAAAAATATCAACCAGACCGCCTATAACAACAGAGAGTATGACAGATGAACCACAACCATATAAAATTCTATCCAAGACACAATCCATTAAGCCGAACATATATAAACAAATCAAATAGAGAAAACGAAAAAAGCCATACAAATTAAAAAAGATGCAGCTCAAGATTAAATAGTGGAGCAATATACCTAATGCTTCACTAACATAACTCAAAAGATTAATTAATTAAAGAATAAAAAATAAAGCAAAAGCTTATGGGTGTGCGTAACAACACAGTACAGACCCTAGTCACAAGGTTGAAAGAAAATTAGGCATGCTCACAGATACCCCATGTTTTCTCAGCAAAACAAATTATTCAAATACACAAACTTAAAAAAAAATAAACATAAATTCATACAATAATCAACCCCGATTTGTTACACGCAACCCTAATTAAATGTTAATCTCAAACGAATTTAGACGGACACACGATTTCTAATCATAAGCATCACCACACAGAAACCAAACCCCAGAAAATTACGAAAAGGGAAAAGAAAAAATTGAAGGGAAAAAAGGAATAAAGGAGAAAGATGAAGGTGCGTCGACATACCCTCGGGGACCGTACATGCTTCCGTGTTCAGCGAAGGACCGAGCAAAAGGCGCTTCCGTAGACGGAGGAACACGGTACGGATCCAGCGCTGTGATTACGCGAAAGGTGAATCTCAAATCGGCTTCCAAACCCTAATTAGGGTTACACGCGCTTCTGCTTCTGCGTGGGTGGGTGTGGAACACTGCGCACCCGTTTTTCCGTTTTAACGTTTCGTTTTTTTCTTGCTTTACTCGACTTCGAATTTATTCATGTTTTTCTTTCTCGTGACGGGTTAATAGTTAATACTAGAGAATATAGTGCTGGGATATGAGGTCAATGACGAATTTGTTCTGCTGTGTGGATCCCTGACCGTTCGATGAAAGGGTATTTTAGGAAACATGTATGCAGCTTCTTCCTTTTTTTGTCAAAACAAATACTCTTTTATTTTTATTTTTTTGCTGAATATAAATACCCTTTTATTGTATCACTTAGTTGAGTGAGAGATACCAAAAATATATTCACCCAAAAAAAAGATACCAAAAATATGAGCCTGACCCAAAAGAAAGGGTCCAACCAAACACTGTCAGTCTGCAATGTTGTGTGGGTGTTTTTTTCTGTACTTTCAAAATTATTTCCTATTTAACATAAATATTTCTAATAAAAAAATATATAAAAATAAGATATTTTTGTATTTTCTTATAGTATCACATTTCCCTTCGTGATTTTAAAATTTGTGGGTCCCATACCATATACTTTGGGACCTTTCCTTCTCTTTTTTATGGCTTCCAAACGAAAGGAACACAATTTTCATTCCAAAATCTTTAGTCCCTCTCAAATTTTCCATTTCAAACTGACCCTTAGAGAAACACAAAAATTATCATTGAATGAAGTTATTCAAATAAAAATAGTATCTAATAATAAACTAATTTCATCCCATTATGCTCATTTATCATATAATTTTGGATACTCATTAAGGACAAATCATTCAGGGTACTTATAATTTGTTGCGATTATGTGCACTCTATACAATATTTCTCGACATTTACTTATTTATTTCTTCCACAAGCTTAGTATTTAATTTTTTTTAATTATATTTAGAATAATTACAAATTAATCATAAACATTCATCATTTTATGCATTTTAGAATAATTAAAGGAATTAAAACAGATCATTATAGTTTAAAATAAGAGTATATCCTAGTAAATTGGATATTGTATCAGTATACATAGAAGTAACGTCATGAAATACTTGTTACGCAATTGTGCATTGCACCAAACCTTTATCTTTAGGTTATAATGGAAGCAAATCACAATAGCTCTAGTCTAAAGTACAAATCACAGATGCTCAAAATTTACAAACCCATTATTCAACACCAAAAATAAATGAATAAATAAATATGATTAATCCATAAGCATTTAAAGACAAATTTCCTTAATAAAGACCAAAACTGAGGGTGGAGGTTGTAAGAGACTTAATGCTATCATATTACAAGCATGAAATTTTGCTTGCATATGCAGAATGGATCTTACACGTCTGTACTAAAATAAAATGAAACTCTAAAAACTTATCAACCAGACATGGAGCGAAAGAACGAATTTCAAGATGCTTCATATGTCCCTTCCACTTTAAATGCAGGATACCAACCCAAGCAGCTAGCAATTTTATGTCATTCTAGATGAAGAATTGAATATCATGACAATCTATTTGCCATAGGTGAGTCTACAAATAAATCTGCTAACCCTGGTAGACACTATCAGCCAAGGTATTATCCCAACCTGCAAAGATATAAAACAGTTGTAACGACATTCATAAACTGTTAGATGCTTCATATGTATTTATTTAATATTTATTTGTTTATTTATACTAAACATTATTTAATGGGGGCAAAAACAGTAGAGTGCGCTGTATAATCTATGTAAGTATAAAAAATATTACCAATTTTCACCTGAAGATTAAGGGCCAGTTTGTTCAAACTTAAAAAAAGTTATTTAAAAAAATTTCTTTTTAAAAAAGTAATTTTTTAATAAACAGATAGGATTTGCTTCTTAAAGAAGCATAAAACTGTTTTTTTAAAATAAAAAGAAAAACAGTTTAGATAAATACATTGAAAAAGCATAAAACTAGTTATTTTATTAAAAAAACGCTTTTAAAAAAATAAGCACCAACAAATGGGTCCTAAAAGTAAAAACTGAGAGGTGAAGAAGCTAAACTTAATGTAGTCTGATTGCATGTTAAACTTGCTTCAGTGCTTTGGATAAGCACATTGCCTCCACAATTTATTGAAGTACTCAAGCAAGACACCAATTTAAAATTACCTCTCAAAATCAGGAGATCATGATTTCTTATTTTCTTTTGAAGAGTATTTAACATATTTTCTAACCTACACCTTCTAACACACTACTATTGGTCAAAAACTCAAAATTGATTGGAAACAACAAAATCATGAGTTGGGACTTGGGACATATTAAATAAGAAATGCAACTTACACAACTTTATGATTCCTAATAAAGTTCAACCAATAATTAGAAAATGTGCTACTAGTATCTCTTAATAATAGAAAGCTCCGGTCCTTCAACTGACCTACTAAGTTTGTTAAATGCACCACAGACATTATTATTATTATTATTATTATTATTATTATTATTATTATTATTATTATAACATGACATGCATCAGGAGATTGTACTACATATATCCTCACTCATCCAAATTGAAGCAAGCAGCACATTCAGTGTGTTTTGGTTAAGCATTGGAACCCATGTTCAACAGAAAAACATGCATTCCAAGGCACAAAAGCTAAAGCAATGTGAGGGAAGCTTTTTTTTCAACGTCAATTGCATTGTTCGCAAACACGTCCTCAATAATTAAAACCTAATAAGTGGCATTTGCTTTTGGTATATCTTTTTCTATACAGAATTTAAAATGTAACTAGCAATTGTTTACCATAATATTGCTATTTTGAACCCCTCCAGTCCTCCAAGATAATAATCTCCCTGCAAAATAATGTAAAATAAACAATTAATAAGAGGCAATGAGAAATGCATTTGTCTCCTAGGTCCTTATTTAGAAAAACTAATGTATTTTTCCATGCAACACATGGTTTTAAGCACATTAAATGAAATAAAAATTACATTTATTATTAAAAAATGGTATCAAGCCCTGGTGCAGCGGTAAAGTTGTGCCTTGGTGACTTGTTGGTCATGGGATCGAATCCGGAAACAGCCTCTTTGCATATGCAAGGGTAAGGCTGCGTACAATATTCCTCCCCCATACCTTCGCATAGCGAAGAGTCTCTGGGCAATGGGGTACGAAGTAAATTTAAATAAAAAATATAAACCAAAAAAAACTGAATACTTATGTCTATTCAACCAAGACTTCTAAAAATATATCTATAACTACAATTCATTTTGTGTCTATCTATAATTAAAAGTAAACCTAACATATCCATAATTATAGCCAATAGAAAAACTATATCTATAGCCTATACCTAAAATGAAAGGTAAGGTACCCGAATGGTACAAGTTAACATTCTCAACTAGTAAGTATAGTAGAATACAAATATCCGAATCCAAAAAAAAAAAAACACACAAGGCAGATTTTTGTACAGCAAGCAACCCAGCAGCCAAATCCAAATGAGTGAGAGTTTGTAACGTAATCTAATAAAATTAATGTATTAATGATAATTGCATTACCAAATGGTTGCACAAGTTGTTGAGATATGCTAGAGACAGGAACACTCCAAAACCAGATAAGCAGAATTAAATATGTTAAAACCTGCATCACATAATCATATCAGTATCATACCAGCCTCTGCAAAGAAAAAAAGTAAACCTATTACAAATTTTCGATCAGGAAATACCTTTGAGATGAGCAGAACTTTTGAATACAAAGCATCATCCTTGTGATGTAAATTTTGACCTGCGTGTTAGTTTAAACTATAATTTTTTATAAATGCTAGATTTGTTAAATAGAATAGGCAGATAAACTAGAATAATGCTACTTTCACCATAACCTCAGCACAAATAATACATAAATTCTGATGTGACTACTTCTAATTCTACCTACTTAAGGATCCAACTTAAAAAGATCTAATTCAGAAGCAGTCTCATCTCCAACCATTAGGAATCTGTATTGCAATGGATTAAGTAGCACTTGCAATATTTTGATAAACGATTATTGTCTCTAAGTTGCATTTGTACAGATATCAGATTTATCTTTATATTCATAAAAATTAGGTAAAATAAAAGTTATCTACAAGTGGTTGCATCACTGTCTCAACCAGAATCCTATGCATTCTATAATCAAAGTTTAGTGAGGGTAAGAATCTGTTACTTTAAGCAGTACAGTTTTTGATGCCATCATGCCAAGCACCATAATATTTGCATGCCTAAATGTTTGCATTTGATATATGGGCAATTAAACTTCTCATGCAACATTTACAAAACTGACACAAGTGTAAACTTTTTATAAAATATGGAAAATGTTTGTAAATCCATGTGCTCTTTAAAAAAAAATGTGCTGTGCTTAATTAGTTGTTTTTTTTAAAAGAGAGGAAGGAAGGGAATGGAGTGGGATAATTTTCCCTTGTTTGTATGTTTAGTTTGACCAAGGAAATGAGAACTCTCTTTCCCTTATTGGTTGTTAAAAGTTAAAGCAGAGGAAATGAAAGTTACTTCCTCTTATTTAAATTGAACTAAGCCATTTACTTTCATTTACATCAAATTGAGGGGGGGAAGGATTGGGGTCCTTGAGGGTGAGTACATTACACTTCTTACCTCTTATCCAAATATATAGCATAAGCCTAGGGGCAGAAAAATATTAGCAAATAATCCCTTTATATCACTCTAAAGATAGTAACAGAACTATTTCGTGAAAGTAGATTGTTATATACTCTACTCTAAAAATACCTTTCATTACTATTAAACTTCAACCACATTCAACTTCTTTTCCACTCTTTTCCTGTATTTAAGGGTGAGTTTTTTATCCTTCTCTTTTTTTGTATATACCCCTATAGCATTTTTGGGGTCAACCACTATCTAAGATTGATAATTATGGTAATGTGATTTGTACACAACATGTTCATATAGGAGAGACAAATACACACAAAAAATACTTTATTGAGATGAATTGAGAATACAAAGTGATGGTGACTAGGATAAGAATACTTGGAGAAGTGATAGGGATAAAGGGATTACAGGAGAAATATATTTAATTAGCAGCAAATTAATTGTAAATAAGATTTTTAGTGTTTTTTCATTTTGAAACTTATTAAATATTTTTAAACTTGAGTTATTTGGGAAATCCTAGAAATTTAAGATGGCTTAGTTATCTAATTGGCTTGGTCTATTTAAGGCCTGTTATTTACATCCAAATTATCCAATTGCCATTTATTTAGAAATAAGAATTTAGAATTAGAATTTTGAGTTGACATGAGTTGAGTTCAGTTAACTATTTTTTTTCCTCTATTCTCCTGTCTATATTTTTCTCTCCCCAACTCTTTTTCCCTTTCCCTTGTTGTACTGTTTGTCCAACATCTCAGAGACAGATGATAAGATATCCTCCCAAAACAAAAACAAAAAAAACAAGACAGCAAAAGGATAAGAGACAAATAACATCAAAAGTCAGCTCAAGAGGACTCTCTTTTCCTTTTCATGGTTGATAAGGAAAACATTACACAGAAAAGCACGATGATCAGCTCAAAAGAGCTTCTACTCCCCAGGCTTTTCAATGATATTACTTTCTCTGGCTCAGAATTATGTAATACTGGGGGAAAACACAAATAATGAGTTTAAAATAACACTTTTAAAATTAATTATGAAAAGAGCACTACAATTCGGATGACCTAGTTAAATTAAACAGCAAACATTATTAGTGCCTAATCATCTTAGTTACTACTATTTGTTACTTCCTAAGTCCAAACAACTATTACATTTTAATTTAAGCAGGCAACAAATTTATTTTCAAAGCAAACTCAAAAATTTAAATTTGCAATGTCAGTCTAGGCTACATTTACACAGAAAGCAATATGCAACATGAGATGACTCAAGTAAATAACTAACACTTTGCCAGTTCCCTCTCCTTTGCAGCTGCCAGTCTCTTGAGTTTCGCTGCTTGTGCAAAGGTTGATGGCCTGAGAGGACAATGAAATGACTCATGTACTCTATCTCTCTCACAAACATAAACATATAATATTCAAATTTTATATTAGATTTAAATGTAATATATTTCATTGCTCTTTAAACATTTTCATAATGCATCACATCTGCTCTGAAACCTTAGTTAAAAACTGGAAGTAGACACAAAAACATAGAGAAAACAAAATAAATGGTGGTTCAGGTTTCACCAAATAATTTGATTCAAGATGCAACTAATAAGGTAAAAGAATCCTTAGTTGATTGTAGTATGGATTGACATCAATCATTAGGAGAGTGAGTTCCTTGGCCTGAACATGAAAATTACATGTATTCTTTCAGTGTGTCAATAGAAAACATATCATTATTGTTGAAATTATGGTTTTAAGGTATAGAAGGAGGAAGAGAGATAAAAGAGAATAAAATACTGAATTGATATTAAGTATTAACTGAGATGGATTACAATGTATTGATAAGTTCAAAAACCTAGAGTACAAACCATTGTTTATACAAATAATAATCCTAACTAATTAGGGAAGCAAATCATGATAAGGAAACATGGTAACTAATTCTAAGATATAATGGAGACATAAGAAAACTATTCCAAGAGGATAAGCTAAGATATGATGAGATATTTTCCTATATTCTAAAAATTATGTAATATATTTATAATCTTTTTAATGTACATCTAACCAAAAGTATAAAACAAATTTTTGATTGAGGGGGTGTAACTAGCTTCTCCCCTCATGTAAAATGTATTGTAGGCCCACCCCTGTAAGGAGTAGTTGAGACAAAAATATGGAAGGACAGAATTGGTTCTAACCATAAATAGAAAAAAAAAACAATTGAATTTGTAATTCCAAGTAAGACACATTTCTTTTTCAGGGAGGAGAAATTGGCCAAAGCATGAGTAACTTACTGTGACAGTGAGCTTGCCTCCTTCAAAAGCTCTTTTATTTCTCCACGCAACTTAGTTTCTTTTTCTTTGTCAGATCCACTCTGAAGCAAAAGCATAACACTAAAAAACTTAATGTCATAATCAATAGTCAATATGTTAGAAAAGGTAATGAACATTGAAAATTATCATAGAAACAGAGTGCAAAATCACTGGGCACCATGCAAAGGGTCAATTTTGTGCAAGAAGAGCCAGCAATCTTTTAATGGATAGATTAACAACACTTGGCCCAAGTGTGCTTGCCATTATCATAAGATTTGGTGACACAGCAAAATGATGAAATTATAAACCATACATTTGGATGAAAGTAGTGAATTTAAATTGGAGTCCTAACAAACTTACCATTAATGCCCTTAGTCTAGAAAGCAATAAAACATTCCCTAGTTATAGCTATATTGCATTCTGAAATTAAAGACAGCAATCCTACAACAGCCTCAAAACTGTCCTACTGACGGATTTACTTTCATGAAAGTTTTCTTCATTCTTGGACATGGGAAAACAAGTAGAAATTTCAAAATGAAGATGAATCTTAGTCTAATGTCAGGTCATCCTACTCCACTGATACGGCCCATGAGCAAATGCTGGACCAGAATCACTGTGGTCCAAGAGATTGGAGGGCATATCAAGAAGAGGGAAGGGGGCATGTGGCAGCCAGTCAGCGGAGCAGATGGTTACGCACATTGAGGAATTTGTTACTAGGAAATGAATCAATGATAAAGGGGTGCATAGGAGAGATGCGGATAACAGAGGGAATCATGGGTATTTCGGGGGTGAAGGTATCTTTGCTCCCTGTTTCTGACACCTATCTATCTTACTAGATTTCTGCATCTTCCGTGTGAGTGTTATGGTTTTATTTTTAGTTTTTTCTGGTTTGGTGACCTATTATCCATTTTCACTAAATAAGGTAACCAAACATGGGAATTTAGAACCCAGTTACCCATCCTATCTATTTTTTCAAGGAAACAACTGCACAAAACATGGAATTAGACAAGTTTTGAAAAGTCAAAACTATTTTCCTTAAATGTTCTGTTTAAAAATACCAAGAGCATATAAGTAAACTGTTTTCCAATTCCCTATTATAAATGTGAAATGGATGCCACATATCTTTACCATTTAAAGAAATTAGCATAAAAATCCAATAACCAAAGTTCCAATTGAGCAAGGTGAGCCAAATAAAATATATCTCAGGACTCAGACCAGTCATCCAATCAATAATTAGAGGCATTATCTGAATCATGTTTAAATTGTTAGAATATTGAAAAACGAAAAGATGGAAGAGGGAGATGACCTTCTTAAAGTGATCAATCCAATGAGAAGCAAACTGAAATGCGAGAACCACGAAAAATATGAAAGGAGCTGCTAGCGACCTTTGATGCTCTTCACTTGCTTCGTCTCCCATCCTCGATTCAATTTAAAAGCCACAAAGAGCTATTCTACAGGATTTTGTTTACTTTCTTCCAGGGATAAATCGATGCTATGAAAACCAGACCAAACCACAAAATGGTAAAGTTTCAGGGTCAACTAATAAAAACAATGGAAAACAAAATAGAGTAACATTAAAACATCAAGCAGTCAAAAGTAAAGGTAAGCCCAAGCTCCATTATGGATGAGTACCAAGCTGATCCACACTGCAAGCACAACAATCTTTGTCATTGTTATTTTACATTCAATTTAGTGTCAAATAGTTATACTACGTCGTACTTAACTTATAAAAGCCCCAAAGCAAAAATTATAAAACAGACTCGCTATTTCACTTTAAATTGACAACATGCAAAGACACAAAATCATGCCCCTAGTGTTTATCCTAGGAATGAAAGATCAAGTTACAAAAGAATATTATGACATAAGAATCTGTTTTGACAAAAAATAAACAACAGCCATATACACATGATGTAATAAAGAAACCCAAAAATTTATTTCCAGCTTGATCTTTGACGTTGCGATTTGAAAGCTCGAGGTACTTGTTAGACAACTGAAATTCTATTTCTAGATTTTGCGGGAGAGACACTTTTACTTCAGCATTTAGCTAGTCATACAAAAGGATTAAAAACATGGCATTCACAACCCACAACAAAAGGTATTTCTAGATAGCAAACTTCTATACATCTCTGGATTAACACAAAATAAACATAGAAAACAAAAGCATCTTGAAGTATATTCCCCTTTGCCAATCCTCAAAACAAATTTCAATTAACCAGTCCAAGGTGGGTATCAAAGATGTTTCCTCACTTCCTCTCCCCAGGATAACACAAAACTTCATAGCTCACACAAAATTCCATTCAAATGCAATCATAATACTTTTGGCTGCTGATCTATTAGAAAATGCGTGTTTCTCCACTAACATGAATTAATACTAGTAAAGCAGGTATAATAAAAAAATTCCAAGCACATAGGAACAACCTAGTTACATAATCTTAACTCACACCAATTAGCACTAGCAAAGCAAGTATAAAAAAATTCAAAAATTCAAAAGCAAGCAGAAATTACTATATAGTGATGTGAAATGAGATGGATCTTACGGGATTGAGCAGGAGTTCGGGGCTGGTCCTGCACATAGACCAACAAATTCAAAAACTCACGCGAGAGAGCGAGAACGAACGAGGATCTGCAACAACGCGTCCACGAGAGGGGGGTTGCGCGAGAGTCTGAGAGTGAGCGAGCTACAGCAACGCGTCCGCGCGAGAGAGAGGTCCGTCTCCGTGAGATCGAACGGGGATTTTAGATTTCCTTTCTTATTAGATTAGATTAGATGTGTGTAGAATTTACAATTATAAGTTTTTAGATAATTACAAATTATAAATACTTTAAAAATGCTGAGATTTAAAAAAAAAATAAGTGAGCTTTTATTCATTAAATTTTTTACTTTTAATCTTTAAATAAATGGTTGACTCCTTAAAATTCTTTAAAAAAATTTCATTCATAACTTTTAATCCCTATTATTAAGACTTACAGTGTGTTAAATGATATGTTGTTGTGACCGTCACAAATCTTTTTTAAATTATTTAATGCAAATCATGTGATTTATTTTTCGGTAGCTAAAAGTCATTAGAAAAATTACTTTTAAAAAATTATTCATAATAAAAATTGCTTGTAAAAAAATTAAAAAACATTTTATGACAATCAAATTTGTGTTCTTTCCAAACAAACCCAAGAATAAACAACAAAACTCAAACACTATGCACCACAAATTCATTCAAATCAAACTCGCTTTCAATTAAAAAAAAAAAAAAATAGAAACACATAACATATTCATATCAAATCCAAATCTATAGTTAGATCTAAGCTCAAACCCAAAAGGAAAAGCAATTCAAAAAATTAAAAAATCTCATATCTTGTATCACTAGTGACAACCTTGATCCAAAATCATTGGCAACGTTAGTCCATATTTCACGAAAACAATACAGTCGTTTAAGATGTCAAGTTGATGATGATGTTTAAGAAGGACATTGGTGGTGGTTTGTGGATGGAATCCTCGAAGGAATATCATGCATGAAATAAGAGACCTTTGAGATCTAAAAAAGGAGATGGAAATGGAAAGGGCGAAGAAGGGGTGTGTTGAGAGCCTTGAGGATTTCAAAGACTTCGAGATGAGTGAGGGAGAGGGAGGATAAGGGGTCTAAGAGAGTGGAGGGAAAGGATAAAAGGATATGGATGGCCTTGCAAATGGGGTTGCACTAGAGGAAGTAATCACAAGGGTTCAAGGGAAAGGGCGACGAAGGGATTTCTTTGGCCGCAAGGGAGCGGCTCGTGGGGGAAGTTATCTTGGTGGTACGGTGGCAAAGGTGGAAGATGTGACGACTTCACTTAGCATTGTCATATCCATATATTATTGTTGTATTATACTGATGTCATAACCCATATCTAAACTTCATATATGTTAATTAAATTGTAAAAAGATAAAAGAAATAAATGTATGTAAAGTTGAGGATTGGACTAAAATCATAGATCTTAAAAAATGGGATACCAAAATCACAAGTTTTATACTACATGTTTTGATGAATTTGTCACACAACCCATGGTAGGACATCACTTTGAGTTTGTTAGAGGCCCAATTTGTGGGTTTTAGTCTACTACACGAGTAATCACACATGTATTACAGGAATATACATAAATATATTATCCTAAGATACATTGGTCAAAATAAGAAGAAAATTAATTATATAGCATACATTAGCACTTTAATTGTTTAAACATACAAGTAAACCATACATGAAATGTATAATTTTTGTTATATTTTTTTAAATTATAAAAATCATTTATACTAAATTATAATGTTATTTTTTAAAATAATTAACACATGTTTCGATTAAAAATTGTAATTTTAAGTTTAAAACTCATACAAACTAATGTAGCTCCATGTAGAACTTGTAGGCCTTGAATTTTATCACCAATTGAGTCTTTTGCTTCTTAAAGATCAATGATAACGGGATGGAGAATGAAGAAAGGTGATTGGAGAAGCTACTCTAAAAAGAAGACAAGTGAATAACAAGTTCACCACCTTAAAAAACTATGAATAAGAACGGAAAAGATGAATGGAGGAAAAGAGAGAAGAGATGGAGAATGAATTAAAATCTAATTTCTCACATGATCAAAGTTAAAAAAATGCACACATTTTTTTATCATATTATTTAATAAATAATTCAAAATTCTAATTAAAAATAATAAACTTTAAATTTCTCTTTATATAAAAGTTAGAATAATTATCTTAAACAACAAGGTTCTTGAGTCACTATTATTCAACAAGAACATTTTTAGTTATTTTTGTTTTACAAGAGTATTTTTAGGGTTTTTTTCAAACCTCTTATTTTTTTCAACCTATCATTTATAGCATATTAAGTTTTATTTCAATATTTTTTAAAATGAAATTATCATTGAATAAAAATAAAATTGTATCACAATATGAATATAATTATTTATTATAAATCTATAATATAATTTATATGTTTAAAAAAATATTTGGTACACATTTTTTAAACATATTTATATATTTAAATATTTATTTTGTGTAATATACAAACTTAAATAATATACTAATCGTATTAATTTGTCAAAAAAGCTCATGTAGGGGAATAATAAGATATGGAAAATGTGACTCAAATATAAATTAACAGTTATCGTTATTATTTTATGGATTTTTTTTGAAATAAATTCTATTGATAATTTTCATTTTAAATTAAATAAAAAGGATCCAGATTCTAGAAGCGAGTGAGTACGACCATTAAATAATTAAATTAAGTTAAAAATTCTTCAGAAAGTAAGAAACAGGAATTTACGAACATACCCCTACGAGGTCCAAAATATATCCACACCAACTTCGCGTGGCGCGTCGCTCATAGTCTCGTGGCATCTTGGTAAAATCCCAAACCCTCACAAGGCCAAAACAGTCATCCTACTCACCCACAGCCACGTGGCAAGAATTTCCCGAAACACATTGCACAGGTCCTGGCGCTCCAAAGGAACCCGCCTCATCTACGAAACACACACACAGAGGAAACACAAGCGAATCGAGGGGTCACACGAGAGCCAATGCTTTCTCAGCACACGGATCGCTGACGTGGCGCGAGATCGTCGAAATCCCGCGTAAACCCGAAACTTCAATTTTTTCGCGAAGCGATTTTTTGTTTGCGTTTTCTCTACACTGCCCTTCCCGCAACCCCTTCTTATCCCCTCGCTCGCGCGCTCAAACCTCACAACACAACGCAACACAACGCGCACTCTCTCTTTTCTCTCTTAACACAAAAACCCTATCGTTCTTCGCGGTTTCGCCGATTCTCGCCATGCCGAAAGCCAAATCCGACGCCAAAGCCGCCGATAGCCGGTACCGTGTTTCCATCTCTCCTCGAAATCACCTATTTAAATATTAATATATATTTTTTAGATCTGGTTTTTCCGATCTGTCATTCGTCGTTTTGTGTTCTGCGTTTTTGTTTTTTGGTTGTCGCTTAACGTTTTTTTTTTTTTTTTGCGATGTGTCGTTTAGGTTGAAGCGCAAGGGCGCTGGTGCTGGAAGGAAGCAATCGAAGAAAGCTGCTAAGGATCCTAACAAGCCAAAGAGACCTCCAAGCGCTTTCTTCGTTTTCATGTACGGATTTTCGTTTGCTTTTGATACCGAATCTGTTTTCGTTTCGTTTCGTTTTGATTTTTTTTTTTTGTGTTCTGGCGATTGAAGTTTTTGTGATTGTTTTTTTAGGTCCGAGTTCAGAGAGCAGTTTAAGAAGGAGCATCCTAACAACAAATCCGTCGCTGTTGTGAGTGATTTCGCCTTACTTTCACTGTTCGCGTGAAAATTTGACGCTATTTTTTTGTTCTTAATAGAATTTCACTGTGAACATATTTTAGGTCGGTAAAGCTGGTGGTGACAAATGGAAATCGCTGTCTGATGCTGTGAGTATTAAGATTTTGAGAATTCTTTTTCATTATTAGTTTTTGCGTATGGTTCTATATGATTTAATTTATTGACCATATCTACTTTTTTGTAACCTAGTTTGCGTTCATTTAATGTTTCAGGAAAAGGCCCCCTTCGTTGCCACGGCCGAAAAGAAGAAACAAGAGTATGAGAAAACTATTTTGGCTTACAATAAGAAATTGGTGAATACTTTTTACCCTATACTACTTACTCTTATTTTATAGTATAATGTAATGTAATGCAATAATTGATTGAGCTTGTTATTTTGATGTGTTAGGAGGGGAAGAATTCAGAGGAAGACGAGTCTGACAAGTCAAAGTCTGAAGTCAATGACGATGAGGAAGATGAGGTAGATGGAGATTAACCTGTTATTATGATTTGTGTCTTGTTTAACTAGTTTGTTCCTTTGTATAACTAATTGTATAATTAATGTGTTGTTTGCTGTTTATTCTGTAGGAGGAGGAGGATGATGATGACGACGAGTGAAGATGGTGATACAAGATGAAGCGTAGGAGGATGTGGGAAAAGAAAATTGTTTTGCATAGTAGTTGTTGGGTTTAGAATTTCATAGGATGGTTCCCAACCCACATCCCTTTATGATAATTAGTTTCTGAATTTTTATTTTGTCCTCCCTTACTAGGGTTAGATTAGCGCACAATCGTAATTAGGGTTCAGTATCATGATCATGTACTTAAAAGTCAATGCTATGATACGTTTCAATTCTATTCTCGAAGAAATTCCACAGCCTCTTTCAACTTTATTATTTTGTTTGTTTGATGTCGTTACATGTTTTTACGTGGCATCGTTTCTTGGTTCTGCGACAGCGAAGAATCTAAACTTCTGTTGACTTTTTAAAATGTGGAAGCGTTTGAACTTTTTGTTGAACTCACGCAATGTTACCAATGTCCCCACCTTGTGGGATTCGCGCGTGCACTGAGTAAATTGTCTATTGCAATTTGATTCGAGTGTTTTGTCCTTAAGAAATTTCATTGGTGTTTTAACTTTGAACAATGTGTATGGTCAACTGTTCTATCGTCATTCTTCTTTGGTTTTTTTATTTACGAGCATCGTGCAGTGTAAGCGTAAAGTAAGTGGTTGATTATGCTAATATATCTGTCAGGGGGCTTGTGTATCTTGAACTCCGAATGAAGATGTAGTCGATTCCTCATGCTTTCGTTAGTCATTTTGAACTTGTCTTTTGCGGCTCATTTTATATTTTGATTGATGATTACGGTGGAAATGGTTGATTAATGTTTATACTTGACCCCTTCTGTAGTAGTGCTTTTCACTTCATTCTCGGTAGAATTATGTAATTGGCAAAAAAGGGAAGACATTGTTCTTAATTTACTTTCA
This sequence comes from Glycine max, assembly GCF_000004515.6. Classification (NCBI taxonomy): domain Eukaryota; kingdom Viridiplantae; phylum Streptophyta; class Magnoliopsida; order Fabales; family Fabaceae; genus Glycine; species Glycine max. Next base: position 43,167,606 of record NC_038245.2, on the reverse strand, counting down.
TTCAATATCAACCCAAAAACTGAGATGAGAATCCAGTCACAAAATAAAGAAGCATAAGTACAAGAGGGGTAAAAGGGGGGCTTTGTAATTTTTGGTGTAATCCATGAGGTTGGTGCTTCTTAATTTCGCCTTTCCTGTTCTGCAGTCCACAGCACTTGGTTTGCCAATGTTGAAAATGATTTTGCTTTATCTTGCATTTCTGTGGTTCGAAGGTTGATACCCTGCCAAATCCGAAGAATGATGTGTAGGTAAACAAACAATATACCAACTCAAACTCTAGTGTTTTATCAATAAGGATACCTGCAGTTTTTTCATGTTCTCCTGTAGCTTGCTTTCTGCCAATTTAGCGACGCTTGTTTCCTGCATTCACGATTGAAGGATGGTTTCACCACATTAAAAAACAAATAATGGATTCCAAAAAATGAATTAACAAAATGTCAAAATTTTAAATAATTGCAAAATTGTATCTAGTCTGCATTATTAGTTATTACTATTCTGTGGTATCGTTTTATTTTTATGGAAATTAAAAATTGATGTTCGAACAAATAAAATGATGAATGGGTGTTAGAATATCATTTTTTTAAAAGATCGTTACAGTGCTGCAATTGCTCTGTCAATTCTTATTTCCTGGCATTGAGTAGATGGCATGCTAATTGGAAAGTAACATCAGCGGATAATGAGTAGTAGATTCAAGATCCTAGATGAAAATCAATCTTAAATCTGAAATTATTTTTGACATAACTAATCCAAGTAAGAGAAGCCGGTTTTGGTCCTATGCAACATCTTTCACCTGTACACCAGCAAGGATAGTTCCATGCTTGTGAAATTTTATATAATGGAAAGCAAGTCAAGCATGATACTGAAAGCATAATTGGATATATACTTACATTGGAAGAAGAAAATCCATATTTCTTCTTAATTTGATCGACTGAACCAGCTTGCTCATCTTGTTGCTTTTCCTTGCTTGATGTTTTCTGGATGTTGCCCTTCATCTCTTTCAATCTACCTGTATATTGCACACGCTACTAATTTAGCTGGCAGCATTTAGGGAAAGCACTTTGATCATCTTCAGCCTATTCAGGTAGCATATAGGAGATCAAAGGTTCTTGAATGTTAAAATTTATAAAGCAGAGTTTCATGCTCCTATTTTCTCGTCAGTTGTAGTTCACTAAATTTTAAGAATGCAGTTTTATTTGCCAGAGTTACTTGGTTGTAGGAAGGTGGTGTTTGAAAAAAGGGAATCGAGAAAGGTAGCAGCATGAAGGATTTTTTTATGAATTTTTCTTTGTCTTGATTTTTATGCACTGGGGTCCAACTTTGAAGTCCAGCCACAATCATGTTACCCTATTCCTTTATGCAAGGCAATAATAGGTGTCTGCTAGTGGGTTTGAATAGTTTGTAGGAGGTTATAGCTTCAAGCCTCAGCCAGCACTGCAATTGTTCCAAATTAAAAAAGTTTATTCCTTTTTGCAGGGAAAATGCAGTGTCCACATGCAGAAAAAGAACCAGAACAGTCTAGAAGAAGACAAGCTATGAGAAGTCTTGGACACTAAATGCAGGGTATTGCATTTTTCCATTATTCCAATATGAACATAGTGCTGTTGAGTAAGAGAATCTCATTACTGATAAGTATATTAAGCATTACCTGTAATGTTTATGCTAAATAGAGAGACGATTTTAGCCTATTTCCTTTTGTTACAAATGAAATGTTAAAATGAATGATCATATGAGCAAATATTATCTTATTTCATACTTCACCCCAATCCCAGTAGTTCAAGTTCCTATCTTTTAGCTTAACTATTGACCATGAGTAATTAATTCTCTTACAAAAGTAAAGTCACTAACCTTTTAGAACCTGAAACTTCCCAGTCAATTTCTTCTTATTAAGAGCTCCCAATATACTTTGATCTTTGCGTTTTTCTTCATGATCATCCAGGTCAATGTCATCTGTACAGGATGAGTAGAACACCACAAATTGATTGTCTCAAACTTAATTATCCATATGATAGAAAATGTAATATATGCAGATAGATACCCACTTAAGATATGAAAACCAGAAGAACTGTCTTAGGAAGCAGTCATATTATATAGCATTTGTGTTTTGTGGCAGAATCTGGCCACTGATAAAAAGACATCATATTCACTAGGGGAAGGGTGCCTCTCTAAATTTTTAAATAATAAAAAAACACAGTTAAATGCAATTAATTAAAAAAGGAAATAATAAAAAAAACTAACAATATAGAAGTAGTGGGAAGTTACTGTAAGGTAAAACTGTCTAATGAAATGTGGACACCAAATGGGGGGTATTCCCTTTATCATTAGTATAGATTAACTCAAATAGACAAATTTTATGTTTCTTACTTGAAGGCTATGTAATATTCAGTAGAAGACATCTAAGGCACTTTCTTACCTATGTTTAATTCAATCTCATCTTCATCAACAGTCAGATTATCATTATTATCAGCATCACATGGAAAATTTTCATTTGAGAAGATAGCTGAGAGTTCCAGGATGCTTTCTTTAGTATCTTCTGTTTCCAAAATGGGAGCATGCTTTTCTTTACTGCCAGTAAAATCTTTGATAACAGAGCTGAATATACCCTGAGAAGACAAAAAACAAGATCAAACACCTTTTGCCACAAAGATAACGGATATGTAATTTAAGAATTAAGAAGTTACTAAAAACTGCTATTTACCTTTTTCTTTTCCTTATGGATGACTGGGCTAGGGACAAGCTCTTCTTGTGACAGCTTCATTTCTTTCCTGTAGATGCAGCTAATAGAGTCCAAAAGCCTATAAGTCAAGCAAAATGTAAAAATGAGGCTACTTATCTTGAATATTACTACCACTTTTCATCTTGTGAGAAATATTATTCCAATATCTAAGTAGTTCTCAGTAGAGGAGCAAGAGACAGATAACAAGATTCACAATGGCAATCTCTAGGTGCATTATGTATATAGTTATATACCTGAAAATATTTCTTTGGACCAACAGGGAGACGACAAAAATTTCTTGGCCACCATTCACCTGCAAATGGAAGTTGAGCTTATTCAAAAATCAAATCAAATATCTAAAGAAATTTGTACAAGTGAAAAATATGTTCATACCAAAACAAGATCTCCTTTGGATGAACAGCATATCTGGCTGTAAGAAAATGACTTCAATTTTGGAGGAGAATAATTAAAACCTCTAATTGAAGTCTCCACAATCAGGTATAACTCTGGCAAAGACCTATCATTCAAAATATATGTCTATGTATTAAATTCTTATAACAAGAGAGAAAAAAAATGAAAGTACTTGACATGCAATTAACAAACTAGAAATCTGACTTTGATTGCCCTGCAAAACACATTCTTGGTTGACCTCATGCTATTTGTTGGACTACTTTCTTTTTCTCCAAGACAAATAGAAGTAACAAAAAACTTCAAATAAAATTTATGCATTTTGCTTGGTTGACTTGAAAAGCACACTGGGATTATGCCAGCAAATGGTGGGAGATTAGCATTATATTACAAACAATGATATAAAAATTTCCTCTTTTTTGTCACTGATACTATCCTCAAAAGTCAAAATCGGCATTGAGTCGTTATTTTAACAAATGATGTTAAGTCTTTTCATATGTTTCGCACCATCATATGTTCTCAAATAAAGTGCAGACTGAGAAAAACACCACCTTAATTCTACTTTTCCACTAGTGAAAATGAGTATAAGGCCAACATCAGAAGGACTGCAAAATGTTGATGCCCAGCAACACGTAGAGGAATGAAACTTTTTCTTGTATAGCACCTTTTTAACCCCCTAGAATAAATCATTGGAAGCATCAGCTGATTTTTTTGTTATTCATGACGCGTGATTATGGCTGTAAGGGATTCATGCATCACCTGAATCGCATGCACCAATGAATAGACATATAAAGCTTTCTCAGAACAAAGCAAAATGTACAGTTGCTTTGTTGTTGCATCCTCAATATGATTCCTTTCACTCAACTCTAATCCATCTTCTGTAATTGATCCATTGATCGGTTCACCTTGTCCATCTGTGTACCACAAAACCGCTGTTACCATTTTCAATAATTTCCTTCAACATCAATCAACAATAGTACTGAAATTTTGATCCTCAACAGAAGAATGAGTATTTGGATTGCTTATATCAGTTTTTTTTTGACAATTTGTTGTTGTGCTAACTATGCAAACTCTTACCCAAAACCTGCATAAATAGAGCTTTAGAGGGCTTCTTAGGATGAATAGTTCCCGTGCCCAGTGTGTTTCCAGTTTCTTTATCTAGTGCAAGAACAGATGAATCTTTTGTTCCAACTGCTAAAATGTTTGTTCCAAAACCATGTAAACTGCTGGTTAGGAACTGCAGAGAAATGATACCAGCAGAAATTTCACTTGCAATATGTTTCTGGTATAACAAAGTTGGGCCATCTATGTTAAAAACTGAAACCTGCAACAGATTGGATTAATATTTAATATACATTACTGCAGAAAATTATTTAGCAAAGACAATAAACAACCATAACCTCAAAGCACAAGGAACACAAAAATATCTAGTTCCACTCAATATCTGATAATCATTCATCAGAGCTGAAGTAACAACACATTTAGAAAATACCACCCAAGCATATGATCAGGGATAGAACGTAACTCTCAGACTTTCGGAAATCTATTAGAAAGTTGCTCAAAGTAGAAACAAAATATGCTTTTTTATTATGCTAAATGATCCTCATTATTTGTAAATGTGTTTCATGGAAGTTCTGTAACTCAAATGATCCATGGTGTTTATAGGCGGCCCCTCCTAGCTGCATTAGTGCCCGAGGGATTAGTCTGGCAATGATGATTGTGGAATACCCTTGCTGGAGTCCAATATATTCTTCTACTGGCCTATAAATAGATGACTTCTATTTCTTTCAATCTAACTTCAAAGCTGGAATTTGTACCTCAAATACAATTCTTTGAATACTTGGAATAGCAATCTAAAAACACATTTCTAAATTTTTTAGAAAAAGCTAGAAAATCATCTCACATGTCCCTGATCAGAACCAACAGCAAGATGCATTGAGCTGGGATCTATGTTCAAAGAAAGAATGGCACCATTACTCTTTACACGTTTCACACTTTGGATTATATGATCAGTCCCTTTCTTTGTACCTCCTGTAAAAAAGGAATGGAAAAGGGAAGTATTGACTAAAATATGAATCATACTAGCCTTTTGATAACCAAGCAAAAGTTATGCAACATACCAGTAAGAGACAAGAAGCTGTTGGTGGCATATGGTTCAGGTTTGAATCTAAAGATGCAAACCTGTAAATCATGTTTATGTCAGACATACTATAAATATTAAAGGAGAGAGGGAAATAAGGAAATTATCATGTTTTACCAAATTCGAAATTGAGAAACCTCACCATTCCACACTGGTCACCAGAAACAAGAAGCAGAGAGTTGCTATTGAAGTATAATGCCGTCAAGGGTATACCACTTAATGAACAGTCATTTTCGCTCTGCAATGAGATGAAGGGAACAGATAATAAAATTTACATGAAGAGAAAATAAATGCTAAGTAAATTTTTTAAATACATGGAAAACAAAATAAATGAATTTAGTTCACCTAGAGCTTGCTTGAGCTTAAAGTTAATAATGTTTTGATGTCTAACATACTTGGTTACACAATATGTATGTAGTTATAGGGACTTCTAAGCACATTTAAAAATTTATTTATTAATCCAATACTTGCTTGAATGACACTTCAATGCAAAACATTGCCATGATTAGCCAATACAAATCAATTACCAAGACAAATAAGTAGACTGATGCTTTACATTTATGAAAGCAGATTCCTTTTGGAAAGTGTGAAATATATTCTAAAAGAAGACATTTATGAAGCAGTTTTTTGTACAAACTGATTGTTTCTTTCCACTCAATGTAGAGAATTTGAGAGCACAAAATGTGACTGATAAAAGTATTACCTGCTGTTTCAATTGCAAAATTGGAGTGAAAATGGGGCATGAAGCATCCCAGAAGGTTATGGTTCCATTGCTGTGACCAGTTATGTACAAGTTTTGAACATTAGAAAATCCAGTAAATTTTGCAGAACTGAGGCTAATCCCATCTTTTTGGTTTGTTTCAACTGGAACAAACAGTGGACAGTTTTTTATCAGCTGTCTGTAATACTGTGACAAAGAAAGACAAGGACCAAATCAACACATTTATGAAAAGGTGGATTGCAAACAGAATGAACATGGTAGAGTAAAATTACAGTTTCATGACCCTATTACCTCATCTTCAGAAGTTAACATGTTGGGATTGTTGGAGATGAATTTTGCTGTTGTGATGCTTGATTCTGCCAGTGGTAACTTCACAATTACTTCTTTTGGAAGTGAAGGTGTGGACTTAGATTGGCATTGTATCAGATACCTTTCAATCAAACTATCGTCATACAGATATAGATGGCCTGACTTCCCAAGCAAAATGAAAGAATCTTGTTTATTCTTGCTTTGCTCAGTTGAAGTTGATATTATCTCCATGTCAATACAACATTCAGACAAATGAAGTCCAAGCTTAATTGTGCGAGCTTCTGTTTGTTCATTCAACAACACTACCTGCTTTGTATAATCTCATAAGGTTCATAAGCTAGCATGATCTAACTGCAATCAACATCTAAAGGACAAGGCAAATTGCTTTGACATCTCATTTAGCAAAATGAGAGAACTTTATAGTGACAAATAGTACGTGTTAAACTAGCAAACTATACCTAGCTCAAACTCTATAAACATAGGACACAGTATGCTTTCTGAAAATCCCAAGTTCATGTAGGTGGTGATAGTGAATTTGAATTCTGGCTTTATGCTTTTAGAAAAGGTCAAAAGGGCTAACACTTCGGAATATCTCATTATAAATATAATGTTCAAATAGTTTGTCCTAGAACAAGATATTTTGTTAAATGATTTGAGCAAAGCATTCAAATACCTGCAGCAAGTTTGAAGTTGCAAAGTCAGAAGCTCCCATAACATATAATCGACTAGCTTTTCCTCCAGCATAAACCCATTTTATTGATCCTATGGAAATTTTGTCTGACTTGTATCCTAAGTTAAGTTTGAGCAAAGGAGTGTTTTGATTACTAGATTTAGATGCTGAACCATTTCCTATATTTAGAGAAGGGATGCTCCAAATAAAGAGCTCTCCATTGTTGTACCCTACAACCACTTTACTTCCGAAAGGACACACCCAACATGCAGAAGTCACTTTTTTTGTTTCAGTATGCAGTGGCTGCAACATATTTCCACCAGTTCTGAAAATAGATCTACTTTCTCGAATATCCCATAATATCATTTGGCCATTTCTAAAGACTATGAGAACCCTGCAGTGCAACACATAAGATAAAGAGTTTGAGTTTACAAATAAATGATGGTGTAAAAAATAGGAACCAAATTATTTATATAAAAACATCCTAAAGGATGGCTGTGTTCGTGGAGATAACCTCTTGCTATCAGCTGCTGGTTGAGGCAGTATATGCGTCACAGCAGTATCATCAGATGCTTCAGAGTTCCCTAAACAAAGATGATAAAAGAACTTACATTGACAGCCAGGTACTTTAAGAGAAAAATTGGGGACTGGGGAGGTGTGTGTGTTGAAATCTTAAGGACAATCATAACAATTAGCTTGCATACATATAATGCTATAATGCAATCGACAAACAAATGATAATTTACACTTCTTGTGCGGTTTCTATTTTGAGTAATGAGATACAAATTCAAAATATCCATCATATGTTACAAATACATGCCTATATAAAAGAAAACATTTGTATGTTACTGTTGAGTGCTGTAATCGTTCCTCCTGTTGGATCCACACACGCCAAACAGAACCAAGTCAATGAAAATGTATAAAATTTCATAAAGATCACGAGAATTAATATGCCTCAGGTAATCCTTAACAATGAAATTTTCCTTATTGTAGAACCAAAGACATGAAAAGAGGACATTGTTCATCCTACACAGTGCTGACATGTTTTACTTTTGCTACAGAAGTACTGATCAATGATCATATTAAGTATCAGCATAACATAGAATCATCCCTGTGTACTATTTTTTTCAAGTCCAAATTTGGGTTTAAAGTTTTACATGTAACATGTGAAAGAAAAAGAATATATCTCACCATGGGAAGCTGAGAGAGGTATGGTGTATTTCATCTGAGCCAAATGCCATGATGGTTCTTGATCAAGCTTAAAAACTGAAATATTACCATTTGAATGTCCAATGTACCTGCCAACACAGTTACATGCTCATAAGTCATAAGTTACGGAGCTTTACTTCATAGCTTGTTCTGAATTTGACTTACTACTTACATATAGAGGCTATGCTGAATGACTGTAAAGGAAGTGATTTCATCTTTAGCTATGTACACATCAGACAACAGTTTCTTCTCTATGTCCCAAACCTAAATGTGAAATTTCTTTAGGACAATCAATTATCTGAATAAACTGATCTTAAACATGACAATAAAATCATATTGACACATTACACAGAAAAAAAAAGAACATAACATAAAACAAAATAATTGAGATTGAAATATTACAATAAATGAGAGCAAGTCCATAACTTGCCTCAATATGGTTATTTGAAGTGACATTTATAAGGACGCCTTGGTTCTGGATGAACTGCGTTCATTAAATATCTTATCATTGTTAGTACACAGGCATACTTGGTATTCCTAAACAAAGGAACATTTTTCACAACAGCAAGAGGCTAATTGTCTCTTTTTCACGGATAAGGCAGTTAACCTGTAGAAACTTGCTAGGCAGTGGCTCACTAGATTCAAGCATGGCTTGAGCATTATCTTTTCCATAGAGTTTAATCTGGCCATCCCTTTTTTAAAAAACTCAACAAAATCAGTTTCAAGAATGAAAAGCTCATTTCTCTGCCATTTAGATGTCACAAAGGAAGGAGTGCAACACAAAATTGATTAGAAAGTACAACAACTATGAGAGTATATATATTCATGATATGCACTATAATGACATCTTATGTTGACTCATTTAACAGTTTGACACAGTGTAGTTAATAAAAAAACTCAAGAAATGGCAACGGCAAGGGGAACATACTTGGTAGCAAGAGCCAGTATCCTCAGAGTGGTGTCATAGGCGAACTTGGCACCACCAGATGGCACTCCATGATGAAACACCAACCGTGGATCTACATCACTAGCTTTTAATCCATCTGATGAGTTTCCACTAGTCTGCATGAAAATTCACAAATTCAATGTTTTTATTTTAATGCTGCCTGCCAAGGCAGTGCCTGTTTTTTCATATTTTGTAAATGAGTGACGTTATTTGCATATTATTTTGTTATAGTAAGATAGTAAAAGCAGCTAAGAATTTGAAGTATTTTATTTGTTCGTGTCATCTTCGTAAATATACCATGCAAATTTATTCACTTTCTGGTTTCTACGTATTTGAAATTCAGACTCAAACTAAGAAGAGAGAACACCCACTTCTTCCATTTACACGTCTAAGTAACAATACCTTAAAACCTTTTTTTTTTAGGATAAAAAACTAGTTACTTTAGAACATGTTTCAACTCTGATTCTGTTTAGTTTCGGTCGTTTACATAAAACATTCACATAGCAAATTAGCAACCATGAGTGATCTCCCTTAAAAAAAAAAAAAAACCGTGAGTGATCTCAACTTGTACGATTCCTCCGAAATCAGCGACATCTCTTTACAATGAACAGTTAAAATACTAAAATCAAATGTATTCATTGTTAATTTAATTTAAAGCATATGTAAATGTTAACTTAAAAATTCAAAGGGCTATTAACATTCGAGACACTTTCCTATTTTGGGTAACTTGTGAAATACTCCGTATTTACTAATTTAAAAGATTATTAATCTTAATTGAAAATTTTGACTAATTACTTTTAATAAGATTTTTTTAATAATGTTTTTCTATAGATAAAATTCAAAATTGAAAACTTATTTAAAAAATTTAAGTCTAATTCTACTCGAACTAATTACTTTGTTTTCAGACACTTTCCTATTTGCAACAGTTCACTGACTTTGATGAGTTTAATTCAGCAGAAGACAATGCATATTTTTTACCCTTTGCAAAAACGTGTACCCTACTACCCTCTAGGCTTTGGATTCTAGTGGCAGTCGCAGTGGGTTAACTGATTTTAACCAACATTAACGCATTCAAACATGGACCAACTCACTAATATATCACCGACCATAAACATCCATTGCTTTAAAACTAGATAAGGTATCTTTCTTTTTAATTGGTTCCCCCCTATCTCGGGTCAGCATTAAATACTCATTTCACTTTTCTGTAAGATATATCCATTTTTTATTTATGAAAAAGCAAAAATCCTCATTTCCCTGCTTGCGAAAATTAGCAAGTAAAATTTGCGCTTGAATTAATTTGATTTAAAACGAATATTTTTATAATTTTTAGTGAGGTTTTTTCTTTAAAAAAATTATATTTTATAAATAGTCTCAACATAACTTATTACCAAGTATTTCTTTAATCAGGTGCATCCCCTTCCCTGTACAAGAACACATGATTAAAGAAATACTTTCGAATTGAAACTTAATTTGTAAGTTATCATATTTCATTATCATATAATAAATAAATAAATAAGATTTAGGTCCTAAAAAAATTATTGAATTTTAAATGAACTTACTATTTTAAAATATACCGTACAAAAACGATTTATACCTAATTAACGTTTGTTGCCATAATATCGTTTAGTTTTTGGTTATAAAAACTAAAAATTGAATACCATTTAATTTATGAATTCAATGGCTGTGCACTCTTAATCAATTATAAATCACAATATAAATTTTAAGATAATTATTATAAAAGTAAGTAATTTATCGTATATTTAGACCGTATAAAAATATTGGTGCATAAGTGGTTTTCTCTTATTTCAAACAATATGCAAGTATGAAAAAAGTATTGAAATGCACAACTGAAGAACTCAACCGACCAAAAACGTTGGCATGTTTTCTTTAAGATTCTGCACCATAAAAGAATATCCAGATTCTTTGAAAACCAGAACTGGAATATCGTAAAAAGTAAATTAAATTGGACAAAAAAATAAATGCGCACATAATAAAAAAGAAGCAATAAGAAATGATGTAAATATTTGATAAACCCAGTTTTAGTATCCAATATGCTCATCATATCCGTTACATCATTCTTAAACGTTGAGCTATAGAATTTTAATAAGTAAAATTAACGTTAGAGTATGGATAAAAAAGAAATCAAGCAGCGACATCCAAACAAGGTCTATAAAATATTACTTATGACAATCATAGGATCCACGAATTTGTCTTTTAAATTGTATTGCTACGATCGAAGCCTTTTTTTAATTTATTTAAAATTTTCAAAATCAGAACCGAATATCGAAGTCCAGAATCAAAAGAAAGAAAATGAAAATCTAGACTGGAAAGAGAATTGATGACAAAAGATGATGGTTTGAAACTTTGAGTGAAGACTTAATTTAAATTGGTAGAAAGAACTGATGGGTGTTTCAGTTTTAAGCAATTAATGAAGCAGAGTAAGTAATGATGATGATGGCATGGAAGCAATGAGGGAAGAGAAGAATTCTGATTAGCAAAAAAAAGAAAAAGAAAAAAGAGAAGAGAGAAGAGAATGTTGGGGTACCTTCTTTATGGAAGCTTTCTCCACGAGTTTCTTCACAAACATTTCTTGTTTTGGAGGATCTGAGACTCAGAATCAGAGATTCAATTGCTGAAATCAAACAGAGAGATGAAGAGAGAAGAGAGAAAACTGGGGAACGAATGTTGTTTGCTTTGAGTTTGTGATAACTGATGTTTTCAGAAAGAGTTGCTAATTACTTTAGTTTCTTGCAGTTTCTTACTTTGTTCTGTATCTGATGATGGTTCGGTAATGAGAAGAGACAACCAAGAAAGTGTCTTTTATAAGGGGAAAAAAATCAAAGGTAAGCTGTGTGTATTTAATAATACTTTTTTTAAAGTATGAGATCTCAAATCTTAATCTCTCTTCTTCTTTTTTTTCCCTTCAAATATTGAATGCAATTTTTTTTTATGTATCATAAATATAAATTAACATCAAATGATATATATTGTTATGTTATTAAAATAATTTAATTATAATTATAATAGCATATAATTTAGAGTAAATTTTTTTTCTATCATATGGTTAAAAAAAACCTTTTATATTATGTAGTAATATATTGTTAAATGATAATAGATTTAATTTAATAAATAATATTTATGGATTAAAATCATATTTAATTAAAACCTCTTTCTTCTTCTGTTATATCATTAAAGAAATTGAAAAACTTAAGAAACCTGTAGTCGATAAGATTTGTCCAATAGACAACTGTTTGACCAGAATCTCAATTTGTCTTGCTTTTGTGATCAACAAAAGAACAAACATAAAAGATTTTTTTTTACTGCAACATTATAGATCATCTTTTTACTGCAAAAGAACCTGTAGTTGATAATTATTTTTTTTACTGCAACATTTAATGCTAGCCACTTCTTTGGACAAGGTGGATAGTAACACGTGTCAGGAGTGAATTGCAGTGTAAGACCCTACTCATGGGCCCTGATATAATTGAAAGATACGTGGCACCACAAAAAGGAGTTTGCTTCATGGGCTTGAATTTTCTTTACCCTCCCTACTTTAATTTGTAGAAACTTTACTTTAATTTGTAGAAACTTTATTTTCTTTAAATTACTTCTTCATTTTAAATAAATATGACGTATCAATCACTTCATTTATATAACCTAAGAAACAAACAAAAATCACTTTATTGATTAGCAGAATTTAAGGAAAATATAAATTCGATGTAATACAGTTTTATATAATTATTTAATCATAATTTATTGTGTAGGATAAATTTATTAATTTTTAAAATAATTATTTTAAATAATTTAAATAATAACATATAATTAGATGATAATACAAAACAATTTTACATCAGTATATAAACATTAAACTTTATACTTTATATAAAAAAACACATATCATGACCCAAAAAGCATCCCTGTTGTCTACCGTGGTGCATGTTTTCAGTCGGCAAATACATATGTCTTGAGTAATGATATTTTTTTCTCGTTCTTTTTACCATAAAAGGTGGGTAATGTGAAAAAAAGGTTAAATAATTCAATAGGTAATTCAATACGCAGTAAATAAAATTTTAATTGAAACTGAATTAATTAAGATAAAATTTATTCTTTTGAAAAAGTTTAAACAAAAGGAAATAGTATACTTAGCAGAAAAGAAGGTGACATTAACAATTCCCTACATTGGTTTCACCATGTGGGAACCTTTTTGGGTTTATGGCCCAATAAAAAAGAGTTGAGTTTTAGCTACATTGGTACAGTTAAGTCAATCAGCCGTGGACCGAAAAATCCAATTAGTTAAGTTTTTGTTTGGGATGATTGTCAGTTTGTAATTTATGATTTTGAAATACTATTTTAAAACCAAAACTTGTGGTAAAATTGGAGTTGAGTTGGTTTTTTTAATTGTTTTCAGAACAATTTTACTCTTGTTGGTAAAATAATAAAAATTGGTTTATGGAGTTTTGTTGTGAAATTACTCTAAATCTCAGTTCCCCTTACATTGTTATCTCTCTCTCTCTCGATGACTCGCTCTCTAGACGTGGCTTTATCTCTCATATGCTCTCCCTCTCATCCGATGGTCATATGATGGTGATATATTATGTTTATTTTTTAAATTAATAAAAAATGAGAATGTTTTTGTCACATGCTTGAAAGACTATGTTGTCCCTACTTAAAGTCATTAACAAAAATCCAAAACGCATCACCATCCTTATCCAAACACCTTATGACCCATCAAAACACAACCACAATAGCGACGACCCACTACCTCCGACTTGAAGTCGCAAGCTTCTTTAGCGAAACCCCTTACCACCAAACCCCGATGCACAAAACCCCTTTGCCATTGTTGTGCGTGCGCACAACCAACCCATCCATCATTGTGGGCACAAACTTCAAATAGGGTGACTTTTGGGTCGAAGATGGTGATGACTCTACAATGGGTTGGTGCGTCGGTGCTAATGGTGGCGTTAATGATAGATCTGGCCACACCCTCGTATATGAAATCATCGCCCTAGTGCTTCCTAAATCGACGCAAATACAACTCCAAGGGTGCATGTGATTCGCTAAAAAATAAGGCACTGGACAACACAAAGATATTTGTCTAACGTTTGATTTAAAAAATGACTTAGGAATAAATGAAAATAAAGAATGATGAATTAGACAAATATCCAAAAACTTGTAACTCACTAAATCTCAGTATAATTTTTTGTTCGGTGTCTAACAAAAGTAAAAATACAATTTTATTCCTATTTTTTGACTTTTCATTATCCCACACATTTTATCTTTTTTCATATGCGTCTCCTTCTCTAAACCTCCCTCTCCGAATGTTGTATCTTAGTCGTCGGTTAGGGTCGCCTTGGCTGCCGATGTGGGTACCTTGGCAGCGGGCGAGGGTCGTATGGACTGTTGCTATTCCTTTTTTGCTAATTATTTCTTTTTTTATTGTTAACTTATTCAAATATTCCCATTGTCATCTTCCTCCATCTCACTATGTTGTTTTTTCTTCTTTTGGCCAACTCTGGCGAGGCCGCATCGCGCCACCGTGTTGTTGCTGGCATCGCCTTGATCCTATGGTGGCCTCACGCTGCCAGGCCCTGCATCCGGTGTCGTTAGGGGTCGTGCTTCCTCCGTGGAGGTGCCTCTCCTTTTTTGCATCGTCAAAGTACTGTTAATGCACCTAGGGTTTTATAATAAAATTTATATTATTTTATTTAGTATATAAGCACATCAAATAAGATACAATACAAAATTACTTGTACTGTGCATCGACCACCAAATAACACACGATACAAAAAGTTGTCTTGTGACTTAGTTACTTGTCCAATGGTGTTTTATTTGTCCTGTCTTTTTAACAAATCAAACGCACCCCCAAAAAAAAATATGAAGACAACTTCTTATTTATTTATTTATTTTTTATTTTTGATCATTCATTCATAGTAAACCAATGCAGACACTTTTACGGGGCACAAACAACATTTCAATTATATTTACAATGGGCCAAATGGTAACTTCAATTTCCGAAATTAAATTAATAAAACATAAAATAATATTTTAATATAAACAAAACACTTTGTCAACTTTTTTTCTTCTTCACCATGGTGGACCATTTAAATGCTTCTTCACCGTAGAAGCGCCCAGAATAGAGTTAGGATGTTACGGTCTCGAGTTTTGTGGAAATCCAATAAACAAAATTGCATTTTTGTTGAGTCCATTGCCACCCTCCACCCCTTTCCGCTCTTCCTTCTTCCTCCCTTAACTCACACATCCCGCACCCATCACCAACAAAAGGGAAAGTTAGGGTTGGGGTTGGGGTTGTGGCTGAACATGGAAAAGGGAGGGGAGGGGTGTGGGGAAATGAAACTAAGGGTAACCAAGTAATTGCAAACGTTTGGTAGTGTCAATAAAATGTTTTTGGTAGTGGCAATAGTAATCCCTTATACAAGTATACAGCGGATTTTGGATCATTAATGTGGTCCAATATAATGGACTTAAATTGGATTGGTTGAGGACAAATATGATAGGTTTTGGCAAGTTGGATTTTTTGCTTAGGCTTATTATATCTTGTATACTACTACAATTTTATTAAGAATACTAGATTTGAATTAAATTTTGTGCATGACTAAATTTTTGTAGACTATTTTTTTATATCAAGAATACTAGATTTTGATCCCGCGGTGCATGGAGGAACAAAGTGTGTGAGCTTAAAAATTAATTTTGTATTTTTATTTGGAATTTTGTTTACATCTTAAAAATTGTAAGATTGTTAAAAAATATTGAAAATGAGCAATTAAGGAACATTCATCCGGAACATGTTTCATGTTGTGCAAAACTACAACATAATGAATATATCCCTATTTTATGGAGTAATTTATGCTTTTTATATCATATTGTGATCCGTGAAGAGTCTAACATTTAAATGTTTGTGTCATTCCTATATGAACAACTAAGTAATTTCCTCGCACTTGATTTATTTGCTTGATTTATGAAGGATTTAAGGCATCATCGAGTAAATTTGTGTAGCATTAAATGAAGTCATAGGATCGTATTAAAAAAAATGTCATAGGATCGTATTAAAAAAAATGTCATAGGAGCTTTAAGGTTAAAAAAGTAAATAAAAAAACCACTCTAAAGGAATGTCAAGAAGAAGACATTAAGCATGCATAGTTTGCCTTGAGATAATCTGATAACTAAACAAGTATGCTCATGGGAGCAGCAAGATACATCACCTCTTTGTATGACTTTATAAGATTTTGAGCATGCAACTGTTTGCATAGATATGAAACGATTATTAGAAACGAAATTGTGGTATCTAGAGATTTTTCAAACGGATATGCAAGCTAGAAATATGCTATTTGCTGCTATTCCATCTATTTATGCATTAAGTTTGAAGAAGATCTCAATC
Source organism: Glycine max (assembly GCF_000004515.6). Classification (NCBI taxonomy): domain Eukaryota; kingdom Viridiplantae; phylum Streptophyta; class Magnoliopsida; order Fabales; family Fabaceae; genus Glycine; species Glycine max. The sequence goes on along the minus strand of NC_038245.2, from coordinate 43,151,094 downwards.
TATAATGAAGAAATGATAGTAGCTCGTTGTTTTATAGGCTTCATCATATTCATTCGGAAGAGTTTAGGTAAGACTTTCAAAGTGACTCTCGACGGGAGAATCCATGCTATTCAAGGAGAATCGCAGCAATTCCCCAATCCTAACGAAGATTATTGTCGAATCACATTTGCTAACATGCATTTGAATCCTACACCTCCCATTTTATGCGTGTGAGCAAAAATAACCGGTTCATCAGGAGTTCCTAGTTAGACATGGTCATTTTGAAAGTAATTTTAAATAGTTTTAGAACATTTGTTTCTATCCTGGTCATTCTGAAATGATCTTTCCACGAGCCAAAAGTTCACTTTCAAAATGGTCATTCCTAAATTGTTGTTCCACAATAGATGTCCCTCCCCACATTAGAAACCTGAAATTCATCCAAACTTGAAGATGAGGACATGCAAAGGAAGGAGGGGGAAGGTGGTGGCATGACATCTTGAGGAGGGTGGAGGATGAGGTTGCTGTAGTCGTGAAAGGGTGAAGGAGGTGGTGCAATGTGGAGGACAAGGTTGCTATTGTCGCGGATGAAGAAGATGCCGTTGCGATGGAGTATGCATGCTTGTGAGGGAAGTGCCATCATGGGTGTTAGGTCTGAGGGAGGTGTTAGAATATTTTAGCCTTTTCAAATATTTTTGGGAGATGCAAGGATTCAAATGCTTCAATTTTTTGGTTAAGGGAGTTGAGGCAATTCACCCTTTGGCCCATAGTTTAAACCAAATCTGGAATTTGGTCACTCCTTCTATGGAAGCACACGTTTATGGAGGCGAATGCAGTGGCTGATGCCCTCGCCAATCATGCTAAAAGCCTAGATTTCTTGGGTTGTTGCATTTTTGTCATCCTTTATTTCTTTGGGAAAAAAATGTAAATTATATTAAACACAAAATGATACAATAATAAACGGGGCATACCCCGCAGTTAAAGAAAATCAAAAGTCTCCCTAATACAAGAAGACCTATATCAAGATGCTAAAACAAATGCAACATATTACAGAAAATTGATAATCTTCAAAAATCAGCTTGTTCCTAGACAACCAAATGCAGTAGATTGTAATTGCTATAGCCAGACAATGTAATTTTCCTTGAACACCTGATGTGGATCTGCCCCTAATTAAAGAGTCAGTAATGCGCTGTAAAGAAGTGAAACGCCTGCGGAAAGGAGCCAAATCACGAATGTGAGCCCAAACAACTTGGAGAGATTTCCTGCAAGAAAAGAACAAATGAGCATTTGACTCAGACTCATTTGAACATAAAAGACAGAGGGAACTCTTGTTCAAAAAAGCAACTTTGTCAAGAGTAAACAGCCGATTCCTTTTAACAAGCCATAAAATAAAAGACATTATTTCTGGCAGTTGATAGTTTGCATTTTTTGGTTTAGGCCCTTTGGGCCCGTCTTGAATAAAAAAAAGACATAAACATATTCATTGATTCCTGCATTAAAAATAATATCAGTTAGTTACAGAAACTATGCCTCCCTCTTGATACTTTTCTGTGAGGCTTTTAAGGAAAGGCTGGAAGGTAAAGTGTGAGCCACCAAATTTTTTCTTCTGGAACAAATAAAACATATAAACATGAAATTATCATTTTAAATACCATTAGTGATATCAAATAGTGGAATGTTGCATGTAGCTTATCCATTATAGTCATTTGAAACTAAAAGATGATTACTGCCTGCAAATAAAATAAAAAATTGCTAAAGGAAGGCACTTGTTATTGATGTGTGATAAATAGAAAAACTAATGAAATACCATTGGTTCCCAATAAAAAACTAAATAGAAAAATTTAATAGAAAAATTTAATAGTGAACTAAATCTAAATAATAGAAACAGATACTCTAACTCTAAATTTTTTTTTTAAATTTTCCCGTAAAAAATTTACAAAGTTTTCTCATTTTTTTTTGCTTTCCCTTCTCTTTCTCATTTATTTCTCTCTTTTTTTTCTTCTTTCTAAACCAAACATACCATATAAGAACGAGAACTAAGAGAAACACAAGACAAATAAATAAAACAAAAATTCCAAAGTGCCATGATATCTACTATCTAGGGCCAAATGGAGGCGTCGTGCGCGAACAACTGCAAAACCACAGAACCTCTGAGCTGGTGGTTACGTGATCTGAAAATGCAATCATATGATGCCAATTTATATTCCATAATAATATACTATAAGTCATGTGAATATTTATCGTTACGTAATAGTATTACATTATTGACACCTTTTATTCCTTTGACTTTCACCTCTCATGAAGCGGTCGCTTTTACTTATGTTATTAAGCTATGGCTGGTATGGATACTTAACTTAGCTGATAAGGATTAAACTATTATTTTCCCCCCAAAATCTATGTTTCATTCCTTGAACATTATGCATAGAGATTTATTTCTTAACTACAAATTTGTTTTTTTAATAATAATAAAAATTATACACTGCAAAATAATCTTACCTGTCTATGAATTATTTTAACAATTATACCAACGATAGTTTATAAATAAATTACAATATAATTATTTTATTATCAGTGCATTATTATTAAACTTTAATAATGATACAATAAAAAACAAACCTCACGAGTGACTCCTATTTGATTGTGAACTTGGCTTCTATTAATAAGTAACCGTCCTATATTTTATTTACATGAATTTTTTGTTTGAAGATGTACGAATTTGAGTTCCAACGTAGTCCTTGGGGTTCATTTTTTTTTTCTTCCGGATTTCACTCCCTCAATCAACGACATATCTAATAACTTTACACTATTTATTCTAGCTAACTGCTTAATTCAACTAAACTCACTTTCATGACTTGGTAAAAACGTTTCACTCACATGGAAATCACAAAACTCACAAGAAAAGTGATAGTACGAATTAAGAAAAAACACGAACCCACGAGTCTAATCACTAGACCAAAACAAAAAAAAAAAGGTGAGCAATTGCTCAATAGTACAGCACGAGTGACAGCAGAATTATCAAAAAAGAAAGAATGAAAAATACGAGAATGAATGATTAACCAATTCACTAAATAAATAGCAGAGAGGGAAGGAACCTTCGCTTTCATTCATTCATTCACTTCCAGCAATGGAATTAGAGGACTTGTTCCCTTTTGCTACACTTTGAAATACTATATAGTAGCTTTTTCCTTTGTCGTCATCATTATTAACTCATTATGATCAATCAATACTTTTTCCAATGAAGTTTTCATCGTTGGCTCTCTTTCTTAATACAAAATCCCAGTTCAGAAATTCTCTACTTTTTATGCCACACATATACACACTTCTCTCTCTCTCAATCTTGGATTTGCTAGTTTTGTTCCACCCTTTTCAGTTTTCATGTCAAGTTTGAAGCTTTGATGCTTTTCAAGCACACGCATATTCTTGTTTTGAATTCATTCATAGCTGAAGTTTCAGTTGGTGGATACGGAGTTTGTTCTTGTTCCTCTCATTGGTATGTATGTATATGTTGGTGTAACATGTTCTCCGTTTCTCACTTTTTTCTAACTGGGCGTTCAGGTGTTTATTGAAGGAATCCTTTGTTCTGTACGATGTTTATGGTCTTGATAAAAAAATGGGACAATTTTCTAGAAAGATATTTTGTTTACAGTGAACTCTAATAACTGGTATCGGAATTTTGAGGTTCAGAGTTTTTGTTGCTTCTTGCTTTTCCTGCATTTTCAGAAGCCTGTTGTTGGGTTTTCTTTTGACTCTGATTTGATTTTCCGTGAATGGATTCTGAAGTTGTTGATTTATGGGGTGCTTAGAAGCTAAGGTTCTTCTTTCTCTTCTGGGTTGGCATGAAAGCCAATGTTTTCTGATTTTTCTAATAGGCCTATCCATATCAATCTTCAATCTCTTTATCATTTTTATCTAAAAGAGGGAAAACATGGTCAGTTTTCTTTTCCTCCCTTTACTACAATGTTATTGTTTATTAGATTTCTGCATTATTATGGTTTACATAGGATGCAATACTATCTAAAAAAAATTAGTCCTTAAATTAGCAAGGTTTAGTGGCTCAATTATTACACAATTCAAAATGTAAATATGCTTTACTTTGAAGGAACTGATTGGTTATTCCTTTCACTTAATTTATGTGAAAAATTAGTAACTTGTTTGCGTCAAATGTAATTTGGATCTTACAGATTAACAGATTTAATTGAAGTTTAAGGTGTTTTGAATTTTATGTTATAAAATGCTCTTGTGGTAATCCAGGGTGTGGAAAAGGAAGAGTGCTGGTTCATTTCGCATCATATAGAGGGAAAGGAAAGGACCTGAAATTTTTATTGGTTGAGACATGAATCCTGAAATTGATGACATGAGATTGTTCTGGTAGACCCTTTGATATATGGGAGGCTTATTGGCTTATTGCAAATGTTTAAGTTCAATCAGGGTAGGATGGCCAAGAAAGTTCATGCACATAAAAACAATAATGGTGTTAAGTGTTATTTTATATATTTGAACAGAGACTTCTCTCTTGCTACGATAGACAGCTTCAAGGAAGCTAAATTGAGCATTTGTTCACTAATTTCTGAGCATTCCTTTCCTAAAATGATAGCTTCAAGTGACTATTTGCTTGCCAAGTTTTGTATTAGTTAATGACTTAAAGGTTATTGTGTTAAATGTGAAGCAGTGTAAATATCGGTGCTGATTAGTTTGTTGCATTTTCTAAGATATATTTCTCAGATTATTGTTATTAATTGTTGTTGTTATTTTGTATTAAGTTTTTTTTCATCCCTCCTCTACTAGATTAATTTTGTTAGGTTAATTCTTATTTGTTATCATTCTGTGTGTCATGCAGACCTGGAAACTTCTGGAAACGGCATGGAGCTGCAAGTAGAAACATCTCAGGTCCACTGTTCAGAAGGAGAATTACCAGTAAGTTTCTCTTCACATACCTTTATGTGTTAAGGGTTTCAAGACACCGGCGTATGCTTATACATCATGTTTCTCTTATCTTTCTTAAATGGAATGTACTGTGGTGAATTTTCAGTACTCTTGTCAAGTAGAAGATGGCTGGTCAAAGACAAATAGTTACTCAAATGTGTATTCAGTGAAAAAATTGAACAAAGAGGATTTTTCCAAACAATCAGGCACCAGAAATAATGCACCAAACCTTGTGGCAAGGTTGATGGGGATAGACACCATGCCATTACCATTAGACACTAAATCTGTTGTTCCATTGGATGAAAGCAAACATGGAAATATGGAGAGGAAGTTTTCAAAAAACGGAATGAATCCAAGGGGTTCTGTTGGCAGGGGTTCCTCCAACTTTAATTCTTCTAGCCATATGGTATTTGATTCATTTTATCGAGACATTGATGTTGGTGATGATCAATGCGGACAGAATTTTGGAAAACCAAGGCCTAGGGAACATCCTCAGGAAGAGGAACTAAAAAAATTCAAGAAAGAATTTGAAGCATATCAAGCGTCAAGGTTTAAGGAGGGGTCAAAGAATGTTGAAATTGGAAGTGGTTCTGGGAGAATGCTTTCTCAAGAGAACCTGAGCAAGGAAAAGATGCTACAGATTGCAAGTTCAAAGACAGATAGCCACACATTTAAGACAAAGCTACTTAATGGTAATATGATGGAGCCAATCTCAACTAAGAAAAACGAACCCTTTCCTTCAAGAAGTAAAACACCAAGTAGAGACTTTGAGGAGTCTTTAATGATGAAATCTAGAAGCAGATTAGATATATGTGCTTCTTCCACTCAGATAGTTATCTTGAAGCCTGGTTCTGATAGGATTTGCAATTGCAACCATGAACAGAATTGCATCAGTTTATCAGGCACTTTACACGGGAGAAAAGGTATAGAAGATTTTCTTGAGGAAGTGAGAGAGCAGTTGAAATGTGAACTGCAAGGGATTAGAGCTAGTGGAACTGAGACACCTCACAATGAAAAACTATCTGATGCTAAAGAGGTCAGAGAAAGTGTGACTAGAGATGCTGAACCAAATTTACTCCGCTCGGAATCAACAAGATCATACAAAAGTAAATTGCAGTTCAACGGACCAAGTTCCCCAGAATTTTTCAACATAGATACCAGGAGATTCTTGTCAGAGAGGCTAGGAAATATTGTAAAAAGTGAACTGCATTTGGAAATTCCTGAAGTGGCTTGTTATTTAGACAATGGCAGGATTAGATTAAAGCAGGATACTGTAAAGTTTGCAAATGACAAGAGTCAGTGGGGAGTTTTGAAAGAGAAAAAAGAATTACAAACAGGTTCCTACAGACACAAATTAGATGACAATGTATTGTTCCACAAGGAGTTGTCTCCTAGAAACCTTGAAAGATCCTTGTCTGCTCCTGCATCAGGAACATCATTTGGAAGGCTTCTTCTAGAGGACCGCCACATATTAACGGGCGCCCTTATTCAGAGGAAGCTTGAAGCTGTTGAAGCAATGCCTGTGGATGTTAAAAAAAAGAAGAGAGATGGATTTAATATTAAAGAAAAACTTTCCAATTTTAAATATACTCTTGGTCTCAGAGGGAAGCTGTTTGGCAAAAGGGTTCAGTCAATAGTAGAATCACATGGCAGTGAGCATGGTCCAATTTTGAGAGATATCAGAAGTGGACCAACTGTTCTCATGAAATATGGTGAGAGACATGTAAGTTTGCTATATACATTTTTCAGCATTCTCCTCAATGACCTTTGTTTTCAATTATGTTGCATATATATATGGTTTTTATCTAATCATCAAAGTTTCATTCTTACATGATCTTTAGGAGAACTCCACTGAGGTACCTCCTAGTCCTGCATCTATGTGCAGCTGTGTTCATGAAGAAGATTGGAGAAAGACTGGATATTCAAGTCTAACATCAACTCCAGATGCATCTTCATTAGATGATATTTTTATTCCCAAGGTTTTCAGAGATATCAGCTCTGGTTTGAATGGTGAGACAAAATTTCAACTTTCAATTTGATGCAATGATACCACAGAAAGTTCATAAAAAGAATGTCAATGCCATTTCATTGTTGTTCTATTTCATGTGCATATATACTTAAATATACTTACAGCATTTAGTCTGTTCTTCAAATGAATTGTGGCCCTGCTTGAAAGAAAAAATCATGTTAAATTTACTTCAAATTTTATCTCTAGATAACTTCTTTCAAGGGCTACACTTTCTGTCATAGAAACTATATAAGAAACTTAAGTTATGCGTTAATATTTCTACAAGTTTCTGCCCCTTTCATTATCCTCCTTAACATGCCTTCTATGTTCGGATCAATTTCAATATAGCTTCTGAAATCTTCACACTAATTTAGAAACTGACTATTCATTAAGTTGGTGTTTAATAGAATGAAATTAACAATAGAGTTCAAGCTTTTTGCTTCTTCTGCTTGGTGACCAATTCCTTAGTAAAGCATTGTTCATATTAATCTTACAAACTTGTAAACAATTGAACAATTCTGCTTGGTGACCAAATTCTTTCTGACAGTTATCTGCTTGTTGATTTGGCAGAGCTAAAAAGGCAACTCAGTCAACTTGATTCCGATGGCTCTGACGACTTCACCACAAAGCCGGAGCCTTTCGAGTCTGAATTAGTTCACTTGGATGATCCAGCAGAATCTTATGTAAGAGATCTGCTTGTTGCCTCTGGTTTGTACTTTGGTTCATGGAATAAATCTCTATTAAGAGGGGACACATTTGCAAAGCCCATTGGCAACTCAGTTTTTGAAGAAGTGGAAGAGTCTCATAACAATTTGATCAAGGAGGATGAAAGATCCACAAAGGATCAGAACAAGAACAAGTTAGAGCACAAAGTTTTGCTTGATTTGTTAAATGAGGCACTTTCCATTGTTCTTAGGTCACATTTGACGTTGTCTAGATTCAGAAGGAAACTAAGCAATTCCTCCATGCAGCCTCCACCATGTGGAAAGGAACTACTGAAGTTAGTGTGGGACATTGTCAATGTTTCTTTAAATCCTACATCTAACACATGTCCTTATTCACTTGATAGCTTGCTGTCACAAGATCTAGGATCTATTTCCTGGTCTGGACTAACAAATGATCAGATTGATACATTGGAAAGAGAGATGGCATGTCTAATCACTGATGATTTGGTTGAAGAATTCACAAAGGATATGCTCTTTTAGGTGTAGTGTGAAGTATCATTATGCCCTTTGCTAAGATAACGTTTTCTTTGCATTGGAGCAAGGCATGTACATGATTATCCTACAGTAACCAAAGTGAAATATTACTTTCTATATGATAGTTGTGACTTGTGATAACGGAATAATGCATGAATGTGTATATTTATTTTTGTGAGTGTGATAAAGGGGGAGTACATAGTGTACGTACACTAGTGGTATGCAGTTTATTGTTTCAAAACAGAAAATCAATTGGTTATATAATTTAACAATTTCTGTGTGCTATCCCTAGGTTGTTACTTTAATGACAGTCCCTTATATTTGTACTGTATATAATTAATCGAAAATAATCTTTACATTGTGTTTGATTGAGAAAAAAGAAAAAGAATGAAAGTGAAAAAAAAAGGAATGAAAATTAGTGAATTAGAGTAGAAGAAAGTAGGGTGGGCATGCCAATCCAAATCCAATTAAGTGGATTATGAAAAAAGATGATGAAACTCAATAAACCATGAAGGGAAGGGGGGGAGAGGGGGGGTTGTGAATTGATTTTCAAACACAATGTACTTGAAAAAAAAGAGTTGCGAAAAAAAAAAATTCTATGCAGATCGTATCATAAAACAAATATGAACCAAACTTAATCAATCATTCCTTACACATGATCCTTTATTAACTTCCTTTCTTTCACAATCATAAAACTTGAATCTTTACATGTGTAAAATATGAATGAGCTAATTAAACCTTGAATGAGAGAAAGATATGAACAAAATAGAAAAAACACAATTTTTTTTATACTGGTTCACTCTCTATTTCTAGAGAAACTAATCCAGTTATCTAATCTACAACCTAAATTAGATTTCTACTATGCATAATTTTTTTTTACAAACAATCACAATTAATCTACAATTTCCACCCTAGAAAAAGAGACTAAGGCATCCAACACTAAGACCCTTTGTGAATATAAGTCTAAGAGAACCCTACTCTTAGTCCAAACTAGAAAATCCTACTCTAGCATGCTGTAAGCAATTCATGACCAATCTTTCCACAAAATTCTTGCTGTGTTGAGAAGTTGATCTTCTTCTACTAAAAAAAAACTCACTTTCAAGAAAAGATCTTCCAAATCAAAAGATTACGAAGTTGTGAGTTTCTATAAAGCTCTTTTCTTCTCTTCTCTTCTCTTGTTCCCTAATGACAACATGGAATCTTGCTCATTCTGATGCTAAAAAATAATTTTCGAGATGTATTAAGTATTCTCTAATGATCTCTTGATGTGTAGATGTGAACACAAGCTGATTATTTATAGAGAAAATAATTATAACCGTTTATAATCGATTAAATCTATAAGGTAATCGATCATTTCAATAAATTAATCTATTAGATTATCCAAGTAATTGATTAAAGTGTTCATCCAACATCGGAAAATAACTCAAGAACAATGTAATCGATTATATGACCTAAGTAATCGATTAAAGTGTTCTTATTCACCTCCTCTGAACAACTTGAACGAGAGAGAAGTAATCGATTAATCCACCTGGTAATCGATTAAAGCAGACTCCTAAAAAAAAATCAGTCATTGTCTCAAACAACTGTGTAATCAATTAAAATACTACTGTAATCGATTAAACTGATATGAGACTTAACTCTTTGAGCTTCAGACAACTTGTTGTAATCGATTAAAATAAAAAGTTTTTGCTTTGAAGAAATTTTTCTAACATAGAAAATTTTCTTCACTCACACTATGATGATGCACAATGTAACCCATATATCAAAATGTACTAAGATGCAACAACAAGTTTACATGTCACTCAAAGGAGTCGGACATGTAAAAGCTAAAACTTTTTCTAAAATTTTTTTCAAACTTTTCCTTGAGCTTCAAACTTTAGTCTTAGGTTGTTCCATGTTGTTGCTCCCTTATATCTAACATATTGGATTTAAAATTCATATCCATTAAATTGGATAAAATTGATTTGGATTTTTTGAAACTAGTTTAAAATTGGTTTTAAAACTACTTTATAGTTCAAAATCAATTTAATTTTAGACTGTAAATCAGTTTTTCATTGACCTTGTTAGAGTTGGGTTTTTTTTTTTTTTACTTTGACCAAGGTTGTTTTTAGCTAACCTCAGTTAGGGTAGTTTAATATGATGTCGACAAGGACAATTTTTAGTCAACCTTGGACAAGGTTGTTTTCAACCGATCTCAACTTGGGAATTTCTTGTCGATCTTGGCTAGGATGTTTTCGATTGACCTTGACTGGGGCAATATTAGGCCAACACCGGATGAGACAATTTTTGACGGACTCCAGTCAAAGTTATTTTCTGTTGATGTCAACAGGAGCAATTTTTGGTTGACTTCGATCATGACTATTCTTAGTTGATCTCGATTAGTGTATTTTTGTAGACCTTGGTCAGGGCCTTTGTTGGCTTTAAGGTCAATGTTACTAACTTAATGGTCAACACACTAATTTAGATAATAGGACTAAATCTCTAATTTTTTTTTTTTAAATTGAAAGACTAAATGTTTCTATTTCTTTATAGGGAACTAAAATTACAAATTAAAAAAAATGAGACCAAAATTATATTTGAACTTATTATTATAACATATAATAGATCCATAGACTTATAATATGGTAATAGATATTTGAATTAATATGGTAATGCATGTACCATAGAATTAAATTTCTAATGGCTCCTGTATTTGGCTATAAAATCAAGCAAAATATTATTATTGTAAAATTCAACAAAAAAACTTTCCACAAACTTGTCCCTTTTGGAAATACTTATTTCAATTGTTCATACTTTAAAAATAAATACTTTCAAATGTACTATCGTGTCTGAATTTCATGGTCCTTCTATATGTCAAATTCAGTAGGTTGAACTAGAATATATAGTGGACCTAAAACACCTAAATTGACGGATGACTAGTGAGTTCCTGCATTTATGTTCCTTAAGCATGTGATACGAATGTCAAGTAGGGAAATATGGCAAGTGCTAGACCAAGAAAGGAAAAATGGTACTAGACAATAATTATCGGTTTTCAAAACATGCAGTACTTAATATGTGTTTAAATCCAACACAAAGTCTTACATGTGCATTGTGCAAGTTCAATGCAAACTTTATTATGTCCTAACTCCTAAGGTTCCGATTGATGTGTCCGAAACTGTTTACTAGACCGTGTTCTAGTGGATGATCGCGAAAGTAAACTTCTGAATAAACTGACGTCGGTGATCTGAATTTGGTTGAGACAACGTGGAGATGAGTGGTAATATATGTAGATAGCACTTGGCAGATATAAAGTTGGATCGATGATTCGAAATGAGAGTTCAAATGTAAATCAAGAGGTCATAATTAATTTTTTTTACTGATATTTTTAATAAAATTAATAAATTAATATTTACTGATAAGAAAAAATATAGAAAGCACATGCCATTCGATCAAGTCTAATGTTTATTCATAAACTTTTTTTAAAGTCAACTAACATATATTAAAACTTATGTTTTTGGTATTGATTTCGGTTAATACACATCTTGTGACTTAGACTAATTCAATACTTAGATTAGTATGTATGAATTAGACTTAAGGTTGTCCTTAACTTAAAGGTGTGTGACTATGTTCGATGGAAAGAACAGAAATAGACGAAGAAGAAGAAAGAAAAGGTAGGTGAGAAAAAAAAGAGTGAAAATTAACTTTATTTTTTAAGAGAAATAAAGAAGAAATAAAAGATGAGAAGTAAAGAGAAAAAAAATATAATTAACTATATTGTAATATAATTTATTATGTTTTTCAACATAAATAATTTATTTGTTATGCTTTGCAACATAAAAATCAATTATGTTGTACATTTTCAAACCGTTTATATATCATTACCTCTTTCTGTGAATTTTTTTTCCTATGGTCCACTTTTTTTTTAAAAATATATCATCATACTTCCATCTTACTAAACAATCAATATTCTCTCACTTTTTCTCTTTACCAAACAACCAATATTCATGGGTATAAGAGTAAAAATTATATTGGAAATTAATTTCTTCTGTCAAACTCAATTTGCTTTGGTTATATATAAGACCATCTGCATCGCCAATTTGTGCACGGTATTTGAGGAGAAATGTATTATTCCAAAGTAGTATAAGGGATTAAGCCATCCGTATTGGTTTTCTTTGGAGTTTCTCAAATTAGCACCGGTTCTCAATTTGAAAATGGTGGGTCCATGTTCATTTTTTGTTAAGAAAATAGAAATATTAATGGTGAGAGCCAACTAAGAACCCAAAATTAAGGTATTGGGTCCGAGAGAATAAGTATTTTTTAAGTGCTTATATTGATAAGAGTAAAAATGAGTCATGTGTCCATGTATAATTCAATTAAAAAATCAGATAATGATATAGGAATGGGGACTCTCAAAGTGGCCTTTGGTCCCATCAGACGTTTACTAGAAAAATTTAAGTGTAAGTTTGACAGCGTTGTTGTGATTTAGTCATAGAATCACGCATAATTGTTAATATATGAGACTGACTTGTATTGCTTTACTTCTTACAATAATTCATGACTATCAAGAGCTAAATCAGCTCCGCTGAGAAGTTTGTTTATCAATATCGCCTCTCTAATAGAAAATACAAGTATCCTTAACACAGTAAACAATCCTATTTATAAAGTTAATTATTCTAATTTAAGAATTTTCTTATATACAAAACGTGAACTCTTAGACTTCACTTCGTCCACGAAAAGAATCTAGAGGGTCTCTATTTCTCCATATGATTGAACTGAACAAATTGATGTTCACTAGTTTGGCGTTTGGCCATCGATTTTCTCGGAGACAGTGAACGTAATAAGGTACTCAAGCACATGCAAGCAGCAAGCATGAATACGGTACATTATTCAAAGGCCTGTTTTGTGATCGATGCTTGTTGCTGTCCAGTCGTGAAACAGGACCTATTAATCAATCATCATCACGTGTCCATGAAAATAAAAACAAAATTTTGTTTAGTTTCTCAAAATATATATCATCGTATTTAACTTTTCTGGATATAAATAAATAATTAGCTTATTAGTATTTAAGTTGTGATTTGTTTATTATTTTTATCCCATTACTAGCTATTTGAGTTTAATTTTATTAACTTATGTATAGCATCAAATAAAAGGTGACATGATATAGTATTATATATACTATTACACAATACTGCACAATTTAATAGATTCATTAGAATCGACCTAGTGAGATATCAGAGTAGATATATATGAAAATTTTAGTTTGATGTTCATTATTGTCATTGCAGAAAAAAAATGCTATATAATTTAACTATAGAAGCCTTCAAATGAGAGGGAAAATTGAGTAATAGACCTAATAAATTTTAATTAATGTTAGGAAAAACTCAGGTCCTACATTGGTTAAAAATAAAATAAAATTAAAATATATAAATGAGGGACAACCCTTATCTCTTAAGCTAATTTTTAGGGTTGAATTAGACCTAAACTCACAAAAAAGAGTCACCCATTATTATTGTTCATGCACCAAACTCAAGAAGTACTAGGCCTGAAGGGTCTCTTCTTCGATGTAATGACCATATTTCAGAATGCAAATTCACAATAGGAGGTGCAGGATCCAATAGTGAGAATATGGGATTCAAATACCATTTGTCTGCACTTTACTTGATATTAGGGAGAGACAAGCCCAGAGAAAACTCTTGGACAATTAACGCCTAAAGACATGCCCCGAAGGAAAAATAAAATGAACTAGTGTTTATGGGCTTTGCAATAATAATTGGGCACTTGGTAGAAAAGGGAGTATGGTGGTGTACTTAGAAAAAATAGTTGTAAATAGCATGAGCCCAAAAATTGCTATCATCACTCCCTGTTGGTTCAAATTGACCAACTTATCCTCCTCCCATTTCTACACTCCATTTCCTTTCCCTTCCTCCCTCAGACTATCCTCTCATTGGTTGCCACCCCACCCCTTTCTCCTTTGTTGTTTTTCCTTGACACCTATGATCTCCTTTTCCTCTCCCTAGCTTTAGGTTTTATATTTGGTGCATTATGTGTTCAAGATTTGATGTTTTTTTTGCATTTTTTTGAAAGAAAAAATATTTATTAAAACTGATTTAGCCCATGAGATGTGAACCAAACCAATAAGGAATACAAAAAAATAAATAAGAACACAATCCCTTGATACAAAGCCTCCCAAAAGGATAACCCCGACAAAGTCAACAACAGCTAAAACTAAAACTCACTCCATACATGAGCACTTAGCCAAGCAACAACTAATATAGCCAACAACAACTGTTATAACTAATAACAAAGCCACTGCAATCTTTTAGCAATGGAATTATGATTCCATACTGTTGGATGACAAAACGAAATCAATGAGTTTAAATGGGTTAGTAGCATTGGCATTAGCAATTCTTCTTGTGGCTGCACACTTAAAACTACTTATGGTCTATTATGTGCATGTGAACTTGCTAAATATACCAACATATTTGGTTCAATATCCTTGAGGTCTATTCATGTGCTTTGGAAGATGTTATCGAATCACTGAAGATGACACATGTGATTCTTGGGGGGGCTTAACTTTGACACATGAGGTTGATGCATTGTTAAAAATATTTTCACAACTTGATATGTGTGATAAAATCACAATGAAGATTAAAGTTTGTGAATTTGTGTTTCTAGATACCACTTCATTGTTTTCCTTTAGAAAATGTGAAAACAAAGGGAGCACCAAAGTATGTGAAATCTCTAAATGTGCACCTTCAATGTGGGAGCAAGTCAATGCAATGCATATGATGGTAGATAGCCTAAGAACTCATAATGTGCTTTGCTAAGTAGCTCGTGACAATAAACAGAATAAATAATGCCTTATGTAGATGAATTTCCTAATGAGTTGCAGTAATTCATTCTTTGTATTATTTTGAAAGCAGATGAAAATTGTAGTTTGTTAAGTCAAAAGATATTTATATCTTAAAGACAAATTAAGACTCCTAATTATTTTGATTAGATACAAATAAATAGAAACGATAAAAGTTATGTATGATATGTTATTAGATCATAGTATGTATCTGTGCGTCTAAAGTTTTAGATGATGCACTCATAAGACAATCTGATATATTATTTAAGTAGTCCATTTAAGACTTTCATTTAATACTATTTTTGAGATTCTTTCATGCAGAAAACATTCTCCTAGAATTTGTCAAAGTCCTATGAAGAATAAATGAAGTTCACAGTTTGAAAGACGATCATCCTTATCAAAAGGTGCACTATGTTGTTACAAACCTATTATGATGAAAGAAGTGACTTCCCTGTTGAATTACAAGACACACTAGCCTATCAACATGAACTTTGCATGAAGAAGGGACGTGCATTTGATACAAGCATTAAATGCTCCAATAGACTCAAGACTTCAGATGAAGATTAGAGTGAGAAATCCAACTGTTGTGAGATAATGGATACTTGGAGAAAAAAATTATATATAGAAAAAACTTTGAAGATAAAAGACACGAACAATCTACGTGAATTATTCTTTCTGTAAATTCTTGTAAAGATACAAAGCTCTCAAAACGCCTTGTATACCTTGAGAGAAAATACTAAAAGTATTGAGTGATATATCCATTTGCAAGACGATTATATATTTTAGTCAATGTGCAATCTTCCAACAAATCTTGTTGAATTGTTTAAAGCTAGTAGTAGCTTGATAGAACAAAGAATACTAAGTTTAAGTCAAGCTTGGGATAAAACTTGCAAGTGTAAGAGCCAAAAGTGTCAATGAGTAATATTTGTAACTTTGATAAGTTACTGAAATCTTGGTGATTGCCAAGAACTGGACGTAGTCTTGGATTTGAGACGAACCAATATAATTCTCTGTGTGCTTCTCTTTTTTGCTTTAACTGACAAAGGGTTTGAATATGTTGTTAAATTTTATATCCTGTTTTGTTTTACAAAGAAAACTATTTTTTATCATCGTTTGACGTAGTCTGATCTCTAAGCATTTTAGGTATTTTTACATCAGACAATAAATGTACTATTTGTTTTAGAAAAGTTTTTAAATTTCTAAAAACACAATTTAACCCTCCCCCCTCTTGTGTTATTTGTTTCTACATAATTACATGACAATTGTAGCTTTGCTAGGTATGAGTGAGGAATCTTGGGCTTGTTTGTCAAGAGTTGATTTGTAAACTTTAGACATGACACATTCTTTATGCTGAGCTCTTTGGCACAAAAGAAAGTCTGTTTGAATTAATCAACTCTTTATATGTCGATAGTGGCCTAATAGCAACCCGTGAGATGTGGATGTCCATTTCTGATATAGATTATGTGATTGCTAGTTGGTGTAATGTTGAATTGGTCCACTTATTTATTGAACTTTCTTTTTGCTTAGGAGTGTACCATCATTTATTGCACATCAACGCATTAATGTTGTTGGATTTGTTAACAATTTCCACTTTGTGTAGGTATTCATAATCTACTTAAGAGACCATTTAGTAATGTAAGCATGTAAATTTGTTCACTAACTCAACTCTATCTTTTTCTATCATTAATTAGATTTTTTAAAAGGATAATTGTCCCTTATCTCTTATTGCACCAAAATGGAGTAGATACTGCACTAAAGAAGCTCGTCCATGGTAAAGACTATGTCTGTACCACATACAATAATTTAACTCTACCATTTCATTCAACTAGAATATCTCAATATGTAATTGACATTATCAATGATTCATTATAATTAATTACTCTTATATTAAATACTGCTATTGCTTTCTATTTTTATGTTATGTGTATTGATTTTAGTCCTCTAATATTGATCAGGAGGCATATTAATTCTCACACATTTTGGCCATTGTTATGTATTAATTGTTAGGTGCTATTTAAAAACAAAATTGCATTATTTTATGTGAATCGATGTAATAGAAATATATTTTTATTGTACATGTGTAGAACACAGTCATATTTCCTTACCAAAAATATTTGTAGAGTATTTTTGGAATTTAACAAAAATATCATCACATGGGTGGTGAAAATAACAATTTGTGGATGAGAATAACAATTTCATTAAATTCAATTTTGTTCTCTAAGTCTCATGTTTTTGAATTTTTTTGTATTGCATATTTGATCCTCTTTATTTTTGAAATTTAACAATTTTAATATATTATTTGTTTTGCTATAATTTATTAATAGAAATTATTGACGTAGCATTAAGTCATGTCCTAGCATTGATACATTGACATAATAAGTAATGTGCTAGTTTAACACATATGCTAACATGATAATACAAATTTTAATCTTTATTGTGACATCAATATACAGCTAGAGCCACATTGGCATAACTTTGAGATTATGAGGTCATCTGCCATGTCAAATGTTACTGTCATGCTATCACTTACATGTCATGTTATCAATTTCTGATAATTCTTTTTATTATCACAAATCAACGGTAAACCAAAATTACTAACTTTTAAAAATATACTCCAAATTTTGTTAGGAACAAAAATTACACAATCATAAAGGACAAAAATAAATTTAAGTCTTTTTATACAATTTTTTTCATAGAAAAGAATTGAAATTGACCTTTCATATAAGTTTTTATTTTATTTTATAGAACCTTTTAACCTTTAAGAGTTAATTTAATATAATTTCGAAATAAAGCCGAAGTTTAAAAATATTTATATAAAATTAGGTTAATTTTAAATTTGTAAAAGCATTTTACATTATTATTAATTAGTATTATTCATTCCTTGATAAGTTAATTCAGCATAATTTTTTTTCCTTGATAACTTATTTAGTAAATCTAGTCATATCAATAATTACAATGTAAACTAAATTTATTAAAAAAATGTAAATATACCATTAAAAATAATTTAATTCATACCAATAACGCATGACAAATAAATTTATTTAATATTTGTACAAAAAATTTCTTTTGTCCAAATCTACTTTCTCTCTTGTCCAAATCTACTAAGAAACGTTAAATTTGATATATAACATTAGAACGCTAAATTTTAGATGAAGTTGTGTACGTAATCTTCATCTTCATTTATTACATTATTACATTTTTTCCTCTCGACACCATCCCGCAACTTATGAAAAGCAACTGCAACGTTGTCATTGACACAGTTTGACAACGAAAAATGAAAAGAAATGCTATACGAGGTTACTTCAAAAGCAGAGAACTAATTAATTGTTGTTTTTGTGGGATCTGCTTCTTTACCATTCTCCAACCATAACCAACTGAAATTTTCTACGGCATCCACATCTTTTCTCAAATAATAATAATAATAATAATAAAAGAAATGTTATTATTATTATTATTATAAATCGGAAGATCTTGGGTTTTCTACATGCCTTGGATTTTTCTTCTTCACCATTACAACCTCTTCTTCCTTTCTCTCTCTGAAAACCCTAATCCTGGATCTTCTTTTGCCCCTCTTTCTCTCTCTGCCACAACAGGATCAGGTACACATGGACCTCCTTCATTCTCAATGATCCCAACTCTCTTTTGATCTTTTTTTTTGTGTTCTTGAATTTCGACTCATGGGGTGTGAACATTCCATTGATTTTTGCATGATTCTGCTGAATCCAGATTTAACTTGTGTTGGATTGTTTTGTGTTCTTGATTCATTGCTTTGCGGATTGATTCAAATCGTTTGGCAATTGGGGTGTTGAAAAAAAAAAACAAAAAAAATCCTGTATTGTGCTGCTTGGGTAGATTGAATTCAGGTCCTCGATCTTATGATTATGTTGCTGAATTATGCTTCCTTGGTGAGTTTCTTGGTTGCTAGGGATAGTTGGATTTGGTCATGTTTGAGAATTGAGATTTGCTGCTGCTGTGTTTTCGATTTTTCATAGATAAACTAGTTCTGATGAATTGAATTGTATTTAGTGCATTTAGTTTTGAGTTTGATTTGTTGTTTTCTTTCTTTCTATCTAGGAATCAAAGTGTTGGAATGGAAGGATTCGATGTTGGGTATGAGTCAAATTTCTTCTTCTCGTGGAGGGTTGTTAGCAATAAAAAGTGGTACCAGCTTGGATAGTCTTTGAATTGTTCCGAGTTTTGTGTAGGTTTTGTTAAGGATCTTGTAGGATTGTTAAAATCTTGGTATCACGAGGGATGTGGAATTGGGAAGGAATTGATCGATGTTGCAATGGTGTGATTGTCAGTGGAGTAGCTATATAATTCGCGTGTAGATTTATTCATTGTATTTTGGAGTCCTAAATTTGAATTTATTGGGGGAGCATGGAGAATGTGTGCGATGTTAATCTGTTGGATGCTGATGTTCTTTTACCACCTCGGAAGCGTCTTCTAGCGGGATTGAAGAAACAGAGTTCAGATAGTGATGCTACTGCCTCTCCGTCTCCAGTTGCTGCTTCTTGTGTTACCAATGCTGCTTCCCCCTCATCCTCATTGTTTTCAAGTGAATTTGAAGCCCGACTGAAGCATTTGTTGAGTTGCCATTCTAATAACCCTAACCTTATTACACCTGAGGAGGTTGTGGAAGCCTCAAAAGTGGCCGCAATCTCTGCAACTAAAGCTGCAGAGGCTGCAAGAGCAGCAGCTGAAGAAAAGGCTGCAAGAGCAGCGAAGGCAGTAGCTGCAGCCAAAAGGGCTTTAGATTTGGTTGCATCTTTCTCTGAGGAGGTGGCTGGAAAGGAAAGAAATCTGAAAAAGAACAAGTCAAAGAAGCATCTCCCAGTTCAGCTGTTGTACAAAAACAACCAACAAATTGAAAATTGTAGGACAGATGAAGAATTGGCTCGTAAGTTACATCGAGCCATGAACAGTTCTCCAAGAATCTCTAAGAGTTCTCCAAACTCAGACCCAAAACGTAGTAAACATAAGAAGCCTAGAAGCTCTTCAAGTTTTGAAATGACCGAGGGATCTGAATCTGGTGTGGCACTCAGACAAGATTGCTTATCTTTGAACAACGAACATGCAATAGCAGGCAAGATTGATTCAGAAGGATCCATCCAAGAGGTATGCTCAAGTAAGAAAGATAAGAAGGTGGTTAAATATCATAGACCTAGCCAATTAGAGATAGATAACGGGGAAGCAGAGTTGAGTCAGTCAAAAGGCAAAAACTGTGAAGATTTATCTCCTATAGGTAAGAAAAGAGGAAGGGTGAAGCTAAAAAAGTTGCCCTTAAGCATTTGCACCTCGAAAGATAGAGCGCAGCCAAAGGAAGAAATAAGAGCCAGAAGTTCTCCCTTGACTAGAACGAACACAGGCAATAATCCTGTTAATAGTATGCCTTCGTTTACAGTGGAGTCATCCACTGACAGAGTGATGCCTATTGAGGCTACATAAATGTGGAAATGCCAAGGTTTCAAGGCACCAGCTTGCATCAAACAAAATAAAGCTGTGCAGTCATAAACTCATATATTACAATGGGATGCCCATGTGCTACTGTGATAGATGTTGATAGCCGAGGTAGGAATCGTGATGTTTCTCTTTAACAACATGGAATTTATCTTTTTGTTCATCTTTGGTTTTTGTAATGGATTTGCAGTGATTAAATGTAAATTTAGATATTTTAGTTGCTTGCAATACTTCTTTCAGATTAAAGTTGTGTTACTTCAATTGACAGGAAAGCTTGAATTTAGATAGGAGGATACAATGAATAGCAGCCTTTTCATTGTGCTGCTTATTTCTACTCCTCATTTGTGTTGAGAATAAAAAGAGAAGACCTGTTGGTTTTCTATTTATACTTTCTGTTGACTGTGTTTTGAATTTGCTGCTTTAATATTGTAATATAGATTGTCTAGGCATTAAAAATTTAGAAGTTGCTCAAAATAATCTACTTATTGAATAGGTTTTTTTGGAAGGAAGCTTACTTATTGAATAGGTAAGTTATTACTTTCCTGGCATTAAATAGGGTAAGCTGTTACAATTGTTATTCCCTTCATTTCAAATTAGTATATTTGTTAAGATGAAAGAAAATCATTAGCTGTATCAATTACTACGATAGAATAGCTTTCTTTAACTAAAATAACTTTATTGAAAGAGTAAGAGTATAGTTATGAATTAGTTAAGATCTGTTACACCAATAAATATGGAATGTTATTGGGAAAAATTATTAATATTCATTTTAAAAAATTAAAGTGATAAATATTTTAGAGAAATTATACTTGTATAATAAAATATACAACTAAAATATACAACTAAGAGAGGGAAATAGAAAAAAGAAAGATAAATTTGAAATGAAATAAATGATAAGACCAAAGAGAAAAATAGAAACAAAATATAATGTTTTACAAATTGATTTACCTGTATCAATTCTCAATATATTAAAACAAATTAAAACTTTCAATGTGATAGATAATTTGAAACGAAGGAATTTCTTTTTTAACGAAGGAATTTTTTTTTTATAATAATTATTAGTAGGCTGATGGACATTGATGATCAAGTTCTGTGCAGTTTGACTAAGAATGTTGAACAGAGCAGGAATGACAATTCTCTTTTAGTTGGTTTATGCATTCTGACTTCGATCAAACACCAACTTACCTTTTTATTTTTTGCTTAATTGCAAAAAGTGTTTTCCTTTTTTTATTTCATTAAATTGGTGTTCCTATTTTTTAATTTATTAATGGAGATCCTTTATTTTTCAAAATTTACTATATGATTTTCCAGAGAAAAAATTAAACATTAATGGTTGGCTTAGAAGGTTAATTGTCACACATTCACATATAATTGATCGTTTAAGAGATATTTACGTGTTTATAAAATATCATTATTGATAACTACAATAATTAATTATTTACGTTATATCCAGTCTACCTTCATTAAGTAATTAACAATTATTTCATAAATAATTACCCCAACTTTAAAACGTAAACTTTACTCACCTAAAATCCATAACCTTTAAGTTATCAAAAATCTCTAATTTCCAAAATTAGTAACATGAACCCAAATTGAGTAATGTGAGATATGTAAAATAAATTAACAGTCAACATTTGATTTTTCGTCTGGGGATAGATAATAAATTTTGAAAGATAGAAAGATTCTAATAGTAAATTAAAAAATAAAAAAACTCAATTTAGTGAAATAGAAAAAATAAGCAGACTCTAATGACTAATTGATTAAACTAGTTATCCATTCACCATTCAAATAATATCACAGAGATGTCATATAACAATATTACTTATCGATTCTTTTCCTTGTCTTAATTTTGTTGAAATTTTTATTTTACTTATTAATTCATTAAAAATACAATTATAAAACTAAGGACATTATAATGAGTATATATTTTGGTTAAGCCAATCAATTAAATCATTAAATCTTATTTGAATTTAGATTTTTATATAATACGGTAACCAATTTATTAAATTTAATGAAATAATTAATAATTACACTACGTAATAAATTACCAAGTGATTAAAATGTTACAAAAAATTATTTATTTAATTATGAGATATTTAGCTAAGGTAATAAATTGTATTTGAACATTCCATAAAATATATGTATTTACATTTTTATATATTTTAATAGATTCACAATTATTTGTGTATATACTTTTAAATATTTTTATACATATATACCAATGCATGTTCTTCCATAATATATATATATATATATATATATATATATATATATATATATATATATATAAATATTTTATAAATTCATTATTATTTGTATATATATTTTTAAGTATTTCTATACATTACACAACATATTTTTTTTAAAATTAAAAAAAGTTAACAATATAAAAACTATAAACTATAAACTTATACCTATGTAAAGAAACAGGTTATTTACACTAGGTCGATCTCACGTTATTTATAACTGCTAATTAATATAATTTAAATGTAATATTTAGGTGTATTTATTTTTTAATTAATATTTTTCAATGAATCTTTCTATAAGGAAAGAATGCATTTTAAAGAAGAAAAATTATAAATTGTAATTTTAAATATTTTTCACTATAAATATTTCTTATTAAAATTGTGTATAAATGTAACTTATATATAAATACAAAAAATAAATTTTCAAAACAGTTATTTAAATAATATATATATATATATATATATATTTTTAAAATATACAATTATTTGAATATATACATACATATATATATATATATATATATATATGTATGTATATATATATATATCAATATATTATTTCTTGTTTATTTATATTTTAAATATTTGAATACACATCTAATATATTATTTTAAAATGTTTAATAATATAAAAATCATGATTAAATAATTTTTTTAATGAATTACACCATAATATATATATATATATATATATATATATATTATTTTGTATGAAAGAATTTATATATTTTGTATATTAAAAAAATTTAACATATAAATTTTGTATATTATAGACTTACCTGTGCAAGGTATGAACTACTGGACTAGTTAAACTTTATATGTAATTAGTAGAGTGAGAGTGATGTTTTTTATATGCAGCTATAACTTAACATAATAATAGTATAGTTAAGATGTTAGTTAAAGAAGAAAATAATCCAAAAAAATATGGAGACAAAAGTGGATATTTGTCAGTATAATAGATTACATATATAATTAACTTTTTTCTTATTCCTAAAAAAACCTTTTTTCTTTCACAAAATTAAAAGATAAAATGATTTTTTTCCTTATAAATAAGTTTTTTCATGACATGTGCCCAAAGGCACAAATGATTATCTTCCGGTGTGAGAGCAAGATGAATGAATATTCTTCCTTCCAATTTTTTCCCCATGTTTTCTATTTTTCACCCAACAAATTTAAATCTAACAACACCACATTAGATAATCAATGCTCATTTTTCCATCTTATATATTATTCCACAACCCATTGCTATATATTTACTGTATTATTATTAGCATTTGCCAAACCTTGACTTAAGGTCACACCACACCCTCTTCCCCACACATCATCACACAAATTTCTCATAATTTTCAATTAACCTTCACAATAATCACGCACCTTCTCCTCCCTCTGCGTGTACGTTGTTGCTTCTTCTGCACCCATATCACCCTTCATTTTGCAGCCAACGGGGGGTTTGGTTTAGCAGAAGAGAGTAATCTCCCACAACGTGACCAACTAAGGTTTAAATATCTCTGCTGTGAGAGATAGTCACATTTAATGTCTGAGTGTGCGTCCAAGAGGTGAAAGAGGAGACCTGTGGTTTGCAGAAGAAGCACCTTGATTAATTCATCATATATCCCAATGGGTTTTCACAATAATAATAATAATAATAATAATAATGTTGAAACCCCTTTTCTCTCGAACGCACCCCCTCTCTCCTCAAAATTCAAGACCCTGGCCAACATCTTCATATCCATTGTGGGTTCTGGCGTGCTAGGGCTCCCTTACAGCTTCAAGAAAACGGGTTGGGTCACGGGTATGCTCATGCTCTTCCTCGTGGCGTTCCTCACTTACCACTGCATGATCCTCCTCGTCCACACTCGCCGCAAGCTTGAACATTCCAACGACGACGTTAACGTGGGCTTCCCCAAAATCAACTCTTTTGGCGATTTAGGGCACGCCATTGTTGGCCCTCTTGGCAAGCTATTCGTTGATGTCATGATCGTGTTTTCTCATTGCGGTTTCTGCGTCAGCTACCTTATTTTCATTTCCACCACGTTGGCCTATCTCGCCGGTGATGATGACACCTCATCAGCATCATGGTCCTCCTTGTTTTGGGGTTTCGCCACGCCAAAGGTGTTGTTTCTGTGGGGATGTTTTCCCTTTCAATTAGGGCTGAATGCTATCCCAACATTGACCCATTTGGCTCCTTTGAGCATTTTTGCTGATTTTGTTGACATTGTAGCCAAGAGTGTGGTGATGGTGGATGATGTCTTTGTGTTCATGAAGAATAGGCCTCCTTTGAAAGCCTTTGGGGGCTGGTCCGTGTTTCTCTATGGTTTAGGTGTGGCTGTGTATGCATTTGAGGGGATTGGATTGGTTTTGCCCTTGGAAGCAGAGGCCAAGGATAAGGAGAAGTTTGGTGGGGTTTTGGGTGTAGGGATGTTCCTTATTTCTTTGTTGTATGCATCATTTGCTGCTTTGGGTTACCTTGCTTTTGGTGAAGGGACTCAAGAGATTATCACTACCAATCTTGGACAAGGAGTGGTAAGTGCTTTGGTGCAGTTGGGTCTTTGCATCAACTTGTTCTTTACTTTCCCACTAATGATGAATCCTGTGTATGAGGTGGTTGAGAGAAGGTTGTGTGACTATAAGTTCTGCTTGTGGATGAGGTGGTTGTTGGTTTTTGGGGTGAGTTTGGTGGCACTTATGGTGCCTAATTTTGCAGATTTTTTGTCATTGGTGGGTAGTAGTGTATGTGTTATTCTTAGCTTTGTGTTGCCAGCTATGTTTCACTATTTGGTGTTCAGAGAAGAGATTGGTTGGAGCAAAATGGTGTGTGATGGGCTACTTGTGGTTTTTGGGTTGGTTATTGCAGTGACAGGAACCTGGTCTTCGTTAATGAACATATTTGGCCCTAATGCTTGATCAGACGAAAAAAAAATTCTCTTCCTGTGTACAATTCCGTTTGTCTTGTTTGACATGATTGGATTTAGGGGTTGCTTTCGTGCAACCTTTCGGATTCCCTTATATGAAGAAAATTCAATTAATGTTCAAATCATGCATGGCTCGTGCAACGAGCAATTAGCTACCAAGGAAGATGGATAACAGTCTTTTTTTTCTCTCCCTAAAATTAATTTACATTTTAATTAATCATGTCTATCATCCTAAAAAGGAATCATGTCTATCACACAACTAAACCTTATGTGGCTATATTATTATGGATAAAAACGAGTAAGATGGGGTGAATAGTACGTAAGGAAACATTAGTACATAACTATTTTGTAATTTTTAATCTTCATTTTGAAATAAAACTATTTTTCTAGGGATATTTTGTTTCTTATTAAATCACATGACTTCTCTTTCATTAAATACCTTATTCTATTTTTTATCTATATTTTTTATTCCTTTCAAAAACTATTTTCTTAATTATTATAAATAGTAGCATTAGGTATTTGAAAAATCCTCATTGTTTGTCTCAATTTTTTTTTGGATTTAACAAGACTAGCAACTTAATTACATTTGAGTTATGGGTTGTAATGAGTAAAAAAATTATAATAACGATTGACTCAAGCGATAACGGCTTGTGCTTTTAGGTATAGAATAAATTAATTGTGTGAAAAGGAAAATACACACCTTGTATCATTACTTTTGGTAAGATTACCAAAAAAAAAACTCTGAATTTAATTTAAACTTCTAAAATAAGACTCAAACTTGGTGAAAGTTTAGTGTTTTCATATTTCAAATTATGATTAGATTGAACTAAAAAAACTCGAGTTCAAGTAGAGTCAAAACTCAAGCTTACAATTCATTTGACAATTTTGAGTCATCCTAGAACCTAACCCATTTTGTCATGTCTATATTTGAACCTATAGCCCACATTTGAATATAGCCTATTATGAAAAATATCATTTGTGGTAACAATCATCTATTTTGAAAAGTATCATTTGAATTTGAAATTTTAAATCTCTACACATTATATACTTTTTTCTTCAAAATTTTGGATTTTGAAGCACCATGTTGAATTATTAAATAAATAAATAATTTATTTTGATTTAAATAACTTATTTTTACAATTTCTTCTCTAGATTCAAAAGTCTTATCTCTTAACTAATTTATTTCTATTTAATAAAATAAAATGTTTAATATTATTAACGAAAATATTGACTCTTTAAACTTTATTTATTTTCAAGATAAAATATTCATTAATATGGTTGAATAATAATGATATTTTTATTTTTATAATTATGTAAAATTATTGTTCATTTAATTCATAGGAAACTCGCTAATTTTTATATACATATTTATAATTTAAGAAAATACATTGACTTATATTCCTAAAAAAATCAATTTCTATTTCCTTTTATCTATCCACTTTTGAATGAATTTATTTTCTATTTATTTTATTTTAAAACTCAATAAAATATTAATTACTATCTTTTTTAATTCTATTCTTATTTTTACTTAATTAATAAATACTTTATACACTTAACATTTTTTTTAACAGAAATTATACACTTAACATAAATGCAAAGGAAACAATATATGAGAATATATTAAAAAAATTAACAATAATATTTAAGTAAATCATGATATTAATTATATTTTTTAATATTTCTATTATCCACCTAAGTGGATATAAAAAAAAAAAGCAAAGGGAATAATTGTTAAGATTTTTTTTGAGTCACCATGTTAGATATGATGTATCCATTAATTTTGTCAATGACTGATCTCCAACGTTAGGAAATTTGACTAATTATTTTTAGTATATTCTCCCCTCCTAACCTATGGGTACACAGATGTTAATATTATAATTTTTGTTAAATTATAAAAAATATATTTTAAAATGTTAAATAAACTATAAATATATATTTGATAAAATAGTATAAGGAGAAAGGCATCATCAGTTGTGTAGATCCATAAGATTTTTCAACTGAATACCAGTGACTTCAGTTTGAATCTTGAGTATTTAGCTTTGTGAAATACTTGGAAGGAGAGATGTGAAAAAAAATTAAGTAGAAAGGTTTCTCGAATATATTTGAATTTTAAATGTTTTTATATAGTTAAAAATTAATGACCAATAGTAAATAAAGCATGATTTAAATATTTTTAAAACTATAAAGATTTAGTCAAAATTATTTAAAATATTAATAAAACTATAACGGTATAATTTTTTTAAAATTACATACATAAGTCATTAAATGCAATTTTATTTTTGAGTTATATTTTATTTGTAACCGGCCGGGAGATATTTGATGCTTTTACTTGGTACTCAATTAATCTTCTTCCACTTGATCCACCCATTTCGAGTGAAGTGGTACCTCGAGCGACTTCATGTCTAATAAGTCGAGCCCAAATCTTTGTTAAAAGACTTAGTGTTAAGCAACTTGCACCAATGAATTTCCGTATATTTGAGTTATAGGAGTCCTATTCATACACACACTTTTTTTTTTGCATTGCAACTTTTTTTTATCCATATCACGTTACCCTTTTTTTTATCTCATACTTTTTTAACATCTCTTCTTATACCTCTTTATTGTATAAAAAAACATACTTATTTATTATGCAAATGCAATTTCTTATTAAAGTTATGTTGGGGTAGTTGAGAAAATTTGTTTATGAAAAATCGATTTATCATTTTCTCAATTGTGCAGTGTTTGAAATGAGGCAACATAAAGGTGAGAATGCTTTTGAGCAAGAGAATGCTTTTGAAATAGAGAATATATTTTCGAACATATATTTATAATGATTGTAAGAATTCGATATTTCTTAAGAACTTAAAATACTTATGTTTTGATTAACATAAAGAGTTCTATTGGCAATTTGCAGGTTGGGTTCACGGTAAACAAGCGCAGATGGTCGAATGTCTGACTAGCAGTTTTGTGGACAATTTGGATATAAAGAAATGAAGTGGTATTTAAAGGAAGCCAAGTCTGTAGGTTCCACATGATGGAACTAATAAAAGTGAGGTCCTAGCAATGGAGTCGGGCTAAAGTAAAGAACTTTCAATGTTCATTATATGACTGGTCTTCTAATATTAGATCAATTTTGAATCAAAGGTTGTGAGAGCTTCCCCTATCTGTCTTGTTATTTGTTGTGACCAGGGAGAGTAAATTCTCAGGGAAGGATAATTGTACCAGCAAGGTAAAATTCATGGGAAATGGCAATGGAATAGAAGGTTTTGTTAATTTTGATATTGGTTACTGTCATGCTTTGATGAAGCTGCTGTACGTTGTACAAATAGAACTATAGGAAAAAAATGATATGCAGATTTGGAAACATGAAAAGGGAGACCCGAGTAATCTGTGATGGGTTGGGAATAGAAGGCTAATTAAAATGGTTTGATGAATCTGTGAGTCTAGTCATACGGGAGGCATGGTATGGATAGTCAAATATACAGGGAACTCTTTGCACTTGGTTCTGTTTCTCATTGTATATGGGTTTTGGGAACCCCTTGTTCCCATCGTTATATTTTTTTTTTCTGATTAAAAAGAATAAAGTTCTATTAAAATATTTATTTGTTTATTAAATTAATTTTTGAACCTTTAACCAAAATTCCCTATCAATAAGTTAACAACAAAGTTGTCTTCAAGTTACTTGATCAAATTAAATGCAAAGATTCTTTACCTATCATTGAGTCGATGTTACTACTTACTACTATGAAGTAAGTAGTAAAAGCAATAATTGGCAATGTCAAGCACGGCAATAATTGCCACACTCTCGGTTTTATACTAAAGGCAATAATTGCCAAGCACGGCAAAGTCACTAAAAACTCGAAGAATGTTGAGGTTGTGTAACTTTTAAAACTACCTTTAGGAATTCACTTTGAACTTGGCGAGTTTTGGCAATGTCAGACATTTAGTGCACATTTGGCAAATAGTTATTTATAATTAATTATTCGAAACACATTTTTATTTCTATATTTTATCGAAAAATTTACACTATGGATAGATACAATTTTTAAAATAATTGTTATAAAATAATATACTTATTATAGATTGTTATTGAATACTTGTGCTAAAAAATTATGCAATTTTTTGGTTTAAAAAAAGTTAACAAATCTGATATATATATGTGAATTTGTAATTAAATAATAGCTTAAAAATATAGCTCACCTTTATTACACACTTCCTCCGATTCTTAACATAAGACATCATCTAGTAATAGTGAATTTTTTTAGTGGGACAAAAATATAAATTTTTACAAAAGATAAAAAGAGAGTAAAATGCCTAAATTTTTACAATTTCAAAGAATAAAGTGGATGAAATTAATATCAATTTATTTTCTCTTTATCTTTGATAATAATTTTTTTAAAATATTTTATGGGGGCAATCCCTATTTTTATGGGAGCAAAACCAATAATTATTTAATATATTCGAGTAAAAAAATTTACTTTTGTGGGGACAATTGTCCCCATAGTTTCCAACCTACATCCACATGTTTAAAAGGAATCGGTAGATCTTTTCATAAGATATTTTACAATTTTTATGAAACATCTTTTTAATCTCAACATTTGTTTTTCTTTGTCAATGTGATATTGATATAAAGTATTCATCAGTTTTGCTGATAATTAATTTTCGTCAAAAAATCTAATTAATCACCTTTAATGGGATCTTTCTTCCTAATTATATTTTTTTTTCATTCACAAGATTCAAATACGATGTTTTACTTGAGGGAACTGAGTTCAACACTAAATATATCAACAACTTGTTAGAATCTCAACATTTATTCCTTTATTAAATACTCTAAGTATTTGTGATTTTTTTATTAATAATAATGCATAATGTTCTTAGATTTTAATATTTATATATTATAATAAGTTAATGATTATAAATAAGGATAAAATTGATAATTATTAATATTTAAAAAAACCAATAAAACCAATCAATTTATTTATTTTCTTGGTATGTGTAATTCAATGTCTTATATTGAATATTGGATAAAGTATATTATTTAGCCAAAATTATAAATTTGGTTCTCCAATTTGTCTCCAATTTCAGATTTGGTTCCCCAGTAAATTAATTTACAAATTTTGTCCTCCTATTTTTCAAAATCATGCAATGTTGGCCCCCCAACCCACAATTGGACATTGACTATTACAAATGAATGTTGACTGTCATGTGTCATGTGTCACGTTCTTATTGAATGATAATTGCCATGTGTCATGTTCTGATTGGTCAATGAAAACAACAATGCATTTCATCTTTCATGGAGTTGACATCCAATCAAAACATGACACGTAACAGTCATCATCCAATAAGAAAGTAACACGTGACAATAAACGTCACTTGCTAACGGTCAATGTCCAATTGTGACTTGGGGGGGACCAACATTGCATGATTTTAAAAAATAAGAGGACAAAATTTGTGAATTAATTTATTGGGGAACAAAATTCGAAATTAGAGACAATCTGAGAGATCAAAAATGTAATTTTGCCTATTATTTACTTTTTTGAGGGAAGTATATTGTTTACTCTTAAAATTATATTTCACGGGTAAAAATTAATTTATACTCCTCATTAAGATAATGAGACTTATTTGCCATTGATTGGTTGACTTGTTATCAAGTGAGAAGACATAATATACGGTATGCTAATGACAAAATTGGGTGTTGTAATCTTGAATTTCCACCCCCTAAAACAAGGTATTGAAGAAGAAGCACCACCACATGGTAAAAGAAACAAAACAAGTGCTAAGGGAAAAAAGAAAGAAAAAAGCACGCAAAAGGGTAAAGATAGGAAGCAGATGGGTGACACAGGAAAGGGCAGCAAACTCCCAACCCTTTTTCATGAGCCTGATTACACCTCCCCACCTAAAATAACATCCAACAATTCAAATCCCCAAAATGCCCTTCTTTAATTCATACAAAACTGAGAAGCCAAAGGGTACAATAGTAAACAAACAATGAACAGTTATTTTGGGAAAAAAATATTAAGAAAGTAAAAAACAGACCGTATGAAAATACAAGACCCACACAACACACCACCTTCAGAGAACCATTGCAAGAGAAGCAAAAGCATAGAGAAAAAAGTGGAGGATTGTTGAAAGAGAGAGTCTCGTGATTTGAGGAGGCCACACACACCCCTCTCCCATCTCCGAAACAAAAGCTTCAAATTTCGGTCACAATTTAAACAAAAGGGGATTTATTTAAAAACTTTTTTTTTATTAAATAAAAGAACAGAACTTGGGGTGTGGCAAAGCATAGAGAGAAAGAAGAAGGAAGAAGAATCATTGGGTGTGTGATTTTGAAGTAAAAGGTGAAGTTTTTGAATAGATCAAAGGTGATGTCGTGTTCTTCTTCATCTGGTTCTGAAGAGGACGATGAGGGGTTCGACTCTTACCGGAAAGGAGGGTACCACGCCGTAAGAGTCGCCGACCAGTTCGCCGGCGGCAGGTACATAGCGCAGAGGAAGCTCGGTTGGGGCCAGTTTTCAACAGTTTGGCTTGCCTATGATACTACTACATCTGTATGTTTGATCCTCACTCTTCTCTTTTTCATTCTTTTAATCTTTCTTTGTTTATTTCCTTCCAAAGGGGTTGTTTTGAAATTTGAATTGCCCCTAGCCTTTCAGTTTTTGGGATTGATTTGTGTTTTGATGTGAATAGTTGTTGGGTCTTTTTTTTTTTCTTTTTCTTTTAATCGTTATGGCAATCAGTTTGTTTTTATTTGAGTTGAATGGCTTCGTGTGATCCATGTAGTCGACCTTGCTTGGTGGATAAGGCCTTGTTGTTGTTGTTATGGCAATCAGTTTTGAATCTGTAAGAGTGGTGGGGCGTTGTTAGATTCTGTGCTGGTTTCGTGTGTTTCATTAATCATGTTTGTCTGCTTTGAATTATGTAGTGGTTGTTATAAGATTTTCCTTTTGTTGTTTCATTATGTTTCATAATATGTTTGTGTGTGTGTGTTTGTGATTGTAAGTTGAAATATGTAATTGGATGTTTTTGTTTATGTTTTTTTTCCTCTCTCTCTCTCTCCCAATAGGTTTTCCTTTCTTTATACAATAGAAACATTGGTTTATTCGGTCTAATGTGTGTATATTTGTGTTGTCCGTTTCTGACTTAAGGGTAACATTTCATTGAATGGATCGAATTGGGATGTATATGTATGTTGAACAACCTTGTTGTCTTCCCATGTCGCTGCCACTTCTTCTGTTGGTATTTGTATTTTTCAACATGTATAAGAAATACTTTTATTTTTTATTTTTATCAGCAAATGTTAGTTATTGGTTTTGTTAAAATGCTATTGGAAGGGATTTGAACCCATCTGTCTCCCCCCTTGTTCCTTCAACCACCAATCCAACCTTATGACTCCCATGTGTCAGAAATTCTTAAACAGAACTTGCATGTTGGAATGACAAACATGGTCATCATAAAATGTGATCACCTGGAACACAAAGATTTGTCTGCTTGCAAAGAATCAGTAAATGTGTCTCTGCGCCTCTTTGTTTTTATAAGGTTCTTGCTGATTTGGTAAATGCGCTTTACGCTTCTTTTTAATAGTAACACCTGGTGTCTTTTTGTGTGTGTGCATTAATTTTGTTGAACGGTTGACAGTTAGCTGCTTATGGAAACACTGTCATTCTGAATTTCAGTTCTAATCCAGCAAAGTTGAATGTTACGACAGATTTGACTTCTCTAAAGTGAGAGTTGATGGGTAAATTAACGGAGTAGTTTTTAACAAATTCTTAGGGAGTGTTTGGTTTGGTTATTTTCTATTTTCATTTTCATTGGAAATAGAAAATGGTAATAAAAATACGTTTGGTTGAATTTTTGAAAACATTTTCAGTGAAAATATTTTCTCAAACGAACTAAAAACTGAAAACAATAAAATCTCGTTTTCAGTTGAAACCAGGAACCTCATTTTTGGTAAAATGAAAACCCGGTGACAATGAATATAATTTTAAGCAAATCTAAAAATACATTTTCTTTTGAAAACGCATTTTCAGTGTTTTTATTTCTTGAAAGTAGAAAACAAGACGTTAAACTAAACATATTTTCAGAATTTTAATTTTTTGAAAATGAAAATAGTTTTCAGAAGATGAAAACAGAAAATAAAAACAGAAAATGAAATACAAACCAAACACACCCTTAGGTTGTTATACTCATACTTATATTGTATCACAATCTCAACTTATGATTCTACAATCAATTATTATACTTCATACTTTATTCTCTAAAGTGCAACCGATACTTTAGAGGAGTTAAATCTAATACTAACTTGGGTGTCCTTTTTATACATACACTCCTAACTTCATGGATCCAGAACTTCTGCTACCATTAAATCACTTCTTTATTATTGTGGGGTCTGGATAAATGCTTAAATTTAGAAAAGGAAAGGAGTCCAAAGAAAGAAGAAAAAGATGGTAAAATAATCAGAGGAAACTTAACGTGTATACTGTATATCATATACACTGTCTGTATATCCAGCAGGGGTGTTTCCACAGTGGCACAATCCCTCTGGTAGTTGCTATAAATTAGGTCCAAGTATTATCCTTTCTTCATCTAATAGTTCATGTATCCATGTTTAATTAAAGAAATTTTCCATAAATAGGTCTGCTTGTGTCCCAAGTTCCAATTGATTTTGCTCAGGCAGTGATAACTTTTTTATTATTTTGGTCCAGCAGTCTTTTCTTTTTTATCAATATATTCTAATTTTAAATTTTGATTTTCAGGCATATGTCGCTCTCAAGATCCAGAAAAGTGCGGCCCAGTTTGTTCAGGCTGCCCTTCATGAAATTGATGTTCTTACATCCCTTTCTGATGGTGCCGACATGGATTCAAAATGTGTTGTCCATTTGATTGATCACTTTAAGCACACAGGTCCTAATGGCCAGCACCTTTGCATGGTGCTTGAGTTTCTTGGGGATAGTTTGCTTCGTCTAATCAAATATAATCGGTACAAAGGCCTTCCATTGAATAAAGTTAGGGAGATTTGCAAGTGCATTTTGATTGGTTTGGATTATTTGCATAGAGAACATGGTATTATCCACTCAGACCTAAAACCAGAAAATGTTCTTCTGGTTTCTACCATTGATCCTGGCAAAGACCCCGTTAGATCTGGACTCACCCCAATATTAGAGAGGCCCGAGGGTAGCATAAATGGTGGTGGAGTTACTAGTCTTATTGAGAAAAAGTTGAAAAGAAGAGCTAGGAGGGCAGTTGCAAAAATATCTGGAAGAAGTTCTCCAATAGGAGGAATTGAAGCTCCAAAGTCTGAGAGAAATCTTGATGGGATTGATGTGAGATGCAAGGTGGTAGATTTTGGAAATGCTTGTTGGGCCGATAAGCAGTTTGCAGAAGAAATTCAGACAAGACAGTACAGAGCTCCTGAAGTAATACTGCACGCCGGTTATTCATTCTCTGTTGACATGTGGTCTTTCGCTTGCATTGCTTTTGAGCTTGCCACTGGTGATATGCTATTTACTCCCAAGGATGGACAAGGTTTTAGTGAGGATGAGGTATGTTGATTTTGTTTGTACACTATTATTATTTAAATTATGTTCCGCATCTTCTATGAATGGATGACAGTGTTTATGATAATGAGTCCATTTGAAGTCAAGTTGACACTTTGCAATAGTAAGAATTTTTCATTTGATTTCAGAATATAGTTTTGATTAATCCATATAATAGGTATCTCAAAGCCCATGACTATTTTGAATTCCTTCTGCTTCTGGTTCCTGATGACTGAAAGCAAGATAAATATAATGTGTGATCCACGGATGACTAGATCATATATTAATCAATCTATAGTTTAAATTTTTCTATGTATTTATGATCCTTTCTATTGGTATTGGAAGAAATTATGAGTTCCTTGCATGTCCACTGATTTATATCTGTGTTGAAATAGCTGTAACGTGCAAGTAGACAAGCTATTGAATCATAGTTACCATTAAGGATACGTTAGTTGTGATTGCTTTGACTTGACGGACACAACTACAGAAGTCTATAACTCAGATTGCATGTTAGAGTAATAAAACTTTGTGCTACGTTGGTTTCAGGATCACCTTGCCCTGATGATGGAACTCCTTGGAAAGATGCCCCGGAAGGTAGAAAATTCTCTCTCTGCATATTATTCAAATAGCTATTATGCAAAATCTAATCTTGCATGTTGCAGGTTGCTACTTCTGGAGCAAAATCCAAGGATTTCTTTGACAGACATGGAGATCTCAGGAGGATTCGCAGACTAAAGTTTTGGCCGCTAAGCAAACTGTTGGTTGTTAGATATAAATTTTCAGAGCGTGATGCTCATGAGTTTTCAGAGTTTCTTTCACCACTTCTTGATTTTGCACCCGAGAAGCGGCCAACAGCACAGCAGTGCCTGCAACACCCATGGCTCCAGGGCATAGAGTCTACACCAAATGAAATGAGAAATGAATCTAGTGTGGAAAAGGTGGATGTTGGGATGAGCAACCTTCAAATCAAGGTGGGAAAGTGAAGAGAAAAGTATTTAACCGTCACCACTCAAGGCCCTTCCTTCACCATGAATGACTATTGATTGTAATTTGTTTTTGGTTTGATCAAATTTAATAAGTCTTATTTTTTTTTTTATTGGATTAACTACTACAGGGATGTAAATTAGTAAAGAATTTTGTTTATTCAGAGATATCTGACACAATTTGTGTGTATATTTACCACATGATTTAAAGTGATGATGGCATTCATCCAAATCGGTTCTAAAGTTTTTCTCCTCGACGAAATACTTACAAAGGTGGGGGTGTTGAAGAATTTTGTTATGCTAATGTGAGGACTATTATCCACTTATCCTTTTTCCTATTTGATTTCAGAATGTTAATTTTGTTGCCAATGTGTAACCAACCATTTATGTAAGCATGAATTTCATGACAAAAGCACTTAGGTTGTCTTTGATTCAAGTATCAAGAAAAATTTTGGGAAAGTGAACCGAAAATATCACATTCTCAATTCTGGTCCAAGTTTTGAAAAAAAACATTATAAAAAGTTAGGGCATTGCTTCCGTGGACTACCTTATATGTGGTGTAAAATGGATCATTATTATTTATCATTAGATTAATCTAGTCTCACCTCTCTTATCATTCACCTTCTCCACCATATTTATGCTCCCTTCCTGGATCTTCTCTATCAGCCGTCGCCGAAGGTGATTTCCGACGGCGATGCTATTTTTTTTCTTTCTTTCTTTCTCTTCTTCCCCTCCCTCCCCAAATCTGTTCTCCCAACCATCAGTGGCCTTGTTTCCTCCCCCACCTTTGCCCTCTTCTCCTTCCGGCAGCCCCTCACAACTCATCAGTGTCAATAAAGCCAGAATTCATTAAAACAAAGTCAATCAAAAGATGAAAAGGAACACCAATTTCTGAAAAATCAACTAAAATAGAGTACTGAAATATGGTTTTAGAGGCAAAAAAACAAAGGGGCAAAACAAATTTAGTTTCTCCTGTATGATCTCATGTCTATTTGTTTTGAGAAAAGAGATTTGAGATCCTCATTGATGATGTTGCGGCGAGAATTCGTCGTCACCGACGTCGATGATGACACGGTAAATCTAAGAGACACGATGATGCTGCGACGCAACGAGACGACGACGAAAGGGAGAGCGAGCTCAGAAAGTGACGTCGCCGCCGAGGAGGAGATGACATGGTGAATCTGGAAAAAAGGAGGAGAAAGGAGGAGGGAAGCCGTAATGCTGTCTTTGAAATTCGTCTCTGGCCACGACGCACAGTGGTGGCAGCGATCGCTGGTGGTGGCTTAAATCTGGGGAGGGAGAAATATGATGTGGAAGGTGCATAGTATTATAGTGAGTAAAAGATTAATCTGAAGGCCAGTTTTTTTTTGGTACACAATGAACCACTTTCACCCTACCCTAGAATGGGCAAGTTACTCATTTATCTTCTTTTCTATTCTCATGAAAATAGAAGTTATCTTCAATAATAATTACTTACTATTCTCTTCTTCCACATTTCTTTTTTCACTTTTATCTCTCATATTTTCACTCCTTGGGTTGACCTCTTTGATAGTCCTTAGTTTATCGATAATGATAATAATGACAATGAAAGAGACAATTGAAAAAGTGATCATGAGTGAACGAGAAAAAACAAAATTGACACAACAACTTGATGAATAGGTCCTCGGGTACATCCTTTGAGATGGGCCTTAATAAAGTTATTGATCTTGCTCTTGTTTATCTAAAGAGAGTTAAAAGATTTTTCTTCTTTTATAAAAATAAATTAACACTAATAAAATTGAGTGTAATGAACTATACTAACTTGTGTTTGTAACCTTAGTCTTGTTATAAACTTGATTTGATTTCTACACACACACATACACACACATATATATATATATATATATATATATATATATAAAATTAATAGTTTTGAAAACTTGTTATTGTTGAACAAACAATCATTTTCATACATGTCTTATTGCATTTATTTATTTATTTATTTCTTTTTGGGTAAAGCGTTAACTGATGGTGCATAAACACAATATTCTTTTGCTGAGACTTTAAGTATCACACAAAATGAGATAAAAAATAATTTTATTATTAAATAAAAAATTATAAAACTCTCAAAATATACCTATCTATTCAATAGATTCCTCGAATGATAATTGATTTCCAATAAATTTTGAAATAAATATTGAGTTGACTTTAGTAACATAGCTATTGGGCATTGTCGTCACACATCCCAATCCCAACATTAATGATACTCTTTTAGACCATTTGTAATACCCCAAAATAGGATGCTAGTAATAATATCACAATATTGTATTATATATTATTATTACCTAATGTGATGTTTTCTTTTTTAATGTGCACTATATGTGTTTTTAGTCTTGGGGACACATGACCCTCTTAGGCCCAATACGAGTTAAACAATGAGATGGATCATATGTTAAGAGAGAAAACCTTTTAGGCCCAATAAAAGGCACATGAACCTCTTGGAGTATTAAAACCCTTCCCCTCCTTCGCCCCCTTATAACTCACTTGGAAAAGAGAAGGAAAAAAGGAAGAAGGAGAAAGGAGTAGAAGGGAGAAAGATCAAGGGAGACCCACGCTCTTGACATTACCCAGTGAGTATTTCATATTCATTTCCTTTCCTTTTTTTTCTTTCTCTTGAACATGGATTATATTCTTTGATTTGGGAAAGTTGGGTTTGAACCCTAACTTGATAAATTTGGGGGTTTTATCTGGGTTGCATGATTTATGAGTTATTAGATGTTAGTTTGGTGTATTAATGCTTGATGGATCATTCATGGGTCTTTTATGATGTTTAGAATTGGTTAAGTTGCCAAAATTGAAACTCCCTACATTTTGCCCAAAAATTAAGTTCTATGCTAAGCCTGTGATTTGTGAGACTTAACCCGAGAAAGCACAAATTGAAGATTTAGCTCTAGGGGCTTAAGGCTAAGCATGCTATTTTATTAAGCTTAGCATGAGCTTCAGGCTAAGTGTAGAATTTCTCAAGCTAAGCATGACACAGGAAGTAAAGTGCTTGAGCATTCTAAGCTTCAGGCTAAGGGTGAGAATATTCTAGTTATTGAAAGCCCTGGAACATTATGTTTTCTCCTTTTCATCCTTAATTTGGGTATAGGTTTCTTTTGAATTGTATCTTGCTCCGTAAAGGCACTAAATTCTCATGATTGAATGTTAATTGAGTTTCTTTTGAATGAAGAAGGACAACAACTCCTTCGATACTGAATGTTGTCCAAATGTCTTAAGAAGAAAGATGCATGCAATAAGATTTGAGATACCTTCTTTGGATGACGAGCGGGCTTCCATCATTTCTCATCCCCAAAAATGTGATAAAGGCTCCTCGAATCAGAGGGTGAAATAAATACGAGGTCATGACATAAGAACAAGAGGACACTTGGAAGTTTAAGTTCTATACTTGTCATAGGATAGAAAAGATAGAGAAAGAAATAGTGTTAAGCATGCAAGAGTTGATGTCTATGTTTATGTTTATGCCTTTTCCAATGTTAAAGTAAAGTTATATGTAGGGATATTCATGAGTACGCATCACTCGTGAACTTAAATTGATCCAAATACTTTGGGTTGAATATTTAATGTATACATGTTTTTAATATTAAATCACTAATATATAATACATAATATATATTTTTAAATTAAAAAAAATATTATCGTTATTATTAGACTAATAGTCATAACAGTGGCTAATGAGGGCAACACATTACACTACATACATTCATTTTAATTCACACATTTGAGATTAAGAGACATTGATGGAGTTTTATGTATTTGCTTTTTTTTTTATCCTTTTATATTAGCTTATAAATTTGGGTAGAAGATATATACCCCAATTCAACTACTTTTATGCTAAATTTAGGTGCATTTTAATAAAATTTTAGCTTTTGAATAATAATAAACAAATTTAAAATAATTGTGAATGGGCTGGTTTGTGTTGTGTATTACAAAAAAAATTCAAAAACATATCTAACTAACTCACTTAAATTTGATTGGGCTAGATTAAAGGTTTGAGCAAATTTGGTCTAACCCAACTCGCAAACGCCTGTTTATGGTGTTTCCATGGGTTACATGTTCAACACCGGCTCATTAGTTTAGTTTCCATCTTCTAGATTGAGCAGGTTATGAAAAATGAAGACTCTTGGCCACCATGAAAATGCTATATTTTGTGAATTAAAATGTCTTTCACTTATTACATTTGAGATACTTAGTTATGTAGTTATTCTTTTGGTATATGGTTCCCTATGTTGAGAAATGTCCTTTGATATGAATATGATGAAGTTACTTAAGAATAATGTATTTTTTATTATCCGCATTTGATGGTTAAAATGTAAAGCTAATAAGAGTAATACTCCTTAGGGTATTACACCATTGGCTAAGGGGTGTTTGGATTGTGGGAAAATTATTGGTTTGATGCACTGATGTTGGATTGGATTTGGAATATTGTGTGTTTGCAGGATTCTTGCTAATAGGCAATCTTCTGCCCAATTAATGAAGATGAGGATTCGTTACATAATTGAGTGGAGGAAGCTAAAGAAGCTCAAGATTAAAGTCGCTAAGCTCATAGCAAAGCTTGCCATGCTTAAGGTATGTTCTTTCCTTTCCATTTATCACATTGATGACGAATAAGCATGAATTTGGTTACTTGTTATTGTCCGTGTTTTGATGGAGCCCTACAACACTCTAACAATGCTATGAATTTAATTATGCATGGCAATTAGAAAAAAGAATAACATTGCTCATGAAAACATATGTATAACGTTTAGAAATAAGAATTTGGGTCCAAAACAAAATTGAGGACTAAAAGACTGATAATTATGCTAGTTTGATATCATTTTGTTTGGAAAGAGTCATGGCTAACAAAAGAATCACATGGTGGTCTGAATCAACTACAGAACATATATATCATGTATCAAAATCTTGAAAAATATATGCACTGAATACTATTGTAGACCGTATATTAGTTTACAATTGTAGACGAGAGGACATTTTTCTCCAGTTAATAGCTGTGTAAAAAATTGGTCGTACTTTTAGTGCAAATGGTGAAGGTAGGTTGGGACGAGGTATGTGTAATTTTATAAATCAAACTCCCTTGTTGCATCGTATATCTTTAGTTTTATCATCAGTAATATCATTGAATATCTTCTCTTTTTACATGACTGGAGTTTTTATTTTTTTCCTTAACAAGCAAATTGGTTTTGTATTCTGACAATTTCATTCTTTCTTCGCCAAAATTTAGCCAGGATATAAAAGTAAAGGGTTTTTTAAGGCAGTTTGCAATTTAACTTTGTTTCAACTTTGCAAATGTGCTTGAGCTAGGTTGTAATGAAATTTTGGTATTTGATACTGCCCCAATGCATCGATTGATCCAATTAGCCAACCTCAACGGGATAAAGCTTTCTTGGTTGTAATTGTTGTTAGTTGGTATTAGTAGTTTAGATGTTTTCTAACAACTTGTGCTACAATGTGGCGTACATTGTACAATAATCTCATTATTTTTACATAGAAACATAATGCAGGCCTAAACCCTATATACTATACAGTTTTTCCAATACTATTTTACATCATTGAAGTAAGTTGGCTTGTTTACATTCCCTTATTATAGATTCAAAATTTATATTGGTGTTTTTTCATGTGACTCTTGGAAGATGAGTGGTCCCCACCACATGAATGTATCTGACACCCACCCATCCTTGGGGCTTAACAAAGTTTATGAAACTATTCTATGTAGCATTACTCTCTTAGTATTTTAATTAAATTCAATTTTGTACACATGCATAATAAGGTAAAGAAGACAAAATCAGCTAACTTATCAATGTCTCATGATGCAGAGAGACTGTATAGAATTGGCTGAAGAGAATAAGGAGAGCATGATGCGTCTAGAGGCTCTGACGCAAGAAGCACAACTTCAAGATGGTATGCATCATTTCGTTTTTTTTTTTTTAATTTATGCCTTAAAAAATTGAATGTGATGTCCCCTTTTATCAATCAATTCATATTAAATTGGATAAAGAAATAAGGTTCAATCATTATACTTGTTAATTTGTTTTATGAAGGTCATCTCATGAATCATGGTGGTGTGTCAATTTTACCTCTTTCCTAAATCATGCTTGAAAGAATCGAGGAACCCTAGTGCACATTTTTCAAAACAACAAAAAATATATCCAAATTCAGGGAAATTATTGCTTAAATTTGTGAAGTTGCAGATTTGTCATTTGTTGCTTGTTTCAAATTTAACGCATGAATATGAACATATGGCTACACTGTGATTGCAGAAGTCTACCAGGCACAACTGGAAGAAATACAGAGCCTAAAGGAAAAACTTAATTGGACAAAACTGCCCCCAAATTTATGGACATCTATCAGCGGAGAGGAAGCTCGTAATAACAGCAGTAATTAAATTATGTGTCTGTGTGTTGAGACTTGTGAGGATATATTATTATGAAGTTCAATGTTGTTTATTTTCTCTAGTTCTAGCTAAGATATCCGTATAACATTGTGTACTTATTGCAGTTTTAATTTGGAAGCACAACCTTAATTTGAAATTTATTGTTTTATAGCTTCTTTGATGGATGAAAGTAACATTTTATTTTGAAGAGAATGAATGAAAGTAATAAAGATGTTGAAAGACTGGTTGACAATACGTACTGTAGTAATTAGCTTCTATAATTAAATAGCAACCTACGAAAAACATCTTAGTGTATGTCTTGGCTTGGGTTCTAATATTATAAGTTCAAAACTTTTTATATTTTAACCAGCTAGCATGATGGTCAACATTGATTTTTAAGATTATCATTAAAAATCGTTATTAGGGAAATAAAATATAAAATGCATAAAGTAATTTAATTATTTGCTGAAACACCCCAAATAAAAAATATCATATAGTTGTTTGCAAATTGAATGGTTCTATTTCAAGAGAACCAAAATATATTTGTTTGTTTTCGTTTGATATTCACATATATAATGCATTAGTTTGATGATATATAAGATATAATTTTTAAATTTTGTATGTATTTATATCTAATCAAAATTATGAGAATTTTGACTTGCCTTATAACTCAACAATATACGTAGAAACATAATTGAAGAACAAATTAAAATCTTAATTGCAATGCGATATATCGAAGTGGGTAATTATTATCATTTCCTTAGTTTTTCTTTCATATGTTATTCAAGTTTATTTTGGTTTTTCTTTTTCTTTTTTAATTACTGCATCACGTCTCGCATTTTTTCTTCTACTTATCTCTCTTCTTTGTATATTCACCTCAAACATTTTTCAACTGAACTGAAGTTCATTTGAAAAGATAGTTTAAGGAAAGATAGAAAAATCTTATTTGTAGATTATTTTTTAATTAAAATTATAATTATTTTAAATGATGTATTATCGAGATCTACAAACTACACACGTCAAACTATGTGACACTCCAATACACATGTGAGTCTTCACACAGGAGCACGAACATCACGTCCTTAGTAGCCGGGCTCTCAAAAGATCATCTCTAACCACTTTATTATTTGAATATGCTCTAATCTCTTTATCTCGTGACAAGTATTCAATTAAGTTTTGTAAGTTACACATGAATTGTACAAAATACATGACTACTCAATTGTTCTCAAAATAATTTTATCTCGTCGCGTCTCAAAGTGATTAAATTCTTCGGGTTCCCACAATGGTTCCATCACAATACTTGTCACCCTTAAAGGGTCTTACAGTCATCTAATTGTATGGTTCATAGCTCATAACTCAATGCACACAACATCTCAATACACATGTATGTTACAATTCAATACATACTTAATTTATCACATACACTCAATCTCAATCACAATGGTATAATTTCAAAGTAACATGTTATCACATCTTATGAATCATATACACATCACACAATATTAATATATACATGACACAAACATAGACTTTACCTATGAACTATGCAATACACACAACTACTCAATTATTTTCAAAA
This sequence comes from Glycine max, assembly GCF_000004515.6. Classification (NCBI taxonomy): domain Eukaryota; kingdom Viridiplantae; phylum Streptophyta; class Magnoliopsida; order Fabales; family Fabaceae; genus Glycine; species Glycine max. Next base: position 43,107,056 of record NC_038245.2, on the reverse strand, counting down.
TCATTTTAACTCGTCGGGTTCCCACCGTGGATCACATCACAATACTCGTAGCGCAAAAACTCGTTGCCTTTAAAGGGTTTTACAATTGGTGTTTCAAAAAAAATAATATCGTGATTATAATTGTAAAGGAAGAATTATAATTCAATAAACATTCCAAAATAAACCCCAATTTAATCCTCTAAGGACTCTTACACATGTTCGTTCTAATTCCAATTGTGATAAACTCATCCCTTACCTCTAAGCGGGCTCACATGTGTAGTCTAGCAATGATAGCGGTATCTCTAACGATTTCATAAGATTCCTCGAGCTTTTTCTTTATTTGCTCTATTAGGGTTTCCAAGTGTTAGAGAGAAAAAAAGGGATTAGAACCTCCATTTCATTGTCTCCGTGTGAGGGATATCTTTCTAACCATATATATTATTTCCTAAATCTCGACGATGGAGATGTGTAAAAATGAGTTCCTAATCTGATGTTCAAATTTCATGATAATACAACGGTTAACAATTCTGGGATCGTAGTTTTAATGAGACAGATTTAGGTGTATGCGAGAAAAAAAGAGCTCCGTGAGAGGAATATTTTTCTGACCACAAACATTATTTTACAAATCCCAATGGTGGGGATGTGCAAAAATGAGTTATAGCTTGGTGTTCAAATTTCACGACGATCCAACGGTTGACGAGTTTGGATCCTAGTTTTACTAGGACAAATTTGAGTGTGTGCGAGAAAAAGAGAGGATTTTGGGAGAGGGGGAATGAAAAACGAATTTGAGAAAAAGAGAGAGCGAAGAAAACGTATCGTAAATATAAAAATTGATCTAATATGACTCTTTTTCTAACTAGGGTACTCTCAGTCTATTATTTATTATATTTTTTCTTTATTTTATTATTTTATAAAAATAAACTTTATTTTACTCTTTATTAAATGAATAAATAAAACATTCTTTTCATTTTCTTAAAATATATATTTATTCTATTTATCTTAAAATCATTATTTTAATTAATAAAACTATTTTTCCTTATTTATTTAATTATAAAAAGTTCATTATTTTTTTTAAAATTTTATTTATTTTTAAACAAAATCCTTTTTAATTTATTTTATGAAAAATAAGATGTTAGACATGTCTTGTCTTTGAACCCATCATGTCATTACCAGTCACGCTTCTTCATTATAAAGTTCACCATTTTATATATTTATATACTATGTAATGTAATAACTCATGTGTCTTGTATAAGTTGGTCTAAATCATCATTTTACTTCTTTATGTTTTTTATTTTAGTTTTGAAAGTCTTTGTTTTGTTTTGATCTGATATGTTTTTTATAAAGTTCTATTTTCATCATAAATGATCAAATTAGAAAAAACACAAAAATATAAAAGAATAAAAATTATAATTTAATATATATAGTGCAATAACAGAATTTTTTTTGGCTCCATTGGCACTTAGCATGGGTTTACATATCCAGCTAGTTTTCGTTAAAACACAAGTACTCCTACATTTACGACTAGTTAGCTTATGTTTGTGTAGCTGTTATCAATGTAATTTCCATCTTTCCAATGCACAAAACGAAAAAGACGCAGTTTTGTTACTTTCGGAATGAGAGAAAATCTGTTGCAACGTACGTGTACTCAAACATGCCCTTTTAGTTAGCCTTGGGCGGCATCGTTTTCAATATGGACACTAACACTTGAGCCATCCATTATTAATCCATCTTCATGCGCCACCCTTCTGCTAGATCCCTTTTCGGTTCGTTTTCTCTTTGACATGATGTTTTTTTCTTCCTCTTCTTCTCTTTCATTGACAAAGGTAAAGAATGATCTAAGACGAGTATAGTATGATGAGCATCCCTCAGGGTTACTATTGGGGTGTCTGCTAAAACGATAGGCCATTCTGATAACATAGCAAAGGAGAGCAATGAAGCATGCAATGCCACTCAGTAGGAACAGACCCCAAAAGCTTTCTAGCTCAAGTCGGTCTATGCCTTGTTTGGCACCCTCTGAGCTGCATGCACTTCTTGTGAGCCATTTGTCATGAATTCTCTGGAGATCACCATTCTCTGATAGTTTTAGGATGGCAGTGGACATGTCAATTGCTAGGGGAGAGTCTCTCGGGAATGCCTGTAATGAGTAAAACATGTTCAAACTTTTTTAATTTCCTCTTAATTCTTAGGAATTAAAAACAGATATCGAAAGATTACAATAACTCATGCAACCTGCTCGACCAACCGAGCTACACTCTTTAAAACATGTTCAAACTAAGTTGCTGTTAACCTAACATCAATATATCAAAGTGAAATTTTAATTTTTTTAGCGGTGCTGGTCTACTAATTGTTGTAGTGAGTGGGGCTCAAATGTGCGTGTCACACGAGCTAGCATGGGATATATGTCACCTCTAAGGAATATCCCTGATTGACTTGATCCACCGGACTGCAGTCCATGTGGAGACTTATTAAATTGAAGCACTTTTAATTTATTATTATTAGATCGATAATGGGGTATACTGTGAAACACTTCTAATTGATTATTATTAGAAGATAAGGAGTTAAATTGAGATCATACTATAAGTGCGTTTAATGGTTCTTGTCAATTTTTATGTGTCTAGCCCCCCTCCCCACCCCAATTTCATTAAAAATAAATGAATCTTATACTCTCTTATATATGATGTGTTAATAACATTCTTTGATATATTTTTTAAAAAATTTATTAAAACTACAAAATTATGTATAAGACTGTTTAACAAGACCTAATTAAAAAAATTATAATTTCTAATAGATTTTAAGTAATAACAAATACTAACTAGCATATTAAAGAAGTCTAACTTAGTTGATAGATCAGCTTGCATGAGTTGTTAACTTGTAAACCCTCTTATAATTGTTAACTTTAGAAAGAATGCTTTTAGATTTATTGAAATACCGATCCTTAATGATTTGGAGAATGCATGTGATATATCTGAATCTGAATTTCATAGAAGAGAAATGGATAATGCACTTACAAAGCCCCAACCCATCTTGGTGAACTCTTGCCCAACAATACCGTATTCACATCTGGTTGCAAGGAACAGCTCCATGTATGCACGTTCATCTATTATTGCAGTGACACCCCCATTAGCAGGACCATCCTTCAAGGCCTTTTCATATTCTGATGGTGAGTTGAGAGGAACAAGCCTGGATCTGTGAATGTTGAGCTCCTCTGTCAGATAATTCTCTGCAAAGGAGCCACTCAGGAAACCGATGCGTTCATTGCTTGTTGCCAAGCTTTCGATTCCCTTAACCGAGGAAGAGAGCTGTTCCACGGTTAGGATGGAGGTGAGGCTTGCAATGTAGCTTGAGTTGAGTATTAAAACCACAAAAAGCCATATTATTAGCACTAAGCGACCCAGAGTGCTCACAGTTTTTTCTCCTGAAAAAGAAATAATCATGTTAGAGATATTAAATTAAGTGCAACACTTTCAATGCAGTTTTTTTAGATGATTTTGGTGGTGTTGTCCATTTGGAATTCGAGTGTCATGTCGGTGATACATATAATAAAGGTTTGTGTTAAAAGTTAACACAAGTTACAAAGGTAAAAAGTTCATTTCTAACCATAGAACAGCACCAAAAACAAAACATTGAGGAAACTGCCTGTGTGCTTTTTGCCGTAAAATTAACTATTTACCAATCGGTACCTCTTTTATGTACATCATGATAATAAGATATGAAGGATATGGTCTCAATGTCTATATTAAAAAACTTACTGTCATATAGTAAAGCAGCCAAAAAAAAAAAACACAAAAAAACACAAGGCACTAGCTAAGGAAAACTGTCAAATTTCAACCACTTACTATGTGCAAAAAACAGGGTTGAAAAGCTAAACCTGCATAGAGAAATAAGTTAGATGTTAGCAATTGTTGAAGTTTCTATTCAGACTCATAATAAAACAGTAAAAAATGTTATAGCAGATAAGGTGTTTTTTTATAGTTTGTTTTGACACTTAATTTACCATATAATGGTCACAAACTGTCTTCTTGATGGGCCTCTAAAGTCTTCGTTTAAGCGACGTTCTAATATCCACACAACAACTCCAACAGCCAAGAAAAACATTCCCGTGACAAACCACATCATCGGAGTGAATGGCCTCAAGAAAGCCCAAGCACTGGATTTCATCTTCCTAATAGGTGCCACAACAACTAGCCCAGACTCAATGTATGGCTGTGTAAAATCCACTATCTTAGTTCGGTTTGTGGTAATTGTAATGTCCCCTACAACAGCATCGAACTCCTACATATATTACAAGGAATTTTGAATTTGAATCCAATAAGTTAGAACAAAGCAATACGCTCATAGAACAAACATGAGCAATGATAATTTAATTAGATACTTCTAAAAGACTAATTACTAACCCCAGCTGTGATCTTGTTGAGAAGTTTTGTATTTAATGGATTGGTTTTACCATCTCCAAATGGAACAAACTTGTAGGGAACAGGATAAGGCAACAAGTTGAGGGCTGCAGTGAACACATCTATGCAATAACCACCAAACATCTCAGTCCCCTCAGTTCTTGACACGAACTCGCGGTAACTAATTCTGAGTGGCACCCCAATCCTCAAGTGTCTTCCATTGCTGGCGAAAACCCAACCTCGCGGGGTTTGGGTTGTTTGGCCAGGCCAGATGACACCAAATAGTCCTTCACTGGAATTGGAATGATTGGGAGTTTCCCCAGTGTGGAGGCCAGAGGTTTCGGACCAATAACCGATCCTCCGAATTCCAGTGCCTATCACATTAATGACTTCATATGATGGATGCACCAAGTTTCCATCAGGACTAAACATCATTTGGCCTGTTAAACCAGTTCTGTTCACTTCTAAAATCTTTTCAAGCAACATGACTCCATCAACAAATACCCCCATAGTATCAAGTTTAAGGGTGTCCCCTTTTAACATGTTTAAGCTTGAATCATTTGAAAATGACAAAGTTCCACCACTCTTAAAAAATGCATCTAGTGCAGAAGCAAGCAACCAAACCGTGTCATAGGCGTAAAGGCCAAAGGTGTTCAATGCAAAAGGACCCTCTTCAGGATCCTTCTTTTGGCTCAGTTTGTTCCACCTAGAACTAAAATTTCTTTTGATTTCTGACTCGGGGGTGTACATGCGCAAGGTGATAACACCTTGGATGTCATTCATGGCTTGAGTTGTGAACAATGACGGGTTTGAATCTAGTAATGTAGAAAGCCAATCTGTGGCTATCCACACATAACCACTTCCCATCATGCCTAGTGACCGAGCCACATGAAGCACTTGTAGACCAAAAGAAGGGTATATGTGAAGAACTATTACCCTTGATTCAATTAAAGCTATCTTTACTAATGCATTGTTTATTTCTTCCCTGGTAATGTTATTAGGCCTAAATGGTGCTTTATACGATATTTTACCGCGTTTCTCAGCTAGCTTGTCCCCTAATGCAGCTACCCCATTTCTTCCATGATCATCATCAATGTAAATTGCTATTACATCTCTCCATTGAAAGTGATCAACAATTTCTGCCACAGCAGCCATCTGATACAGATCACTCTGAGTTGTCCTAACAAAATATGGGAACTGCAGTGAAGTCAGTGTAGGATCCGTTGCTGCAAATGAAAGTAGAGGCACTTGCATCTCATTTGCAATATGGGAAATCACATGAGCCATGACTGAGAACTGGGGACCAATTATGGCCACAGTGTCTTTCTCCATCAATCTTAATGCTGCAAAAATAAATCAACAAGGCCTACTTTTATACAGAAATATACATTTTTTTTTTCAAAATAAAAGTGCAAAAGTGTAGAGTTGGAAAATCAAATCAAAAGTGTTTGAAAAGGACGTACAGTCAATGATTCCTAGGAACCCAGTGGATAGTTTGGTGTCAAGCATTGAAATATTAAGCTTGGTTCCATTGAGAATCGTTGCATTGGAATTTATATCATCCACTGCAGCTTCTATAGCAACTTTAGCCACTCTGCCAACGGTTGAATTGAAGGACATAAGTGCCCCTATGTTAACAGTACTCGGTCTTGTAGAAACATTGCTGATTCCTTTTGAAGGAAAGACATGGTAGAACATCACTATGACAAGAAGCCAAACTTTTCTCATGTTGTTTTGTCCTGTACTACAAGAAAATCACAAAAGATATATAAAAAAAAACATGTAACATGTATTATTGTTAATTAATCAAAACAGAAAATCTAAGGACAAAGTTAAAAATATCTTTGCCTCATGTGTGTACTTTATATACAACTCATCTAGAAACATACACACGGAGGATGGCAAAAAGCTCACGAAATTGAAGAACACAAAAAGTGTCTCTTTGCACTTTCACTGAAACAACCACCACTTGTGTTTTATGTACGACATGCGTGTGATAGTTGATTGAATGCCCAGATGAAGCATGGCATGGAACCCTTTTATAGTAAGCGGATCATGATGCGCTTGGCACATTCAAACCTCTTTTTCCCCTCTCCAATGCAAGTCCTTTTAATTTAAAGGAGTTATGTTATAATTCACGAAAAGAAAAGGATTCTTTGCTTTAATCATTTTTTTTGTCAAGACCACACGTATTATTTCCTGAGGCGATCAAAGCTCTCATACAAGTATTTGCATATCCAGCATTCAAATCCGAAATCATTGGTCAAGTGGGATGATCCATGCTCTTGGTGGTTCTTTGCCTTCATAATTAAATGCATACTTCTAAAAGTAGGTGGGAGGTTTAATTGGGAGTACCGGAGGAGAGACACACCAAAAGTTGCCTACTAGATTTTTTTTTGTAACAAAAAAAAAAACAAAAAGCTAAATACACAAATTATTATTATTATTATTATTATTATTATTATTATTATTATTATTATTATTGCAATATCATACAAATTATCTAAATTTATTCCTATATTTTTATAAAAATTATATAATATATCAATTATTATTTAGTATTATGAAAAATGTGTAAGTATATCTCAATGGTAATATATTGAAGTGAAAGTCAAAGGGATATAATTAAGTTGGTTAAAAGGAGTGTGTAAATCATTGTAAATCGTATCTTTGTTTTTTATTCTCACATATAAAAAAATATATTGGAGTAAAAGATAAAGAGAGATAAGAAGTAAAAAAGAAAAAGATAAACAAGTGACAAATATAACATGTGTAATAGAAAAAAAATCGGAAGAAAATAAGAGTGCAGCACAAAGAATATGAAGAAATTTTTTTTTAAAAAAATGATGTATTTATTCATAATAGTTATTTTTTCTGGGTTAGAGATTATATATGTTCTTTAATTAATTGGGTCAGAAACTAATTTCACTTGCAATGAGTGAATGTGAATAATTCAAGAAAATTTTAGACACAATGAGAATCGAACTTGATTTATGTGATTGACGTTGATAACTCATTGACTTATAACATTATCAAAGAGTCTGATCAGATACATGTAATTTTTTTGGTAAAGTATTTTAAATTTTTTATCAATGATTGTGATGTCATCAACTATTATGAGAATTTAAAAGTATGATTTATTAAGAAATATGAGAATCTTGATGAATGTGATAAGTTAATGAAGTGTTAATCTTGTTGGTATGTTATGAACTGTTGTAAACTCAAAGTTGTTATTATTTGATAACAAAGATTGAAAAAAAAATTAAAGAATTAAAATTAAAACAAAAATATTTAAAAGCCCTAAAATCAAAAACTCCTATTTTAAGGAAAGAAAATTATTTAAGTGTATTTTTCCTTTTTAAAATGTACCAAAAGCGGATTAAATGAAGAATATATCGTAAAGTTGAGACAAGATGGCAAAAAATGGCTGACGTTTTTATTTGATTTATAGAAAACAACTTTACTGAAACAAAGAATGACTAGCTTTTTATTCTCAGATCCTACGTAGTACTAGTTTTACTTATATTCATTCGTACTCAAATTATATACATATATTAATAATAAGATTAAGTGAAATTTAAAATACCAATGTGGTATGTGGCCTTAGCTACGATTTACATGATCTTCAACAAGAATGTTGTTGTATAAGCACTTAATTATATAAGTGGCCACTTTCACCACAAACAAGATGGCACTCACAATATTGACGTTGACAAAGGAATAGTAATTAAAAGAAACTACTTGTTAACCATTTGTCATGAATTCTTTGCAGATCATCACCATTCTCTGATAGTTTTAAGATGGCTGTGAACATTTCAATTGCTAGGGGAGAGTCCCTTGGGAAGGCCTGTAGGCTGTAATTAATCATTAAATCATGTTCAAACTAAGTGCTGGTAACCTAACATTAATATATAAAAGTGAAATTATAAATTTTTGGGTGGAGCAGGTCTACTGATTGTTGTAGTGTGTGGGACTAAAATGTGTCACACGATCATATGGGATGTGTCACCTCCAAGGAATACCCCTGATTGACTTGACTGTGGTCCATGTTGAAACTTATTAAATTGAAACACTTCTAATTTATTATTATTAGATCGGATAATTAATGGAGTTTTTTTTTGTTGAAAATAATTAATGGAGTTAATTGTCATACACTTCTAATTTATTATATATGACAAAAGAAGGGGATCTTTCAAGAATTAAAATGTTTTTTTACCCTAAAATTAACCATTTATCATTTTATATTTTTTTTACTACCTTATATGGTAATAAGGTATGAAGGATATAATTTTAGTGTATATATTAAAAAAAAACTTATATGCTCTGATCCTATCATGTGTTACAAGATAAGTAACTTGAGTGTGTAGAGAAATATTCATTATGACAAAAATACTCATGTTAAGATGTTAATAGTTTAGGGTGAGTTTCTATTTTTAGTTTTAAAATTTTTAAAACTCAAAATTATTAATTTTGAGTTTATAATTTTAATTTAATTTAATTTTTTAAAAGAATTGATACAAATTAAAGATAGATAAAATTAGTCAATCATTTTATCTTTCTTGACTATAAAATAATGGTAATGACAACAATGACATGAAGATAGTGATATTGGAGTGACCATAATGCAATGGTGATAACAATGACATCGATGATAGAGTAGGGATGTGTGATAATGGTGGTGGTGAAATGGTATAATAGTAGTTGTGGTAATGACGATAGTGACAACTATTGTGATGGTGGTAAGTGATGGTGAGAGTGTATGTTTTAAAATTAAACTAAATGGATAAAAAAAATCTTGATTTTAAAAATAAATGTAAACTATTTTAAAATTGACTTAAAAATTATTTAAACTCATTTTTTTCAAACATATTTTATTTTAAAAATTACATTTTAAAACAAAAAAAAAAGCTTAATCAGCCGACCTTAACGTGGCCTAAGATTTTCAAACAACACACATTTGTCAAGAGTTGATAGAATTATACCTCAAGGGCATAAAATAGGCTCTGGCTTAAGTAAAAATGTGTTATAAAGTAGGATTATTTATGAAATTTCATATAATAGCTTAAACTTTCAAGATGATAGATTATCTATACCGTTTTGAAATTGAGTACGCATTCTTTCTTATAGTAAAGCAACAAAAAACCACAAGGCACTAGCTAAGTAAAAGTTTCAAATTTCAACCACCTACTATGAGCAAAAAACAGGCTTGAAAAGCTAAATCTGCATAGAGAAATAATTCAGATGTTAAAAACTGTTGAACTTGGTATTCTGTCTCCTAATAAAACAATCAAAGATGTTGTTTTGGGGCTTAATTACCATATAATATAATGGTTACACACTGCCTTCTTGCTGGGCCTTTAAAGTTATCATTTGAGCGACCTTCTAAAATCCACACAACAGCTCCATCAACTAAGAAAAAACATAGGAGTGAATTGCCTCAGGAAAACCCAAGCACTGAATTCCATCTTCCTTAATTATAGGTGCCCCAATATATGGCTGTGTAAAATCCACCATCTTTGTTCGGTTTGTGACAATGGTAATGTCCCCCACAACACCATCGAACTCCTACAAGTATATTACAAGAAATTTTAATCCAGCAAGTTAGAACAAATGCACTCTATGAAAATTTATACTCACCCCAGCTGTGATCATGTTGAGAAGTTCTGTGTTTAGTGGATTAATTGGTTTTACCATCCCCAAATGGAACAAACATGTCGTCAACAATTTCAACATGAAGCAATCGTGCTTCAAAAGATTGTTCTACTTTTTTAGTTTTTTTTTTTAAAAAAAAATTGTGGGAACTGCAGTGAAGTCAGTGTAGGATCTGTTGCTGCAAATGAAAGTAGAGGCACTTGCATTTTATTTGCTATGTGTGAAATCACATGGGCTGTGACTGAGTATTGGGGACCAATTATGGCCAGTGTCATTCTCCATTGTTAGCAACAGCAATCACAATTTTAAAAGGATCATAGTAAACATGTACACACGAACACACAATTTAATGAGGTTGAACATGTGTTCCTGCGTCATCGCGTGATCGGGAGCGAAACAGAACAATTGTTTTTATCATTCATTTGACAAATAGGATTATTATTCAGGTCATAATTTCATTGTCATTATGTCAGACACTTGTGCAAAATGTTAGAACCGATTGAAGGAGATGAATAATAGCAATTTGTATTTTTGAAAAAAAAAAATGAAAGAGATGTTGTTCTTGGAGAGAAAGAGGAACCCATAAGAGTGTAGTGTATATTAAAATTTTTCTCATCCTCAAGTATTACAACGCAATTCCTTTTACACAAGGTTAAAACATATATGGTGGTTAGGTATAACTACCACTCTCAACACTTCATATTATCTGTTATAACAAATTTTTAACTGCTTAACAACTAAGATCTATCAAATAATATAAAACTGTTTAATTGAATTTTATCATATTTCAACATGCTCTCATTTAGATTATCTAAAATTAATTGGGCTTAGATTATCCGTACGTTAGATAATAGTATTCAATAGTACGTAGTGCTTCAAGCACTATAAGATAGTAGGCATTTATTCATTTAGCAAGGCACGTTGCCAGAGCACTACGATAATTATTCCATGCCATTTGAGAATTCACAAACATTTTTGCATCCAATTAAAAGGCACTCCTGATTGCAAGTTACAACTCATGATGATGTACTATAATTTGATCTACCAGTAAAATTAGAAAGTATTCCTGATTGGAAATAATAGATCAAGTTACTGGAGGCTTAATGAATTTTGTTTTGAAAAGATGGTATCATTAACGGGAAGAAAATATTAGTCAATAGTCACTTACCTCCATTTTTATATTTTACTAGTTGCATTTCACCAAATAAATTAAAAGTAGCCACCAAATTAAGCATCATTGTTGATTAATTAGATTTCATGAATTGCTTTCTTCGTCTTTGGCTGCTGAGTGCTGACAAGTGAAAGTCGTGAATTTTTCATACCTGTAGTAGTCCTCCCACTAAACCAATTAATAGAAGACATCTTCGAATTGTATTAATTTATTTTATCTTTGTAATTCTTTCTTCAATATTTTTTTATCAATTTTCATCATATCACTTATATTATCTCACATTTTCCTCTATTTTCCTCTTATTACTTTCTTACGTGTAAAAACTGTTATGCAAAATTTGAGTACAAATACAATTATTAATACTTTTTGCCAATTTAATACTATGCTATTGGATTGAAATGGAATTGCGAAAACACGAGTGGTTCACCAAATTTCAAAAGGGCAGCGCGGCCATAGAAATTAAATAAAGGTATGCTACATACAAATTAATCTTAAAAGCGGGAACATCCACCACTACATTGTGGAGTTAGCTCCTTCTACAATGATTCTGTCACACTCAAAAGTTGATCTTATTTTAGTTAAAAAAAGATTATTGAGTGTTATGTGTGAATATAGAAATGCAGTTGAGTAGAAACAAACAGGCTTTTTTTTGTGAATTATAGAAATAAACCGGTTGAATAACATATAAGAAAAAAAACTCATTTACTGTCTTTTTAGGGTTTAAGTAAATATAATGTCTAATATCCTCGCTAGTCCCTAAGTCCATCTCCATATCCCACCAATTCACTTTTTTCAATTTTTAAGATTTTAGATGGGTTCATGAACCATTACACATTACTCCTATTTAATTTTTATAATGTATAAGCAATTCACTTTTTTAATCCTACAAACTCTAAAAACTTTATTTAATGAGCCATCAAATTATAATCCAACATCCTTATATTTTATCGACACTTATTATATAAAAACATTATTTTATCATTAAATCCATTTAATGAGTCGACTATAATGTTAAGCACCGGTGCTTAATTAACAAGCTGCCCCCTCCAGTAATTGTCAGAGAATAAGTACCGTTCTTATTAAAGATATGAACCTGTGTAAGGAAACCAAGGGAGATGACCTAACAGGTGGTACCAAGTTAATTTTATTGGTGCAACATTTAACATATATCAAGATCGATCTATCCTTTTCTTTTTTTCTTTTTTAATAGGATAACAGATCAAGATCCTTGTACCATGTATATATCCTAACATTTTTTTTTTATTATCTAACCTTCTATGAATGACAAAACATGTAGCACTAAGAATTTCAAAATGTTTTCTTTTGTCCAGTACTTTTTGGTGGACTATGTTAATTGACGTCTTTACATCAAGTCAATGGTCGTTGCCAGAAACGAGACAGTTTGACAAAAACATAAAAAAAAGTTTAATTATCTATTTAGTCTCTATAATTTCTAAACTTATCAAATCTAGTTTCTAATAAATAGTTTTTTTTTAATCCTATAGTTTACCTTTTAATTCCCAATAGATTTCTACCATTAAAATTGTTTAACATCGTTAACTTTGTATACATGAGTTTTTAATTGAGAGGGAACTCAATAGTTTTAAGCGTGCAAAGGAAGGAAGTCCACTCAGAACTCTCACTTGCATGTAGAATGCTCAGGTGTGTTTTCACACCGCACCACACCTGCCTTCATCCTCTGTTAAATAAGAACACGTCTAATTTTTAGTTGGTTGCAACAATGGACAACATGGATCAACGCTTGGTGGCAGCAAATCGCAATGAGTTTTAATTCCCAACAATGAACGACAGTGGCCGAGAGGGAGATAAATTGAAAATGCAGAGGGAGTTTTGCCAAGGTCCGTTAACGGTGTTAAACAATTTTAACGATATAGACCTATTGGGAATTAAAAGATAAACTACAGGAACTAAAAAAACCACTTATTAACTATAGGGACTAAATTGGATAAGTTTGGAAACTATAGAGACTAACTGTGTAATTAAACCTAAAAAAAATCTAAGAACTATAATAAGAGTAAATAATACTTATTGTACCGTATGGCCCGTGTAACTCGGCATGTACTCGAGTCATGGAGCCCCATGTGCTCAGCTCATGGTGATCCCCAACTGCCACCCATGAATTAGGCCACGAGGCATAGAGGACAAACGTGGTTCTAAACATCGCGCAACTCCCTTAACACCAACATCTATATAAAGACCCAGAAGGGAGATCCTTAGGAACGTTTGACTCATCTCAGTGCTAGACACACAAACACCTCTAAGTACCATTGACTTGCTCTTCGGAGTTCCTTTTGCAGGTACCTCTCCCTACTTCAACATCAAAGATCACAGAATCCAGTAAGAAGAAGAGGACCAACAACACGGTTGGACCTTATCAGAACTCAACAAGAACATTTGGCATCCACGTGGGGTTGAGGAAAATTTTCCTACGACCGCAAAATGGTAGCAACAAGGAAAGGCGATCATAGTTCATCTGCGCGCTCCACACGAGCCGAGATGTCAGCCATACGGGAAATTCAAGAGTAGATGGAACAATTATGGAAGAAAATGAAGGCCAGTTTGGAGGCCTCGAGGCAACAACATGAGGTGGATATGTGATGATTAAGGGAGAAAAACACGAACCTCAAAACTTGACTTACAACCCAACATCCACCACCTTTGCCACCTCCACCATCCCCACCTTGCTTTCTGTCCCCACCAACCACCTATGCCGAGACACATACCCAGGAAAGCCACACTCAACTCTCCTTCTACAATCACCATAAGCAACCTCTAATCCACTCCCGACTAAGATCACTCAACTCCAACCATGATGTCATTCACTGGCACCCTTTCGTAGTTGGCATCATGGATCCCCCTTACCCATAACCTAGAAACCCTTGAACATTGAAAGGTATGATGGTACCTCAAATCCCGACAAAAACTTAGATGCATTCACCACACAAGTCATTTTGTACTCCATTAATGACGCCATGATGTGCAAGGTCTTTCCCACCTCCCTCAAAGGGTCGGCATTGACATGGTACAAGCCTACCCCCACGGTCCATTGACTCTTTCTTCACCTTAGCCCAATGCTTTGGAGCGTAATATGCAACGAGCCGCCCTTACCACACCATATCCATTGCTCTGGTCAACCTCCGCCAAGCTAAGGACAAGTCATTGCGGTATTTCATGGAGAGGTATGTCGCCATCTCCGTTAGAATTAGAGACTTCAACCCTGGTGTCATGCTACATTCTATGATCACAATGCTTAAGACAAGACCATTTGCCGACAACCTTTATCGAAAGCAACCAAAAGATTTGGACGAGCTTCGAGCTCGAGCAGCAAGATACATCCAAATGGAGGAGCCATCCGCCTTCCGCAACCAAGTATGTTCAGAGGAGCATAAAAAAGACAATCATAACAAGGACAAGACGAAACCCGTCCAAGACAAATCCTTCAAAAAGTCAAGCCAACAGTCTAAGTACTAACACTACATGTCGTTAAACGTTATCCGAGTGCATTTACTCGAGGAAGCATTCAATGCGAAAATCCTATCCTTACTAGCTCTAACAAGGTTAGTCAACTCAGCCGACAGAAAGAAAACGTGTTGATATCATTAAAACTTCAATCATACTATAAAGGAATGTGTTGCCCTGAGGGACAAGATAGAGGAGTTAATACAGGAGGGTGCCCTTGCCAACTACATCTACACCCCTAACAACAACACAGACAGTTACCGAGGTCATGGTCGGGGCCATGGAAGTCATCATGGAGGCCAAAGACAACAATCCCACGGCGACAAATGATAATTATTGTGCATAGGTATATTTTGTGATCAAGTCAATAAAAATTGTTGGATTTTCCCACTTTTATTGCTTCTTTTTATGTGAATAATTAGAATTCTAACATCATTCAAATTTTTGTCCAGTAGGTGTTTTGGTGTTATATTGGCTGCAAAAACATAGAGTAAAGCTTGAAAGAGAAGTTGAAGATCTAAAGACTCTCACTCAACACGCCATGCACGCTTAGCGCGACACAGTCACTCAGCGGGCAGCACTCACTTAGTGCAAAGAAGTCACATAGAGAAGCCTAATACGTGACCACCAACTCACTCGCTCAGCGCAACGGTCGTGCTTAGTGAGAAGTCACATAAAATTTAAGTAGAATATGCCTTTAAAAAGAGGAAAAAGGAAGAAAAAAAGGACACACGGAATACCCACGAAATCAGAGCTTCCCATAGAGTCCAAAGGCTAGGATTCATGCAAGAACAAGGGAAACCACATTAGGAGTCATTCCTTCCTTCCATCTTCATTATTCTTCTCACCCCATCAACCCCTTGCAATTGTAAAATCTCTCATGACAATGAGAGGCTAAATCCCTCCATTGTTGGGAGCCTAGCAACCAAATGCTCGTGATGTAATTATTCTTACTATCTATTTAATATTATTTCTATTTCATTATCTCTTTTCTATGCTTAATTTCATTGATTGTTGTTTGATCTCCCATATTCATGATATGTTTTAGGGTTTAGGCATTATGAAATGATTATCTCTTAAAAATTGGAAAAGGAAATCAAAATGATTCATATCTAGGGATAGAATGACATTGTTTAGCCTATTTTATGCATTTTTGTTTATAATGAAATTTAACTAGTTTATTCTCTTAAGGGATTATGAGAGAAATTAGGTAAATTAGGCTCTTTCATATGAGGGATCATGGTTAAAGTATATGAGTGGATGTAGGTGATAACTGGAATAATCTTAAATAGAGAAAAATTATTAACATTACATCAAGAGTAGGTTTGGAAGGTTAGGCCCCAACATATTTGCATTCTGAATCAACCGTTGCTTCATCACCCTAAGTGTTTGTTTTTCTTCCCTTGCATGTTTTAGATAATTAGTTTAATTTTATGTCAATTTATTTTATTGTCCTTTTCACAATTATTTAAATTAATTCATTAATTGCCTGAGAATTGGATATACATCAATCTAAGTACAAACAAAGTTCATGTGGATTCAACACTCAGACTTTCGTGTTACTTTACTACTTAGGACAATTTGGTGCACTTGCCAATGAGTTAACAAGTTTTTGGCACCGTTGCCAGGGACTTTGTCCTTTGTACTTAATTGTTTTCATATTCTAATTTCAAAGCAATCATTCTTTATTCTTTAATTCTTTATTTTAATATTTTTTTTATAATTAAATCTTTAACCTTAATAATATGTGTTGTAGTTTGCTTTCTTTCTTGTATGTGAGGTATAACTACAGGGGAAGACCTTGTTCCATTGAATCTAGAGATTGAAGCAACTTGTAGAAGAAACAACGCTGCAAGAAGAATAAGAGAGCAACAAGTGGTGCAGGCTCATCTAGGAGAGAGAAGACCCTCATCCTCTAAATCTTCCTCGTTCTTTCTTGTGATCAACTCACAACCCAATTTTGAAACCATTATGGTAGAAGACTGACTATAGAGGGTGACTTTAGAGGACTACTCTAGTTCCTCTACACCTCAATATTTTACCAGCATAGCCCGACCAGAAGTTCAAGCAGCCAACATTACATATCCACATTCCCTCATCCTGTTGATTCAAGGCAATCTCTTTCATGGCCTACCAAATAAAGACCCATATGCTCACCTTGCCACATACATAGAGATCTGCAACAGGTGAAGATAGTAGAAGTTCCAGAAGATGCCATCCGCCTCAACCTATTTCCTTTCTCCTTGGTCGGTGAAGTAAAAAAGTGGCTTCACTCGTTCAAGGGGAATAACTTACAGACATAGGAAGAGGTGGTGGAGAAGTTCCTGAAGATGTATTTTCCAGAGTCCAAGACTGTTGAGGGAAAAATGGAGATCTCTTCATTCCACCAATTCCATGATGAATCATTGAGTAAAGCTCTTGATCACTTCCATGGTTTACTCCAGAAGACTCCTACCTATGGGTTCAGTGAGCCGGTTCAACTAAATATATTTATTGATGACTTGCAACCCTATTCCAAGCAGCTTCTTGATGCATCCACTGGTGGAAAAATTAAATCGATGACCCCTAATGAAGCTATGGAGTTTATTGAAAATATGACAGTCAATGATCATCCCATCCTCTGTGATCGAGCTTATACAACCACAAAGAAGAGTCTTCTTGAGCTTACCTTTTAAGATGCGTTGCTAGCTCAAAACAAGCTCCTAGCCAAGCAAATATAGACCCTCACAGAGACTTTGAATAAGCTTTCCTAACAGTTGCATGTTGTGCAACTTGCTCCATCTTCAGTCATGGAAATTGGGGGATGTAACATTTGTGGTGGAGCCCATGAGTCAGGCATGTGCATAACTTAAGATGATGCTTCTAAAGAGATCAGAACAAACTAACGCCAAGCCAGATCAAGTCGACGCCTTGGTAGCTGGCGAAGGGGGAGATGCAGAGTCATCTACACCATTGTAGGCGGCTTCGTTGCGGAGGTAGCTCCAAGTCGGCCCGAAAGAGGCACTTACGTGCAATCAAAAGCGTGAACCACATAACGTTCATTGAATTGATCCCGAGTAAGATGACCCAATGGTGATTACGGTTAGCATCGCCAATTAGGACATCAGGAAAGTCCTGATAGACAGAGGAAGCTCGGTCGACATACTTTTTTGGTCCACTTTTCAAAAGTTAGACGTCTCGCATAAGTTCATAAAACCTCATCTTGAACCCTTGATCGGTTTTGCAGGGGGGCAAGTTCACACCCATGATGCAGTAAAGTTGGCAACCACCTTTGAAAGAGGAGAGTTGTCGAGAACATTACTTGTCCTATACATCCTCAACGACTCCAACACCTACTACAATGTTTTGATTGGCAGAACAACATTGAACGCCCTAAGTGTGATTGTGACAAGCCCGACATAGACCCTAATTTCATATACCACAAACTCTTTATTTTTCCTAAAGCCAAACCCGTGGCACAATGGCAACAGAAGCTCAGAAAAGAGCGCCAACAAGTTGTAAAGGAAGAAACTGAGAAGTTTATCAATGTCAGTTTCATCAAAGAAGTCATGTACTTAACATGGTTTTCCAACGTCATGATGGTCAAGAAGTCCAACAGGAAAAGGAGGATGTGTGTTAACTAGACCGACCTTAACAAGGCTTGTCCGAAGGACACGTACCTGCTTCCTTGCATCGATCAACTTGCTGATGACACTTATGGATACCCAATTCTGAGTTTCCTTAACGCATACTCAGGCTAAAATCAGATCAAGATGTACCCACCAAACAAAAGTAAGATGACATTCATCACTGAAGATGCAAACTTATGCTACAAAGTCATGTGTTTCAGTCTAAAGAATGTCAGTGCCACATACCAAATACTAATGGACAAAGTTTTCAAAGACCTACTCGAAAAAAACATCAAAGTCTACGTTGAAAATATGGTTATAAATTCATTTGACCCTAACGATCATCTGAAAGACTCAGCAGAAATATTCACTGAACTCTGTTAGCACAATATGCAGCTAAACCCAGAGAAATGCATCTTTGGGGTTGGAAGGGGTAAGTTCCTTGGTTTTATGATCACCTGTAGGGGAGTCGAGGCCAACCCAAACAAGTGTGAAGCAGTCATTGCCATGCGCAGCCAGCAAATCCTAAAGGAAGTGAAGAAGTTGATCGGTAGAATGACGACTCTATCTCGATTTCTACTGAAAATGGTTGAGAATGTGAAACCATTTTTTCAATTGTTAAAAATAGCCAATCGACTTCCATTGGGACCATCAGTGAAAAGAAATGTTTTCCAAGTTCAAAAGTTTTCTCGCCATTCCACCAATCCTTACTTGGTCCACATCGGGAGTCGAGTTGTTGCTATATCTATCTATTTTAGACTCCGCAATAAGCTCAATTCTCCTAGAGGAAGAATGCAAAAAGCACATGTTGATTTACTACACTAACCGAGTACTCCAAGGAGCGGAAAAACACTACCAAACAATCAAAAAGCTCTCCTTGACACTAATTCATTATGCTAGACGATTACAGTAATATTTCCAGAGTCACCAAGTTGTGATGAAAATCGACCATCATCTCAAGCATGTGCTCAGAAAGCCATACCTCGTTGGATTAATGGTAGCATGATCGATCGAGCTTTTTGAGTTTGGCTTACTATTCAAAACTCGAGGCCTCATCAAAGGGTAGTGTTTGGCTGATTTCCTAGTCAAACTCCCCCTTACCGAGGACAACAGTGAAGACTGGTGGATGTTGTATATGGACAAAGCCCCTAATAGCAAGGGCAGCAGCACAAGCATAACCTTTGAAGGACCAGATTACGTCTCCATCGAGTAGTAAGTAAAGTTTGACAGGAAGGCTTCAAAAAACCAAGCCGAGTATTAAGCTCTCATTGCCAGACTAAAGCTAGCAATCAAGGTCGGCGTACAGAAGTTTAGGTGCAGGAACAACTCTAAGCTCATCACGGAGCAGGTTAACAAGGTCTTCTAAGCCAAAGAGACACAAATACAGAAGTACTACCACTTTGTCAAACAACTCTTGGAACATTTCGAGTAGAAAGAATTGGTCCGTGTCAACAGGGAATAGAACGATTGAGTTGATGCTTTAGCCCGCCTGGCGAGCACTAAGAGACCAGGTTAGCATTGGACGTTTATCCAAAAGACACTCGCCTCCCCCACCACCGACATTACCGAGGTATGCTTAAGTCTGATTGCTCCCAGTGGATGGATGTCTCCCATTTGGACCTACCTGGTCACCGACGCCTTACCCCAAGAGGCGGTAAAAGTCGAAAAGGTAAGACACCAAGCTTCGCACTATGTTATCATTAACAATGAAATGTTCAAGAGAGCCATTATTGAAGTGCGTTGACGAAGATCACACGGATTACATCCTAGATGAGGTACACTGAGGAATTTGTGGAATGCACACTAGAAGTCAGAGCACGGTAGCTAGAGTCATTCATGTTAATTACTATTGGCCGACCTTGAGGACGGACGCCAAATATGTCAAAACTTGCAAGGAATGCCAAGAATTCATCAATGTCCTCCACGCACCACTAGAAGCACTCCATAGCATCACGTCTCCTTGGCCTTTTGCCATGTGTGGAATGGACATCCTTGAACCATTTCCCATGGCCAAAGGATAGGTCAAATTCCTCCTCATCACGGTGGAATACTTCACTAAGTGGATTAAAGCAGAACCCCTCGCAAGGATCATAGCTCAGAAGGTCTAGAACTTCACATGGAAGAACATTATCTACAGGTACGACTTACCTCAAGCCATCGTGACGGACAACGGAAGACAATTCATCGAAAAGGACTACGAAGAGTTCCTCAAGTAGCTTAGTGTTAAGCATTTCACATCCTCAATCAAGCATCCCTAGATTAGTGGGCAAGCAAAAGCCACAAACAAGATCATCATTTCCAAGTTATGCAAAAGACTGTCCAAAGTCCCCAAGGGACTATGGGTGAACGAGCTCCCAAGCGTGCTTTGGGGTACCACTGTACTCCCAATCTACCATGCAAGACACTTTATTCAAGTTAACCTACGACATCGACACTATGATACCTGTGGAGATCGGCGAACCTTCACTCTGCATAAGCATGTTCAATGCGGCCAACAACTCAGAATCCTTGGCAGTAGAGTTGGATTTGGTCGAGGAACTCAAAAGCAAAGCATGAGTTCAAGAAGAAGCATGCAAATAAAGAATAACTCAAAAATACAACTTGAAGCTCAAGAAACGTAGCTTCAAGCCCAACAAATTGGTTTGGAGGCTCCGAGGAAATGCCAGGAAAGATAACTCAAAAGAAAAGCTCACGCCAAATTGGGAAGGCCCATTCCACATCACCGAATCATTGCAAAACAACGCCTATAAGCTTTAAGATATGGCAGGAAAGATCGTCCCTAGGACCTGGAATACAACGCACTTAAGGCCCTACTACAATTAGAACTGGGTAGTGTACTCTTTTTCTTACTTCGATATTTTTTCCCATTTGTAAAAAATTAAGGGTTTTTGCTTAAGAAGTTTTAAGGAGGCACACCTGAGTACCTTTGTAAAAGGAAGATCCCTATTAAAGTTAAATCACCAATGAAATCCTTTTACCCCACACAATTTACATACCTTCTTGCCATCTTACATTGCACTATGGAAACAAAAGGTCGAATACGAACCTCAACTTTTCAAAATAAAAGGTCAAATCTGAACCTCGAATTTTTCAAGCCAGCGAAAGGTTGAATCTAAACCTTGGCTTCTTCAACCCAACAATAGGTCAAGTTTGAACTTTATCTTTTTCAAGCAAACATGAGGCTGAATTCGAACCTCAGCTATTTCACGCCAACTAGAGGTCGAATTCAAACCTCGACTTCTTCAAGCAAACAACAGGTCGAGTCCGAACCTTAGCTTTTTCAAGCTAACATGAGGTTGAATTCAAACCTTGGCTTTTTCAAGTTAGCGAGAGGTCGAATTTGAACCTCAGTGTTTTTTGGAAAATAACAATTAATCCACAAAAAACTTGTCTTTTTCATTAGCATTTAATTTAAACATTTCTGTTGATAAAAGACTCTTATGCAACTCAACAACCTTGCATAAAACATTATCATTCATTTTGAACTTGATTCTTACAAACAAAAAGCCTTTTACATCACTCTAAACATAAAAAAAAACTAAGATCACTTCAACTATACTTCTTTCTCCTATTCTCCCTCAGACTTGGAGCAGAGTTGCCACCCACGAACTCGATTCATAGAGGACCAACGTGGCTTCGAACATGGCATAACTCTCTCAACACCGGACATGTATATATAGACCCAGAGGAGAGATCCCCAGGTACGTTTGACTCATCCCAGTGTTAGACAATCAAACACCTCTGAGCATCATTGACTTGCTTGTCGGAATCCTTTTTGCAAGTACCCCCTGACTTCAACATCGAAGATCAGAGAATCCACTAAGAAGAAAAGGATCAGACAACTCAGTTAGACCTCATCGGAATCAGCAGGAACACTTACATACACTAATAGTATAAGTAGATTTCACCCACTAAACCAATTAAAAATTGACATACATGACAATTGTATTTAATTTTACGATAATTATCTTAAAAGTTATAATATTTAAGTTATCTCTACCAATTTTTTATTTATTAACCGTGTAATTAAAAACTATGTAAGTTTTATACTTTTATTGTGTGTTTGCATTTTTTTGTCAATGTAAACCATCATTACGAGTACCACTAGCTAGCTCTTTGGGTGTGACACACAGTTCCCACTTCCCACCAATGAAGTGCGAAAAATATTTCATTTCTTTGTTCAGACTTCAGATGATCGATGGAGATTGCAACTCACCCGTGTCCATACGATATTGAATCTTTAAAATCACTTTCTGAACTTGATTTCAGTTATAGGTATACACTTAAAATCTACCGTTTCTTAACAATGAGAGCTAGTTCTATTGTCTCAGGGAAGATATTTTCTACAAATAAAACATTAACAATCCTTGTCGACCTTTATTATTCTAGCACTTTTTGAACGGAAGTTCTGTATAGTCAAGGAAGATATTTTCTACAAAAAAAAAACAGGGGTCCTCATTGGCACATATCGTCATTACTAAGAAATAGCATCAGTCTATTATTTTCCATCTATTATCATTTTGCACTTTTTCAAAAGAACAGCACTATGTTTATAAAAAATCATACAACAATAAATTCATGCAGCAATAGAAAAAGTACCGTGCTGTGTTTTATATTCAATACCTTCATCCATATATTCAATTGTTCGGTATTCTTATTTTCCCTAAACATACTTAATAATGACGAAAACTAAAATTATGAAAATTGAATACTACTCTTTCAAAAGGACAGAGCACATCATGCATGAGCCACTTGCTATAAAAGGATTCACGCCATGCCTCACTTTAGCACATGATCTCCAACATTACAAGGCATGTCACAAATAAACTACAACTTGCTAGCTGTTTCAGTGAAAGTGTAATAAGGAGACACATTTGTGTTCCTTAATTTCGCTCGAACCTTTAGCTTCCTCCATTTTCATGAAAAGTACGCTACCACAGTCCAAATATTGTTTACATATCTCAGTAAGAATATTTCATATAATTTTTTATTTTCTTTTTCTTTAACGATGCGAATATTTTTCTGTTTTCATCTCATATATAGTATATCGTTTATAACTTTAAGATGTTATTGTACCATATTAACATGTTATTAGGATCCTTTTTGTTTTCTTTTGCCTTGTTATTATATTTGCAGTAAAATACAACATGAGCAAAGTTTGGCTTCTTGTCCTTGTCATCCTCTACAGTGGTTTTCCCTCAATAGGAACCACCACTACCGATTCTACATCACCAAGTGCCGTTAACATAGGGGCAATTTTATCCTTCAACTCAACAATTGGCAAAGTGGCTAAAGTTGCTATACATGCAGCAGTGGATGACATAAATTCCAATGCAACAATTCTCAATGGAACTAAGCTTAATATAACATTGCTAGACACCAAACTATCCACTGGATTCCTAGGAATCATTGATTGTATGTCCTTTTCAAACACATCACCCTTTTCCCACTTCATTCTTTTGCCCGTTTTTCCCCACAAAAACATTATATATCCCAGTCACTGTTTTGTTGGTTTTTTTTTATTACAGCATTTTTGTTGATGGAGAAAGACACTGTGGCCATAATTGGTCCACAGTACTCAGTCATGGCACATGTGATTTCACACATAGCAAATGAGATGCAAGTGCCTCTACTTTCATTTGCAGCAACGGATCCTACACTGACTTCACTGCAGTTCCCATATTTTGTTAGGACAACACAGAGTGATCTGTATCAGATGGCTGCTGTGGCAGAAATTGTTGATCACTTTCAATGGAGAGATGTCATAGCCATTTTCGTCGACGACGATCATGGAAGAAATGGGATAGCTGCCTTGGGGGACAAGCTAGCAGAGAAACGTTGTAAAATATCATATAAAGTACCATTTAAACCAGATAACATAAGCCACGAAGAAATAAACAGCGCATTAGTTAAGGTAGCTTTAATGGAATCAAGGGTAATAGTCCTTCACATATACCCTTCTTCAGGACTAGAAGTGCTCCATCATGCAGCTCAGTCACTTGGCATGATGGGAAGTGGTTATGTGTGGATAGCCACAGATTGGCTTTCCACAGTACTAGATTCAGAACCATCCTTGTTCTCATCTTCAGCCATGAATGACATCCAAGGAGTTATCACCTTGCGCATGCATGCACCAGATTCAGACATGAAAAAACAATTTGTTTCTAGGTGGAAAAAACTGAGCCAAAAAGAAGATTCTAATCAGGACCCTTTTGGGGTAAATATCTTTGGTCTTTACGCCTATGACACTGTGTGGTTGCTTGCTTCAGCACTCGATTCGTTTTTTAAGAGTGGTGGAACTTTGTCATTTTCAAATGATTCAAGCCTAAACATGTTAAGAGGGGACAGCCTTAACCTTGATACTATAGGGGTCTTTGTTAATGGTAGCATGTTGCTTCAAAAGATTTTAGAAGTGAACAGAACTGGTTTAACAGGCCAAATGATGTTTAGTCCTGATGGAAACTTGGTGCATCCATCATATGAAATCATTAATGTGATAGGCACTGGAATTAGGAGGATTGGTTATTGGTCTGAAACCTCGGGTCTTCACACTGGGGAAGGTCCTAATCACTCCAATTTCAGTGAGGGACTATTTGGTGTCATCTGGCCTGGCCAAACAACTCAAACCCCGCGTGGTTGGGTTTTCGCCAGCAATGGAAGACACTTGAGAATTGGGGTGCCACTCAGAATTAGTTACCGCGAGTTTGTGTCAAAAATCGAGGGAACTGAGATGTTTGGTGGTTATTGCATAGATGTGTTTACTGCTGCACTGAACTTGTTGCCTTATCCGGTACCATTCAAGTTTATTCCATTTGGTGATGGTAAAACCAACCCGTTAAATTTAGACCTTCTTCACATGATCACAACTGGTGTGAGTATAAAAGCTTTCGTATATACTCTGTCATCATTTTGCGAATCATGCTGCTTTGATTTGTTTTAATTTCTTACATTGAAATTGCTTATTTTATTATGTGCAGGCCTTTGATGCTGTGGTGGGGGACATTACCATTACTACAAACCGAACTAAGATAGCGGATTTTACACAGCCATATATTGAGTCTGGTCTAGTTGTTGTGGCTCCTATCAAGAAGCTGAAATCAAGTGCTTGGGCTTTCCTCACACCATTCACTCCAATGATGTGGTTTGTGACAGGAATGTTTTTCTTGGTGGTTGGAGCTGTTGTGTGGATTTTAGAGCGTCGCATAAATGATGACTTTAGAGGCCCTCCTAGAAGACAATTTGTCACCATTGTCTGGTAATCAAGTGGCAAAACAATTTTGAAATATGGCCTTAACTTTTTTTATTGGTTCATATGATCACTAGCATGATTTATCTATTGCTGACATCTTTATCATTTATTTCTGCAGGTTTAGCTTTTCAACCCTATTTTTTGCACATAGTAAGTTGTTGGAACTTTTTTTTAATGTAGTTATCCTTGATGCTTTCCTCGTGTACAGAACAGAAACTCAATTTTTACCAGACTGTAAAGATCAATCAACCAAAAAGGTTTATGCTATTAACATCCAACACGTTTTCTAACAAAATTTTCATTTCCATCTTTAGAAACAAAAACTCATGTTACCTTGTAAAAAATGATGGTGTACATTTAAAGTCTTACATCTCAGAAAAACACCTTCTATGCAGGAGAGAAAACTGTGAGCACCCTTGGTCGATTAGTGCTAATAATATGGCTTTTTGTGGTTTTGATACTCAACTCAAGCTACATTGCTAGCCTCACCTCCATCCTAACCGTGGAACAACTCTCTTCCCCGGTTAAAGGAATTGAAAGCCTAGTAATAAGCAGCGACCGCATCGGTTTCCTGAGGGGTTCATTTGCTGAGAATTATCTGACAGAGGAGCTCAACATACACAGGTCCAGGCTTGTTCCTCTCAACTCGCCATCAGAATATGAAAAAGCCTTGAAGGATGGTCCTGCTAATGGCGGTGTTGCTGCAATAATAGATGAACGTGCGTATATGGAGCTCTTCCTAGCGACCAGATGTGAATTTGGTATCGTTGGTCAAGAGTTCACCAAGATGGGATGGGGTTTTGTAAGTATATAAATCCATTTTCTCTTATGTTAAACTCAACATCAAATATACCAAATTCATCATTCAAAGTATTAAGATAGGTGATAGGTGGTTGAAAAATTCTAAAAATATTCTTCTCTAAAATTGAAAAGTATTGTATACAAAGGATGTGCATATTCCATCATGTGTACTTCATTTTTCTTTTTTCTAATAGCTCACTCTCTCTCGAAGTCTTCAAAACAAAGTTTGGCATATAGGCACAGAAGATACATTTCACTAGTGGAAATGAAGGTGGATTTTGCACTGATGTCAAAATATTAGAAAATCTATTTTATAATCTTAAAAGGGCATCAACCTCTTCCTTGGAAGACTTTCACAAAAAAAAAATTAAAAAAATCCTAATATTAATCCAAATAGTCTAATCCACTACGCAACACAGTCAAGTCAACCAGGGAGCTACTTTCCTAGTGGAAAACCCACACAGCATATCCATAAGACCAATGTAAATACTTATAGCACACAGTGCTATAAAGTGCTGATTGTTTATCTCTATCTACCTACTAGACAGCTTCATCATAAAAGTAAGAAATTCATAGTGTTATATATGGTCATCACATTGTTGACAGCAACATGGCTTGAACATGTTTTAAATGTGTAACATGCAGGGCTTCCCAAGGGAATCTCCCTTAGCAATTGATATGTCAACTGCCATCCTAAAACTATCAGAAAATGGTGATCTGCAAAGAATTCATGACAAATGGCTAACAAGAAGTGCATGCAGCTCAGAGGGTGCAAAACAAGGCATAGACAGACTTGAGCTAAAAAGCTTTTGGGGTCTGTTCCTACTGAGTGGCATAGCATGCTTCATTGCTCTCCTTTGCTATGTTATTAGAATGGCCTACCGTTTTAGCAGGGATTCCAATAGTAATAACATTGAATGCTCATCACTCTCTGCTCGTCTTCGATCGTTCCTTTCCTTTGTCAATGAAAGAGAAGGGGAAGACAAATGCTGGCCAAAGACAAGGAGAAAGGAGAAGTGCTCTTGTAGAAAGGTAGTGCATGAAGATGGATCTTTGGATGACTCAACTGTTC
Source organism: Glycine max (assembly GCF_000004515.6). Taxonomy (NCBI): domain Eukaryota; kingdom Viridiplantae; phylum Streptophyta; class Magnoliopsida; order Fabales; family Fabaceae; genus Glycine; species Glycine max. The sequence continues at coordinate 43,079,653 of NC_038245.2, read as the reverse complement.
GTGTCCACATTGAAAATAATGTCACTGCCCAAGATTAACTATTATAACCTATGCTAAATCTAGGAGCACTTGTAATTTAAATGGACAATATTTATTTAATAATAGCAAATATGTTCATAGTGAGCACAAAAGGTTGGGTTTGACTCATTCTTGATTTAATCGTTAAGTATGTTTTTTCTATTATTGTGTGAAATATGTGTGTGTGGCACATACTAAAAATAAGAGAGATATGTTCTTCTTACACCAATGACACCTAATGTCTCTATGGGATAATTAACTAGGTTAGGCATGACCTTAAGAGTGTGATTACCCCTCAAAATTTTGATGGTTTTGTCTACCTATTTGGAAAAGGTTCATGGAGCTTTACATGATTTTACTAAATTGTTGTGAATAAGAAATTTCCAAAATAATGAAAGATTGTATCTTTTTATAAAACTAAAATATGTGCCGCTTTAAAAGGTTTTTTTATTTTCTCACCAAAAGATTTGAATTGATCTACAAAATGATCGAAATTGCATATATATATATATATATTGTGAAGATAACAATTGTGTAAATAAGTTTGTCTCTCATAGTCCTAGCATACAAGGTTTCTTTTGGTGGTATTTAATACCTACTTTCATTAGGGAGGATTTTTCCATAATAGATATGATCTTTCATCATTTAAGTTCAAATGATTGTACATGGGTTTGGTTCATGTCCTCCCATGCTTTTGTTTTCTTTATTCTATTAATAATATTTGGGTTTGATGCAAATGATATATAGTGTTTGGAGTGTTAACCTAATTATTTGTGGTTAATTAATGTTGTGAGAAGGAGGAGAAGGAGAAGGAAAAAAGAAGACAAAGTTATTAAGTGAAATTTAGTGATAAATAACATTTATAATTAAAGAATTAGTCTTTATAATTAACCTGAAAAACAAGTGATTCATGTCATACAGTAAAATATGACTTTTGTTACTATTGTATTTGTAGTATTTATTTCATCAATCACACTAAAATATGCAATGACATCTTTTTTGGCACATTCATTATTCATGGTAGTTTCCTGGGTATATAGCAAGTTGCTGGATTAGACGGCAACGTGAGCACAAAAGAAGGTCGCCCAAAAATGGGCATCGTGCTGCAACAATTATCTAAAGAAAGGGGTGATTTTCAAACTATGAGATAATTTAAGATTGTTCAAAAAAATATTTGAAGTTACTTGTAACCATTTTTTTTTTCTTTCTTGGTTGCAAGATATCCTTATAACTTACTAGACTAATCTTTTTGAGTCATAAAAATTATCTAAGTAGGTTTTGCTTTTTTTAAATAAAGTGGGTTTAATTTCAAATTGATTCTGAATCTAAAATTGATTTTAAATATACTTTTATATGTTTGATTTTACATTAGAGAAAAATTCATAATTGATTTTGAGTTTATAATTAATTATGATTTGAAACAGTTTTTAGCTGCTTGTATTAGATTCAAATTTTAATATTAAATTTTACTTTTAACTTGATTTTATAATAAAAATTAAAAACATTTAAACATTAATCAAATAACTTCAAAATTAATTTTAACTAAAATAAATTTCATTCAAAGTCATTTTTCAATGATTATACAAGAACATGCAAAATCTTTTTCCTGAGCATGAGCAAATATAATAATAACTTTTTAACTTATTTTAATAAATTATATAAAAAATTACTATGATAATTTTTTATTTATTTTTCTCTCAATAAATTTTGTAGCCAAATTTATCAAGAGGTTTATATTTAATAAGTAGTTATTAGGAAATAAAATACATAACTAAATTATTTACATAAACATACCCATAATTTTTTTGTCTTAAATGTCACGGATGTCTTCTATTTTATTAGGTGAAAGACTAATTTCATTTAAAATATTTAACTAATATTAATCCAAAATTTATTTGCACACAATAAAAATAAAAAATATTCTCCCATCAAATAAATAAGTATCACTCGTATAAATATAATAAAATCTAACAGAGGATCAATCCTTTAATTACATACTCATAATCTAATTTGTGTTATCACATTAAATAAATAATTCTCAAAGAATACAATAAGATTTAACCCCCAATCCTTTGGTTAAATACCCATAATCTAATCTGTGTTGTCATTGGAGTTTGTTTCCATCCAGCTTTGGTAAGTAGTGACACTCTGTTCTGTTGTTGCACCCATTAGAGGGGGGGCCCATTAGTCATTTTGCCATTAATTTATGTGGGAAAGTGTTGTCACTTACCGTCGCATTCACCAATCACGTGTTTTCGTTTCATTTTCACGCTTCCCATGTCACAACATTCCCTCGGAATGATTGTTTGAGAAATTCATTTATTTTTTATTTATAAATAGCATTAAAATTCATAACAATTAATTAGAGAAGCTAATCGTTTTAACTAAACATGATTTCTATCGAATGAGTCTAAATTAATTAAACATAATATATGTTTTTTATATCTATCTCTGATTTCTAAGCTTAAAAGAAAAAGCTAATCTTGGTCTCTATCTTTGCTGCACGATATATTGATACGTGTGTTTTTCATTCAGCTCCTTTTCGTCGGTTTCTCTCGATGGGTGATGTACTTTCATTGTCTTTCCGACCTGGATACTAGTAGTGGTTTTTTTGTGGTGTAAAAGATATTCTATATTGTTATTTTATTCACAAACTTCATATATATATATATATATATAAATTTTACAAAGTACATACATAAAAATATTATAGTGAGAATTTAATATTAACTAACGACATCATGTGAAAAATACTCGTGTTCGTGTATATTCTTTTTAATGGGAGGAACTGAATTAAAATATTAAAAAATTTATAATAATTTACATATATTATAACTAAGTTAATTAGAATATTTTAATAACACGCGTATATATAAATATAAATATGAAATATGAGATAAGATTTTAGGTTTTTACAATAAATTTATCAATAATTAAATGAAAAATTTTGTTCTAATTGTTTACGAGTGTTTGAAAGCATTTATACAGAATTTATTTAAAATTATAAAAATGACCTATAATCTTCTGTATATTCTTTTCTTATTTTGATATTTTTTTATTATCAAACTTGTAATAAGTACTCTTATGTAAGTATGCTTATAATGTGTAGTACATAGATACCACCTGGAATCAATTTTGATAATCTAAAATCATAGTAAAAATTAAAATAATTATTTATTACTTTTTCACTTGACTTAACTTTAAAATTAATTTTGATAGAATTGAAACTTAATCTAAACGTCATAATTTGTATATAGGTAAATATCTATATTTTGGTTTTTGAATGTATAAAATAATAATTAATTAATCTTTAAAAGATCAAAAATTTAAATTTAATATTTGAATGTATAAAAATATATGATATATTGATCTTGTAAAAAAATTTAATGATAAATTAATTTTTAGACTTTATAACTTAATCTCAAAATTGGTTCTAAAAATATAAATATTGTCAAATTTATCTTCAAATATTATAATTTACTAATAAAATAAAATAATTTTATAAATTTAATAGCAACATTAATTTATCAATTTTTTATACATTCAAAAATTAAATTAAATTTTTTTATTTTTCAATCATAATTAGTCACGGACTTACACAACTAAAATGGTATTTATCCTTTTTATTTTCCAACGAAAACATTTTATCCACTTAGTTACAGTAATTGACACCAAGTCACCAACCCAGTCAAAACAATTCTCTCTCTCTCACTAATGTACAGTGAACAGTGGTATTGAAAATGGAATTAAGAGTTTGTCCTTCAAGAACTTTCGCCACCACAAAGATATTATTATATTGATGCCACAAGTGTCGTTTTTGGCTTTATACTAGAAAAGCAAAATAAAAAAGAAAGAAAAAGCAATTCCATTACCAATTGCATCCCCTGGTGAATAGCCTCCATTTTTATGAACTTTATTCTCACTCTCATCTACACCATCAATAAAAATTTCCTTTTAAGATCCGCCCTTTTCCCCTTCTTCACAGTTTTTATCTGATTCTCCAAAATCTACAATGGTCTTACACTACTCCTGATTAAAGTTGATTTTTTTTTCTATCTGGGTACATGTAAAGTTGATGTTTTTATTCTCAAATTGAACCAAACATCAGGTTTTCTGGACCACTTTGCTGCTGAATATAGATGTCAGCTACTATACTTTGAATTAAACTTCAGGTGCATTCATCTCTTTGATTAAAGTTCTATATTATTCACATGCTGTTATTTCCCCTTGCAATCTGCTACTTTTTTTGCTTTGATGGGAGGAACATTAATGCTTTATTCTTTCCTATCATGGTTGTGTTTGAGATGCGCTTTACAACTTTGTGTCTTATGTTTTTGTTTTGGGTTACTTGGCCTGGAATTAGCTTAACATGCCAAATAAGGTCTTGATTGTGAAGTGCAGTTTATGCTTAATGTTTTGAAAGTCACAGTTTTGTGGATGAGTGTTTAACTTTTTACTTTCTTAATATCCCTCCTCTTTTTTAATTCTCTTAGGATGTTGCTTTACTTGTTTGTTGAGCAGTGTGATTGATAATGGCTTTCCAAAGGGCATCTGCAACCATGATTGGAGTTTGGATTGTTGTGTTGATGGTTCTCTCCAAAGGATTATCTTCAAGTGGGGTAGTATCAGATAATTCCACAATACCTGCTTTTGTAAATATTGGGGTTCTCTATTCTTTCAATACCAGTGTTGGTAGAATGGTGAAAACTGCTGTACAAGCTGCGGTTGACGATGTAAATTTTGATCAATCTATTCTTGCTAACACTAAGTTGAAGGCCTCACTGCAAGAAGATACCAAATACAGAGGTTTTCTGAGCATTGCCGAGGGTACGTCCTTCACAATATTCCCATCTTTTTTATGTGTTAAAACTTTAAAAGCATCTTTTCTATTAGACAAGTTACTTCAAAGTTTGGCAGATTATTACTCTTGGTTTACATAAATTGTGTGTAATAGCCTTGCAGCTCATGGCAACACAAACTGTGGCTATAATCGGTCCCCAGACGTCTACAACAGCTCATGTCATATCTCATATAGCGAACGAGCTCCAAGTTCCTCTACTATCATTTACAGCCACTGACCCTACTCTTTCTTCACTTCAATTCCCATTCTTTATTAGAACTGCTTTTAGTGACATTTATGAAATGACTGCAATAGCAGACTTTGTTAACTACTTTGGCTGGAGAGAGGTTATTGCTGTTTATGGTGATGATGACCATGGGAGGAATGGAATAGGTGCATTAGGGGATAAGCTTGCCGAGAGACGTTGCAAGATCTCATTTAAAGCACCTATGACTCCTGAGACAACCAGGGAGGAGATTACTGATGTGCTTGTTCAGGTGGCCTTGGCAGAATCCCGGGTTATAGTTCTTCACACAAGTACTGCTTGGGGCCCAAAAGTGTTAAGTGTGGCAAAGTCTCTGGGAATGATGGAAAACGGGTATGTCTGGATAACAACTACTTTTCTGTCTACTTGGCTGGATATAGGTAGTCCCCTATCTTCGGATGCAACAGATGACATGCAAGGAGTCATTACACTACGTATGTATATACCAGATTCAGAGCGCAAAAGATGGTTTTTTTCAAGGTGGAAAAACTTGACTACGGGAAAGACTGCTAATGGTTCCCAGGGTTTGAGTACTTATGGTATCTTTGCATATGATACTGTTTACGCTCTTGCTCATGCACTTGATGCATTTTTCAAACAAGGGAACCAAATTACATTTTCACGTGATCCAAAGTTATCTCAACTACGTGGAGACAACATGCATCTTGATGCTGTGAAAATATTCAATGAAGGAAAGCTGTTGCGTAAATATATTTATGAGGTTAACATGACTGGTGTATCAGGTCTATTCAAGTATACATCTGATGGAAACCTTGTTAATCCTGCTTATGAAATCATCAATGTTATTGGAACAGGGACTCGGAGGGTTGGTTATTGGTCTAATTACACTGGATTATCAATTGTTCCTCCTGAAGCACTTTATTCAAAACCACCTAATCGATCCAGTGCAAGCCAAAAGCTACTCCCTGTGCTTTGGCCAGGAGAAACAACCCATAGGCCCCGTGGTTGGGTTTTTCCAAACAATGGAAGGATGTTAAAAATTGGAGTGCCAAAAAGGGTTAGTTATCGAGAATTTGTCTCTCAAGTACAAGGCACTGACATGTTCAAGGGATTTTGCATTGATGTATTTCTTTCTGCTGTGAACTTGTTGCCCTATGCTGTCCCTTATAAATTTGTTTCATATGGGGATGGTGACAGCAATCCTAGTAACACTGAGCTTGTCCGTCTTATCACAGCTGGTGTGAGTATCATTCCAATTGCTTTTGTGGTGCTTGGATGTTTTATAGTACTTTCCGAGACCAGTTTTTTTTTTCTTTCCATACAGGTCTTCGATGCTGCAGTAGGTGACATTACAATTACTACAGAAAGAACAAAGATGGTGGATTTTACTCAGCCATATATCGAGTCTGGTTTAGTGGTAGTTGCATCAGTTAAGAAGACAGATTCCAATGCTTGGGCTTTTTTGACGCCATTTACACCAATGATGTGGACTGTCACAGCTGTCTTTTTTCTACTAGTGGGAGCTGTTGTTTGGATTTTAGAGCATAGGCTGAATGATGATTTTAGGGGACCTCCCAAACAACAAATGGTCACCATTTTGTGGTAAGGAAATCTGGTCTTTCTCTCCCTCCTCCCTTTCTCAGGCTCTCTATATTGAGCCTACCCATGTTGATGATACATACAGTAATCATATCAACCAACAGTAGGGTTTTCATTTTTGATTCGTTTAGCTCTGGATATGGTTGTAACTTCTATTTGTTTTTTATTTGACAGGTTTAGTTTTTCAACCATGTTCTTTGCTCACAGTAAGTACCAGTTCTTTGTCTTCTGTGACATGTATGGTCCATGTATAAGTGGTGGCTACTTTGAGTTTATCAACTTGCTCTTTTCTGTACTATGTAGGGGAAAACACAGTGAGCACTCTCGGTCGCTTTGTGCTGCTTATATGGTTATTTGTAGTTCTAATAATTAACTCAAGTTACACAGCAAGCTTGACATCAATCCTCACAGTGCAACAACTTTCTTCACCTGTTAAAGGCATTGAAAGTTTAATAAGTAGCAAAGAGCCTATTGGCTACTTGCAGGGTTCATTTACGCGAACTTATTTAATTGACGAAATTGGTATTGATGAATCCAGACTAGTTCCTCTGAAAACACCAGAAGAAACTACAGAAGCACTTAAGAAAGGTCCCCAGAAGGGTGGTGTTGCTGCATATGTTGATGAGCGTGCTTACATAGAGCTCTTCCTTTCAAGCCGGTGTGATTATAGCATTGTAGGTCAAGAGTTTACCAGAAATGGTTGGGGATTTGTAAGTATCTCCTTACCAATGGTCCTAATATTCTTTAGTTTTTTTGTCTTTTAAATGTAATTTGGAACCTAGCATACTTTTCTCCTTCTTTTCTATTCCTTTTTTCCTAAAGAAAGTGTAGATGCATTTTCTCTTGACTATTCTAATTGAAACTTCAATCTGCATGACTGCATGTTACATTGTCCACTCCAGTAATATTCAGTCAAGCATAAAGCACTGGGGAGAGGGAATTGACCGATTTATCTATACTAAATCCAGAGAAAACTTTACTGTCAAATCATAACGTACAAGTTTTATCCTAACTCTATTAAATAGACTCCATTTTTGTGGTCTAACTGAAATGTTTCACAGCCACAAAATAACACTTGCATATATTAGTTTAGTTATACCATCATAGATGTAGCAAATTTTCAATGTTTTCTCCAGATTCTTTCTTCCATGTTTGTTCTTACTCAGCAACTTTCCTAAATCAACTCAAGAATTTACCTGAAAATGTTTTGGCCTGTGTATAGTTCTTTGAAGCCTATAAAACCATGCAACAATAAAGGGTAAGCATTAGGGGGCAAATAATGGAGCTTTTACTTATTTTTTGCTAGAGCATGCTCTTTTGCCTATCGACCACCGAGCTAAACCTGTTACCTTCCCTGCTTTTTTAAGTTTGTTAGCACTTTAATCTAGTTAATATACCATGCTTAATCTGAGTTATCAAATTCCAGTTGTTGACACTTCAAGTTGTAGCTAATCGGCTAATCAAGATAAGTGAAAATGAAGTTGTTAATGAAGCTGTGGGCATTGGAAATCAATTGATAGTAGTATTTCACCATTTCTCGTCCTTTATTTTTCTTCAGGCCTTTCCTCGAGACTCACCGTTAGCGGTTGACCTTTCAACTGCAATATTAGAGTTGGCAGAGAATGGAGACTTGCAAAGGATCCATGACAAATGGCTTTTGAGCAGTGCTTGCCTATCACAAGGTGCAAAGCTTGAAGTGGACAGACTCAACCTGAGAAGCTTTTGGGGCCTCTATCTGGTGTGTGGGTTGGCATGTGTGCTTGCTCTCCTAATATATTTTATTCAGACCATGAGGCAGTACTCCAAGCATGGCCCAGAGGAGCTCGAATCTTCTGGCCATGGCTCAGGATCTTCGCGTTTGCGCACATTCCTTACATTCGTAGATGAAAAGGAAGAGATAGTTAAGAGCCGCTCCAAGAGAAAAAAAATGGAGGGGATATCTTACAGAAGCACAAGTGAGGTTGGATCATCCATCACCTTCAACAAAGCATATTCTCAGGCATCATTAAACAGAATTGATTCAGTTAATGAAATCTAACTGTTGCATATTTATTTGCTCATAATTTTGTAGCCTCTTGTACTAACTACTTGTGCATCACACTTCATTCTTCATTCCCTATTGTAACTGCTGGCTTTCTACTACATTCCCTATTTGTAAGATATATCAACTTGTGTTGGATTGTGGTGTAAGTCTGGGGACAAGGTTGCTTTGCAATTTTTGTCGTTACTTATGGTTTGTGTAGGATACATAATATTGAATGAAATAATCTTTGTAATTTCTGAAGTCCTGGATAAGCAAATTTAATGCATTTTAGTTCCTCTTGATAGCTGCCTTTTAATTTCGTTAACTTGGACTATTGTAACACATACAATTTTTTTTTCCTAGTGAATCAAGGTTTGAATCCCTACTGGGATAGTTATCTACATATAATTTCCGACTGTGTTTTGTACATATTGCCTTTGACGGATACATGTGGCAATTGCAAAAATAATTCAAACAATTTTCTACAGAAATATTTTCTAGCAGTATTACAGTAACCGTTAATAATGACCAAAACGCACTAAACTTTCTCATCTAGAAATTAAAATTTACAAATTTTCGCGTAAAAGATTAAAACAATCAAGTATAGATAAATATAGAGTCCAAATTAGTAATTAAATCATTACAATTTCACATTTCAGGGCCTTTTTATTATTATTTGTTTTATTATATCCAAGTTATAAGAGTATATAATCAAATCAAAAGGATCTTTAACATATTATTGCAGAATAAATTTTTTTGTCGAAATGTTGAATCCTTAGTATGCTAGTGATTACATTTGATGAACAGTTAATGATAGCATAATCCTGTATCAGACGACGTATGTATATAACTATATATGTGCACACACTGACACATGTAACTTTAGGTTGGATTAATATACATATACATTATTACACTCATAAAATATCAACATAATCTGCTTCATGCTGCAATCAGTCTTTGCCTTTATATTCTCAGGCCATCCAAACGATGCCAAGGCACTAATCAACATTTTTAAAATATCTTTGGAAACATTCTTCCTCCTTGCAGTATTGGAGTATAACTTTATACACTTCAATCAAGAGTCTTGGGTATCGACTTGCAAAGTAGTTGAAGAATCCTTCAGGAACAGGTCCTACAAGTTCCTGAAAAGCCAGTGCGAAATTAGAAACCGTATATACATGGATGGATGGAGAAAGCTATCATATCGTTATGATTAAAGATTTTCTTCAAACTACAGCATAAATCTGAATTCTACAAATCAAGAAAATCTTTGTTGGGATGGGGAAAAGCCTCACTCAAGTACCCAAAAAATAAGAAATCTAATTATCCCTCAGAATTCAAATATTTCAGGCATGAACTCCCTATTTTGTTCTGCCAATGCTTACAATGGGCAGAATGCTGCCTTGAACATTTTGGTAACAAACCACCTATGTTATAGGGAATTTGATTGTACCACACTACCATGCAAACAGGTTTAGATATTAGAGACTTAATTTTGTAAAAATTGATTGCAATTTGCAAAAATAAATAAATAAAAGAGTAGTTTTCTTGGTATTGTAATGCAAAATCACTTTGAAAACAACAATTTACTAAAAACATATCATGATATATTGAGGAACCAACTCAGTATAATTGACATAAAGGAAATCTTGGAAAATAATCAAACTTGCTATATTTTTTCACTTCTGCTCAACATACACAAGGCAACTTGAAAATGATGTAAATCAATATTGGCGAGAATGCATTTTACATTTTACTAAGATGATATATGGGTTGCTAAGTTCTAAACATGGTTCTGATAATGAACATCTAAACCAATCAGGTACAAAAGTTCCAACTTTTACAGTAGATCTTCAGAGCCACTTGTACCCACCCCAAAGGTTCCAAACCTGGTCTCCGTTGGGTTTGGAGCAGTTTGGGGTTATACTCTTGCAAAAACATGGGATGTGAGTTTAGGGCCAATCTACCTCACACCCCATGAATAAAAAACTTATTAAATTTGATAATTGGTTACTAATGTTCTTTTGAAGTGTCTTTATATTTGGTTAACTTCATATTTTCAAACATGAGATGGTGGTCTGCATTATGACTGATTAATTTTTGCAATTGCTATAAATTTGTTTGAAATTTTCCTGGGAATGAGGTTAAGCAAGACAAGTAGGGTGCCAATTTGTTATTCTTTTATACAGGTGGGCATGAGATTTCGTTCCCAAGACATGTTGAGTAGATAGGAGTCGAGCATTAATTTCAGGCCAAAGGATGCGGTATGGGGTCAGTTAGCAAAATCCCACCCCAACACATCATGTTGCAAAGCCTATCCAACTAAAATAAAAATGAAAGAACAAATTTATCTAATAAATGTTAACCAAGAAAGAACCTGGATTTCTCGAGGCAATTCTCTATAATGATTTAGTTTGTTTCTCATAACTCGCAACAAGTCTCGAACACTGTTAAAATTGTACCGCCGGTAATGACCGATGTTAGCAATGAAAGTTGGTTCCATCCTTTCATCCCATTTTCCACCCAAGGCCACTGTAGCAACGCTTTCTAATGTCACCAAAAGATCAGAATTTGTCTCTCTATTCTCCAGTTCCACCCTGTCACTGGTGTCACGTAAAAAGGAAAGTCTCATCTCGGAACTCCAGAAAAAAGGATGGTACAATACTTCAGTCGCCTTTGGCCTGGAAATAAATGAAATATTAAATGAAATAGCTAGCCTGTAACCAGAGAATTACAGATAAATGCTAGAGATATAACAACATCGATGGACCTCTATCTAAAAGCTAAAGCTTTTAAGATAGTTGATATTTGGCAACACATATACTTCCAATCCCTCATATTATAGGAGCTACCAAATAATCCCCCTAATTTTAATTTATTCAATTGAATGTTTCATATTTGTCAAGTTTTGTCAATCATGTGCAAATGATAGCCTGCCCTTGTGACTCCTTAACAAATAGGGGAAATGGCACTAGTAATTAAAGTGGCTAGTAATTAATACCATTTCTTCATTATTATTGCCTGATGATAAAAAATTCTTTTGCACTGACTGCACCTTCACATGCATGTGCATCCAAGGCAAAGCACCTCCAGCTCCATTTTTTTTCTCATATTTGTAAATTGAGGACTTTTGGAAAAGAATAAGCCAACTGTGCCTCATTCACTAGGCCACAGCTGTATGCATTGCTTTTAATAATAAATAAAATAAAAAAGAAACGTGTAATTTAATTAGAGAAGAGAGTGAAGGGGCACAAAGTAAGTTGTGGAAATGACCCCCTGAATACTGATAGCAGCAGACCTTGAAAAACACAAATTACTCCAATAGATTTGATCATTAGATATTACCAAAATAGGGTACACTCTTACATCTTATCTTATTATGCATAATTTGGACTTTGAGACTTCACCATTTTATACCACATACCAATTAAGCAAGTCATCACAAGATGAAAAGTTATGAAGGTATATGAAAAAAGATATTTCCATTCTCCAGAAAATGCATTGAATGAGAATGATTTACCTTAGATCAGGGTTAGGGTTTAATAAACAACTAATAAGATCTTTGGCTTCAGGAATGAACTCCAATAAGAAAAGATCCATTTGATTTTTCAAAATATTGATATCCCGTTCAATACGTTCTCCAAATGGATGTCTTCCTCCAGTAATGCAGAAAAAAAGGACACAACCTAAACTAAATATATCTACTGCCCGGGTTTGACGTCCTCGAACAAGTTGTTCTGGTGCCTGCCAACCTGAACTGCCACCACCTGCAATTAAGCCAGTAAACCTTAGCACGAGAATAATAAACTAATTATAAAGTATTGCAGATTAAAATGTAGGATTCAACAAAACCAAGCTGCTCAAGCTGATATGAAAAAGGAACAAAAAAAGGAAAAAGTGAATAGACGTACTTTACATATCAGTGTTAAAGTTGAGTCTGAAATCTGAATAATATTGGATTGATATGGAAACAAATTGGGAAAGAAAACAAAATTAGGAAGCAACTCCTAAAATTACTTCCTAAATTAGATCAATTGATCCCACAATAAATTATAATGATTTTAGGAGATATATTGAAGACATGCCAAGACATTCTAAAATACTTTGGAGATGTTTTGAGAATATATTCTAACCCTTCCCTGGAGTTAAAAGTTAAAATAATAAGCTTTCAGCTTGTTAAAAATAAAATAATTTTAAAAATAATGTTGGCCCCATAAGCCATAGCTGAAATGACAATTTGAGGATGTGGAGATGTTGGACAAGCATCTGCAACACAAGTACCATAGAAAATAACTCAGCAAAGATGATTGGAATGACATAGAAGGTCAGGTTTGGGAGGCAATGACAGGGTTAGTAAAGGAGCTGGGTCCCAAGGTGAGTCTGCAGTGACTTCAGTAGCATCCAGAGGAGGTAGGGGCTCTGAAGGAGGCTGTTGTCCTCATGATAGTTGTAGAAGGGGCAAGAAATAGTGTAAGGTTCCTTGATAAGAGAGGCTGTGGTGTAGCCACCTCAACTAGCCCAGGAAGAGGAGGAATAGGCTAAGTAGAAGACATAAAGAAGAGAATAATATCAAAGGAAATACTGGCTGAGATGAGGTGTTGAGTAGGAAAAACAACAACATAAACCTTTAGGGACAGTGAAACACATTTAAGGTATACCCCCATGGGGCAAATTTTGTCAAAACCTGACCAGGAGTGAGATTAATGAATATGGACAGAACAAGCTGACTCAAGGACACAACAGGGAAGAGAATACAAGCGTTGAAGAGGAAAAACAGAGTGAAGAACCTAGTATCAATTATCAAACACAAAAGGGGGCATTCAGTTAATCAAGTATTGAGCAGTAAGGACAGAGACACCAAAATGTGAATTACTGAGAGAAACCAAAAGCAAAAAGGAGGGAGAAACCAAGAAGTGAATTACAGGGACGACAATAAATATAAATACATAATCAACTAATAGAGAAAAGAAGGATGGGAAGTGTCAATCCCTTGAGATTGAGTTTGGGAATCATGGCTAAAGTGACAGTAGGTAAAAAATCGGAAAGATAAAGTTTGAAGAAAAGGTCTTTGTTGCCAGATGAACAAAAATCATAGACTCAAGTAACAAATGAGATCAAGTGAGATAGATTGGCAAAAAAATTTTACAATATTCGCAAAAGAGGCTGCAGAACTGCAGGACTCCCATAACACAAAGCACCTTAAAATATCCACATAGGCTACTGGAGATGTAGGTGAATAGGAAGGCTTGAATGTGACTGGTGGAGTAATCTGGGCAACACTGGCAGGACATAGAGGGCAGCTGTGTAAATTCCAACAATTGTCAATTATGTAAGCATAGGACCATCAAACTTTCGAGAGACAATGACGCTAGTAAAATCATGACAAGCCCCATAAAGATGTTGATTGCCATAAGTTTACCAAATTTTGGTTTGTTTCCAAGCAGACTCATAGGTAGGTAACAGAATGGTATCACTCAAACCACATCATCATCAACAACAACAACAAGATTATTTCCTCACTCATACAATAAGACTACTAACCATAATGACATAAGGAATCAAATTAGGAAACAACTCATAAGATTGTTTTCTCAGTTAGATCACAAATTCACTCCAGTAAATTATAATGATCTTTTAAGATATGTCGAGGATAAGCTAAGACATTCTAAAATACTGCGAAGATATTAAGAGATGTCATAACCACAATAATCTATAGATATCCATCTCATGCCAGACTTAATTGGCTACTCACATGGCAAATGCTAGGAACACAAATAAATTCGTTATTCTTTTAGGGAGTACTTACCAGTAGCATTATTACCCAAAGAAGACATATTTTCAAGAAGACATTTGCTAATCCCCATATCAGAAAGCTTTGCACACAAAGATCTTTCCTTGATTATAAGAACATTTTGTGGTTTCAAATCCCGATGTATCATTCCCAATTCATGCAAATGAACAACCCCAGAAACAATGTCCCTGTGTTGCAATACAAAAAAAGACAGTTAATTTAATAAAAAAGGTATTATATAAACTTAGAAACGGTGCAGTGTTATCAACAGAGGATGGCGGAACATGGCAGCAGACAGAAATTCCGCCATATAAACATGCCATTGCGCCTTATGACGCTGCCATGGTGGGCCACCCTTCACAAATTGGCTATGGCAGTTGCCAAAAAATCCACCATGGTGGAGCCATGGCTGCTATTTAATAACACTGTAAGAGTGTTATCAGAACCAGACCGGTCATTGACTCGGTTAGGCTATTAGATCATTGGGTCATTGGTCGAACCAATGGGTTACTAATTAAACCACATGATTCAGTTTTATTATGTGTGTTAAACTTTATATCAATGATTTAATATAACTTAAATTTTGCAGATGTTAGAACAAGTCTGATGCTGGTTTAGTGGTTATGACAGTTTTAGCATACCAAAGGACCAGAGTTCAAATCCTTGGTAGGCCAAATTTCAAGTTTCCTTCTGCCAAATTTCAAAATTTCATTTCAAAGCCAATTCCTGCGGGCGTGCAGGTGCAGCTACCTAGGGACATGTCAGAGCATCATAGTGACCATAGTGCAGCTGCACGTTTCAGACCGGTCCGTTCCAAGTTTAATCACAATGCTTAGAAAGTCAACTTCCAGGCATGAGCTTTCATAAAAAGATTTATCTCAACATTAGTCCTCGAATGATTTGGATCAACTACGTGAATCAAAATTGTAACTGAATATGTTTATTCTTGGGCATTCTTTATTATTCACTACTATGTTTTCCTCCAACCTTTTACTATCATAACTTCTTACCTTCATTTTATGATTTCCTGTCACCCTCAATACCCATTTCATCCCCTTGGTTTCTCCTATATCATTGAAATGCTAAATTTATTCTAGTCAATTCTATCTGACCTTCTACTCACTGAATCTACCTAGACTTTATGTGTTAAATCTAGCATCCCATTTATCACCCATCCTTTTCTTTTATAGTTTTCTTTCCTTAGTTGCAAAAAAAGGTCATACACATCTATAGCAACAAGGTACATTTTCTTGGCCTAAAACCAAACTACCCTGATGAGATTTCACATCAACTGAAGACTTGGGCAATCCTCACTTTATGAGTCATGAGTTAGTTTTTAGGATTGAGTTAGGCTCAACACAATTTCAAAATTGTATCAAAGAATATGATAGCTCTAATCTAGAGTCACCCTCAACTATCCAAAAATTTACCTGACCTAGCAGTTTTCCTAGTGCAATAAAAAATTCAGTTCTCCAATCTCCACATTCCATATGTCCAATCTAGGAGTGAGGGGATGTGTAGAGATTATACATCAACTATAGATATGGCCAAACTAGAGCGCTAATAAAGGCTTGGGCCAAAGTAGATTGAGTTAGGCCTAGCCCAAATTCAAGATAACTTTTAGGATTGAAATAACTTCTAGGATTGAGTTAGGCCTAGCCCAAATTCAAGATGGTATCAAAGCCAATCATAGATCTAATATCATAAAAAAATTGATAGTATATGTCTATTAATAAATTGTCAAAAAAAACTTCGTACCCCATTGCCCAGAGGCTCTTCGCTATGCGAAGGTATGGGGGAGGGAATAAATTGTCAAATCAAGAAGAAATAATACCAACCTCATTAGTTTTAGTAACCAAGGAAACACAAACTCATCTGTATTTTTTGGACATTTTCTGAACACAACACTTGGCAGACACCCCTCAACCGTGTTAAAAAAATATTTTTTTTACTAAGACACCTTTTTGACACAGCTTGGACACCTCTCCAACACAGTTTGAGCATAAGTCAAGAGACTGAGCCAACACTTATTCTTGGCTAAAGACTTCCCAAACAATCCCATCACAAAAAAAAACAAATTATATTATAAATATTGCAAGGCTCGTAGCATTTTTTTAACTATTAAGAAATGTTTATTAGTATTCTATCCATCAGGGTCATTATTATATAAAAATTGTTAGGCTTAACAACTTTGTTTCTAGAATGTGAATTTATATATATATTGGACATTAGCGGTGTCGTGTCCGGTGTTTGTGTCAGAACTGACCTAGCAGTTCTCCTAGTGCAATAAAAAAATTCAGTTCTCCAATCTCCACATTCCATTTGTCCAATCTAGGAGTGAGGGGATGCGTTGAGATTCCACAACAACTATAGATATGGCCATAGCAGAGCTTATAAAAGCTTGGGCAACGTTGACCTCATGAGATAACTTTCAGGATTGAGTTAGGCCTAGCCCAAATTCAAGATGGTATCAAAGCTAATCATAGATCTAATATCATAAAAAAATGATAGTATATGTCTATTAATAAATAGTCAATTCAAGAAGACATAACACCAACCTCATTAGTTTTAGTAATAGAGGAGATGGATAGCCGTTTTCCTTCCAAAGACATTGTGTATTATACTTCTCCATCTCCATTTGGGACTTTATCAAACATCTGAAACCTTGGTCCTTCCTAAACGCAAAGTTTTCTGACATATCTGAATAAATTTGAATCAAGTCATCTAAATTGCATGTACAACGTTCCAAAGCAAGGTAAACAAAATCACTATCATACTCTACTCCATGCCATCGAACAATATTTGGATGATGATCAGACACAATCAGATTTTGGATTTCTTTATAAGCTACATCATGATGAGACTTGACAAGACGTTTAACAGCAACTACCCGGCATTCATATATTCCCTCAAGGACAATGGTACCGTTGCTTCCCTTAGCAATCTCTTTATTTGAAACAAATAATTTACCAATTCTTCGTCCATCAACACTTTCATCACCTTGATTGAAATGCTTCCATACTTCTCTCTCATTATCCTTTTGTGTCAGAACATCCTCATTCTCTGGAGACAGGTGTTTTTCCCTTGTATCGATAGTGCCATTTTTCTTCCCTGATTTCCGTGTTTTCTTTTTCTTAGCAGGTGAACCTTTTAATTCAGACTCACTGTCTTGGTCCTTGAGTATATCTTGGTTCTCAATCACTAGAGGATAGATGAGTGAAAAGGCCAGAAGAAAGACCGTAAACAATATAAGAGGTAATGGAGTTGGCCATTCACTTGTCCTGTTCAGATAAACTTCCCCTGGTGTTGTAATCTCCACAGGAGGTTGAGGGAGCATCATATTATCATCATGACCATTGAATAATCTATCAATATTTGGCTGTGAAGGAAGCATTAGCTTTGAGTTAGGCATCGAGAGCATATCATTTTCATGATAATCCACAAGTAGTCTTTCAGTTAGTGAAGGTTCAAACCGGAAATTCTTTTTCAGGCGAAAGACTTGGTTTATCTCTTGACATGGGTATGGCATCCTAAAATTGAGGCTACTGTCAGAAGCATACTCATCCTCTAGATCAAAAGATGTATGTTGGCATAATAATACAGCCTCAAATTCAGCTACTGCCATAGTCCACAAAACCATTCCTGAGCTAGGACCAACAGATTTAAGAGAATAATCTGTCCTAAAAATCTTAAGCAGCGGCTGAGGTGAATTCAGCTTCATGGGATCAGCAAGGTCCTTATTCTTTACATTGAGGATATTTGTGACACCCTGCTTTCCATCACTACAAGGTGCAGAAGCATTATCAAAATCAGACATCGCATGGATTTTAATGATTGATCCACTTTTAGCATCAACTTCAAACAAAGTGCTTCTTTTGGATCCAAGTGTTACTGCTCCATCATCTGAAAATGTAGGTGTACGAGCTACATATTCTGCAATAGATTCTGATATTCTCTGCAGATATGACAAACCAATCAACAGAAAATCAAGTTCAGTATTCATAAAAAAAATAACAGCACTTAGATAAACATAACTTTGAAAACACCATAGGTCATATTAAATATACTTTTTTAATTAAAAAGAAACAAGGAACAACCTACATTGTTGATCAACATAAGAAATTTTAGCATAAGTAATTGTAGATTATAAACCACGGCAGAAAAATATTTAAATAATGCAGGATACCAATAAAATCATCTCTCAATTTGTTTTTTGTAGTTATAGGTAAGAGACTGCGATAAAGAAAGAACAAAACATTTAGCTACATATAGAGTTGGAACAACCACAACATGTCTCAAAACCAACATGCCACAAGAACAACCTGAGATCTATCTTAGTCTCCCTCAAAACCATTTTTGGAAATTGATCTATTGGGAATAGATCAATTTCAAGTTTAAGTTCATGAATTTTTTAGATCCATGCATGGGGTCTTTTCCCATGTACTTAGAAGGTATCTCTTGCATTTATGCTTCTTGAAAACCACATATGTAATTAATTCAGAATTGTATATATATATATATATATGCAACCAGCTGATTGCTTCTACACTCGAGCATTTCACAAATTTCAGTCTCAATATTCAACTACCATAAAAGAAATTATCTCACATACAATTAGCAGTATTTCTGTCAAAAAGCAAGTATTGATTTGCTTCTTGAATTCAGTAATTGGTAAGTTACAAAGCAATCTCTATTTATTTATTTATTTTGGGGAGGGGATGAAATATAAAGCATCACAAATATAATATATTTTGGTGATTTTAAGCACTTAGTCAGTCATAGAATGTCCAGAACCTTTCACTCAAACCAAACACTTATACATCATGCAAATGACTTGCAAAGTGCATATATTCATTTATGCTATTCTTCAAATAAGTTATCATTCTACCTTATTCCCATAAAATGTCAATGCATATTTGCAAAATTTTCAACCACGTCCAATAAAGAATAAGGGTAACTTCCAAGCAAGAGTTAAATTCAAGAAATTTGTCTTAAACCACCCATCAAAGTTCCTTCACTTAAGCATCAACAACGCAACAATCACAATGCTCAGATATATCTCAAGACAAATACCATTTTACCAAAGTGCTTGTCGTGCATATACAATGACCAGTCATTCCCTTCCCCGCATTCCATGAACCCACTCATCAGTGCTGCAGATGCATTTTCTTTACCATTATCCTTTTTAGTTGGTGCTTGATATGATTGGTAGATTGGCAATCCTGTCGAGAACGACCATATGACTCTCGTGGAACCACTCTCCAATTGATCCACCAAGTACATAGTCCCATCTAGGGTCACAATCAGTGCTGTGGTTGCAGCCTTACTGTCAATGAAAATATTTTATCAAGTAGAATGACACAGTTAGAATGCCACTGGCCAATAAAAATCATCAACACAATTACAAAACCATGAGTATGCAAGGACAGATAATCTTTAAAATTATAGAACACAACCTGATTACAATTCAAGTTATACCACATATGAAATTATTACAAAATTAGCACAACAAAAGTTTTGTCTCAAAAGAGGAATCAATGTTTCAAAAGCTAGCATAAGTCATCACACATGTAATAATATACTACTCCCTCTAACCCAAACGATTGACGAAGGGGTGTAAGACCCGATGCGTTCACATGAATAGGAACTATTTGGCGGAAGAACTCGTGTTCGATTTCGATTCCCACCGTGTGCAACATTTCCTTGGGTCAATGTCAGTCATGCACAGTAAGCGGCTCTAATCCCAGTGGGTTGGGGGACAATTGTGGTATATGACCCAAGACCCAAAAAAAAATATATTACTCCCTCTGGTCCTTAATATAAGGCCAACTAATTTACCGATTATTATTGGCATCTGTAATTCTGTTACAAGTGCCTTATTTTTTATAAGGACCAGAGGAGTATAATTTATCTTATTTTGATGCTATTCCCATCTATATCAGATAAAAACAACGATTTAAATTGCAGTCACTGTGTGGTTTCATTGCGATCCTTGATATTGGAGGAAATTGCAGACAAATGCGACCACAATTGCAGTCACGAAATTCCCAAAAACCTTGATAAAAGTTTAAAAACCAATAGCATTCTAGCAAAAACTAACAACTAACTTTGGCTGATAAAAAAAAATGCAGTTAAGAATATTTGAGGTGTCCGAGAATTGTTCCACATAAATACATACTATATGACACTACAATTCCTCGAAGAAGAAGAAAAACACCGTTCCGTTCAAACAACCTCAAAACTAAGACTTGTAAAGCTTATTTTTCTTAACAAAAAATACGCACATGAACGTGCTCGTCGTGAACTAAAAACACGAGGCTTAAAGTGGCATGGGTGATGGGTAAATAAATTGAATGGCGAAAAAGAAAAGGAAATGAAAGAGAGAGAGACAGTTAGGGGAAGGAACTGACGGTGGAAGAGAGAGAAGGGATCGGGAAGCGGGTCGATGATGAAGTGCACTGTGGATGTTGAGGCGTTCTTCATTGGGATGCGGCGTTCCGGAGGTTGCGATTAGGGAGGCAAAAAGGAAGGAAATGAGAAAAGGAAGAAACTTCATTGAGACAAGGGGGATTGAAGACAGTGTTTGGGTTGCGAGAAAGATATAATGAGGAAAAGGAGATGGAGTTTTTTTTATTGGGAGGGAAGGGAAGGGAAGGGTAAGGGAGAACAGCTACAGGCAGCATGGAAGATTCCACGCTTCTTCTCCAACCGTCAAACATCTCCCGTGTTGGACTTCTGTTTTCTGTGTTTGGATTTCCAAGAAAGCTAATATTTTATTATTAAGGTGTAATTTGGTTTCTCAGTGTGATTTAAAATGAAACAATTATATTATTTATGTCAAATCGGTTAATTATTTGATGCAAATCAATATTCTTTGCAATGGTTATCAACATAGATTATGTAAAATATTGTATTTTTTAAATGTAATAAGACATCATCAATCTTCTCAAACTTTACCCCAATTTATATTGGTTGTTAAACAACTGATTTAAAAAATAACGTTTTATCATTTTTGCGTTAACAATCAATACAAAAATACTAATTTCCATCAAACAATTAACATATATGATGAAAAGCGTATAATTATTTTATTTTAAATAATTAAGGAATCAAATTAAATTTTTTAATAATTGAGAGATAAAATTAAATTTTAAAATATAATTAAGAAATTAACCGTATAATTAAGTCATTTTTTATCATTAACAAAGGGGTCAGGCTATGGTGAAGTAGTAAAACAGTGATGCACTCGTGAACAAGCAAGTTTAACATATTGTGGGATGGTTGTTACCTGCAGTAACAAGTAATGAAAGTTTAATAAATTTTGTTTTGTAATTCTTAAAAAAAGAAAAGGCATGTGCTCTTTCCTCCCTCAAATTAATGAAAAATTAATTTATAAATTTTTAATTTAATATTAAATTAATGAGCCAAAAATATAATTTATTATCACATTAATCTAATATTACAAAATGACTCACAAATTTAATATCAAGATTAATTTGTTGTACTTTTTCATATTCAAAGATTAAATTTGTATTTTTATCTTTAAAGACTAATTTATTATCACATCACACTTTTTATGAATGAATTTTGTTATTTATTCATTTTTATTTAAATTAAGATATATTTTTAAAAAAAATATTAATAAAACAAAAAAGATTGACACAATCATATGAAGTCTGACTGATATTTCTAACCAAACTTCCGATCTTAATTTTTATTATATGCACGTGATAATTGTTTTAAGAATATTATTTTAATGGCCATTTTATATTATATGCAATTATGTTAATATTTCACGTAGCCAGAAATGGGTTTTGTTGTTTCGAGACTTAGAAATCATCAAAAATGGGTTTTGTTCTTCCAACAAATTCTTCATCATTCACGAAGCCAGAAATCAAACCTTCTGATACCATGTATAAGAAATTTAGCCATATATTACATGTACGGGCCGGGACCTTGTTTGTAAGAAGTATTTATCTTTGATCACAGATCATGCATAGGAGACAGTATCTTAAATTGTTAAATTTAATAAACGCGTATCTCATAACTTTTACAACAGATACTATTAGATAGTACAAAGAAATAGACATGTGTTTTTGAGGAGAAAGAAAAACATGAAAACTAGAAACAAAATGAATGGCCTCAACCACGGTACCCTTTCCACACACACATCTTTAGCAGAGCCATGAACCGCAATCCGGTTTTTTTTTTACCCAGCCTCCTAACTTAGTTGTCATATTGTGTGGTCTAGTTGATTCTAGAGCACATCATGCAAAAAATTTACCAAGAATTCTCAAACATACCATCTTTCATATCCAGCTGTATAGAGAATACGATCTCCTTCATGCTGTTTGTTTGGATAATTTACTGATGGCTGTGGTGATAAAAAAATTATCTTAATTAAGAAAATATCCATATGAGGAACGTTGACCAAAGAGTGAGGGCTATAGTTGAAGCTCCATATGTCCACAAGAGAATAACTGAAAACTCTTCAGTGCCTACATCAAATAGCTGAGCCATGGTACCTGCACAATGTCATAACAAGTCGTTGAAGTATAACATCAATATGAGGTAAAATAAATCAAACTTTTTGTACAAGTTAAAATTAATTTGTGCACTCCGACTATTCAAAAGTCTACACATCTAAACTTCTCCATAAATACTTATCGACTTAATGGAGTTTGACAATTTTGCCATAGAGAAAATTTAACAGTAAAGTTTTTACAATTGAGAAGCTCCCATGAGCTACAAGTATGGAATAACTTACTGATATTCATTGCAGGTGGCATGGCATACTGCATCACTAGCACATACTGAAACAAAGGGTCCAATGGGAGGAAACCAAAATTTGCAGCCGCTTTAACAACAAAAAATCCAATGGCAGGTAGTAAGAAAAGTCGAGCTATGATGATGCAAATGAGGATCAATGGTTGGATACTTGATGATCGCATGCCTATAATTTCGAGACAAAAAAACTAATTTCAGTTCTCAGATTGTCTAAAATATGTTGAATAGTGAGAGTATATCTATGGAAGTTAATTTTCTATACCTTGTGTAAGGTTGCCACCAAGCAAAACCGTGATACAAGGAATTGTACCATCCCTATAAAGAATGAATTCAGTCTCAGTAACTGTGAAGCAGAGGCCAACAAAAAGCCTTGTGCCACTAAGTAAGATTGGCTACATGGATAGCATGATGCTATTGAACTCGTCTAAAGTCCTAATCCTAGGGGTAAGAGAATGAAATATGATTCACCATATTGGTCTCTCTAACTCTTTTTCTTATAAGACTAAAAAGTGGTGCTTTTAATGACCACCTTTGCAAATGTCGAAATCACATTAACTGTTTTTTTTATTTTTTTTATCTCTTTTCCTTAATTATTTTCACATCAATATTTTTTCCTATACAATTATTCTGAATCCTGTCCTTCGGTGTGTAGCTACACAACCATCTTAATATTTTCATTTATGCTACTTTTTTTCATCTGGTTGTCCCTTTAGCCAAACATTAACATAAAAAAAAAACAAACACGGTAGAATATTGAGCTATTGGCTTTATGTGAAAAAGGCACATACCCTAACAATTGAATTGAGTCTTGGATCACTTTCAGTGGAGCATCGTGCCCTATTATTAGGTTTCTTAGCCATTTAACTCCACCAAAGAGGAAACCTAAAAACTGATCATGGAAGCAGGTAAAATTTCTCTGGATCATTGAAGTTACAGTGACACAAATCAAACAAAAGTAGAGAGAGAACTAAAGACAAATGAACAAATTTGAAAGAAAATAAGGAAAGAAAGGAACTCACTGTAGCAATTGTTGGGGGTGACATTAGTTCTGCCAGGATTTGGACAAGAGTTTCCATCATTCTGTGACAAAAGCATTTTTCCATATTCTTCGTTGCAATAGAAGGACCTTGGTCTACAAGCTGGAGATTCGGATTCATTTTATAAATCAGCAGATCTTTTAGGATGTCTGATATATACTATACTTATTTGAGTTTGAGAAAAAGAAGAAAGCACAATATAACGGCTGGAGTAAAATACAAAAAAAATGAATAGAAAGATTTCCAACTTTCGATGTTCACTCATTGTTATTTGACCAAGACTATAAAACCACTTTCACTTTCAACACTATATTCTTTGTTTTAATAAGATGTTTCATGCCAATATTTTCATTTTCTGCCCACAAATCAATAATATATTATTACTACTGCATGGAGTCTTACAATCTGATTTTCAGTGTCTACGGCGTAACCATCATTTTGCTTGAGAAGGCGAGCTTCTGCATTAGCATCAATGTCTTTGCTGGGAATCTTTAAGATCTCAGCAGCCTCAAATGCCTTGTATCTCAAGGATGTGTTTTGCATTAGTTGGTAAGTATAAGTCCAGATGAAGACACCACCAAGCTACAATTAATAAAAGATGATAATATCAAATACATGTTGAGATGGTGAAAGCTAATCAAGTGTAAAAAAATTCTTGAGCCAACGACAACCATATACTACTAGCGAGATTAGTCTCTAATCCAGTGGTTGGGATACACCCGTGATCTCTAACCCAGGATAAAAAAAACAAGTGAAAAAAATGAATGCATTACCGCCAAAGAGCAAAAGGAATAAGAGAGAGCCCTATTGCGGCAATCATCAGGTGCACCAAATGGACCTCCTTTCTGATCACAGATTGCTGGGATAATTACAACAGGAAGATTACCCATGTTTCCTGATCAAAGAAGCACCCTTGAAATGAGAGGATTTTTTATGTTACATTTATAAATAAATGAGAGTTTTTTAGATAAAGAGTTTGTGAGACAATTAAGAGTGTTTGGTAGGAGTGAAAAAATGGAAGGATTGGATGAGAACAGCAATAAAAATTTACTGATGTAACAAAGAATAAATCCATGTCTAAGTACATTGTCAATTTTCACACCTTCTCCCTCTCCATTCCTTCCAAATTTTACTCTTGCCAACCGTACCAAAATTTTGATGCTATGGTACCTGTTGAACATGAAGCAATAATAAGCCCTTGCACTTTCAAGTTTGGTTTTAGTACTTTTACAAGTATCCATCCGAGAATCCCTCCAATTAAGAAGGTACATCCAATGTTAACGGGCATAAACCACCTGCATTAATGAGTAAACAAGACATGTGAAACGCACGGTTTCGTTTTTTTTTAAAAAAAAAAAAAAAAAAATATATATATATATATATATATATATATATATATATATATAAATAATAATAACCACCCCCTTACTTTTATAACCATCCGAAATCCCCCATTAGTTTTATAACCAACCCAATCCCCTCTATTTCCAGCTTTCCTCTTCTTTCTCAATAACACACCCCATCTCTCAAATCCTATCTCTTCTTTCCAAATTTTCATCTCTCAACCTTTCAATCATCTTCTTCTATTATTTCAAAATTTATCAAATTTATTGTGTCATTGTGTCATTCTCTAGCACAAGAATGTGATTGGAGAAAAAGGGAACACCACTCATTTTCTTAAATTTTTTATTTGATCTTTTTAAGGTAAAAATGTATAATTCATTGTGTTAGATGAGTATTGTATAGCATTGTTTAGTTATGGTTTGTGTGGAGAGGGTTAGAAAACTAAGTACTAGAAATATTTGTAGTTTCCTCAAAACCCTAGGTATGCTAAATTTGAGAATTTTATCAAATCTCTTGTTCTCTTATTTTGAATGCTTAGATCCTGTGGAAAATAAGGTGGTTGATCTCCCAACAGCATTGAAGGCGTTGATTGCGTTCTTTTGAGTGAGTAGCTAATCTATTTAACTACATTTTTTTAAAGTTCTTTTAGGAGAAGCAAGTAAACTTCAATATATATATATATATATATATATATATATATATATATATATATTCTTTTGTGATCTTTGAAATTTTAGGAATACTTGAGAATAAATGAAAAATATTTATTTTCGCTTGATTGAAATTTATTTTGAGATTTTGATAAGATATATAAGAATGATTGTTGGATTATTAGTTTATTTTATTTATTATAAGCCGACCCCACCTAGTGGGATAAGGCGTTGTTGTTGTTGTTGTATGAGTTCATGATTGATTGTCGTTCTCTACAACAAAGAGATAATATAGTCTATGAATCAATTTTTCATAGTATATTTATATTTGTCGTTTGCTACAACGATGAGATAATGTAGCCTACGAGTTAAATGTCGTAGTTTTATAATTACTGTTTACCACAACGAAGAGATAATATGGTCTATGTACACGAATGCAAGTTTGATTATAAAGATATTATTCTTGAATACAAGTTTATATGAAATTCTAAAATTTTTCAAGGGAGTTCACAATAGTTTCTAAAAACAAGTTGCATTTATTTTTCTTTATTTAATGTTATTTAAATTCCTTTGAATGGTAAGACTCGTGCGATGTTGTACTCTCCTTCCTGTCTGCTTTGTATTTTATGCTCTCACTAAATCTTTGTGACTTATCCCTTTATTTTATTTTATTTTCTCAGATACACAAATAGTGGAGTGACTGACTTTTTAGAATTTGCTGACTTATCCAGGAATTTGATTATCTTTTGATAGGTCTGCATTGCGTCTGATGGATAATTTTTTTGTCTGTGACTCAGTATAATGTAGCTATAGGAATAAGGATAGTAATAGATTTAGAAAGAATTCCTTTATTTTGAAATTTAAATGATCCTCTCTTACATATACATTGATGATGTACTTATGATGTTTTGAAACACTTTGGTGATTAGTATTTATAACTAACATTGCTATTAGTTGATATTTTGGATAATATATCAAAGGTTTGTGTTGAAACCTGAGGCTTTGGATATCTAATTGTTAGATTGGAATATATATATATATATATATATATATATATAGTTTTGTCTAGATATATTATATGTTTTTTATAGGTTATTTAATATAGAATAGGTTAGTCAGATTAAAGAAATTATACTCTATGCACCAGTTATGATTCAAGAGTGGGTTGTGACAACATGGTTAACATAAAGCATAAACAAACATAAAAGAATCATACCTGTCAGAAAAACACAACATAAAGGTATTGGGTGGAAAAATAGAGAAATGCTGTAGAAAAGAACCAGCAAATTTAAACGTAAGAAGAAGAGAGGAGCAAATCTGGTCTGATCTATTTCAGATTTTGCAGACATCTAAACTGTTACAGTAAATTATGACTAAGCTAAAAGTAGACATCTAATCTTACACTTACAACTAGCTTTTTTTGACACACAAGCAAACTTCAGCCAAACTTACAAGCAAATCAGAAAACTGCAGAGACATTAAATATTTTAATATGACAGCCAAAAAATCTCAATTGCCAACACAAATGGATACCCTTTCTCTCTTGTGCTTTTCAAATATACATAAATGGTCTCATTGCAATTATCAGTGACAAAGGTAACAAAATCAAAAGTCAGCGCTATACTGCTATATAACTTATGGCTTTGTAGTGCCAATGGGAGAAGACCCTGTTACTAATTTTAATAGGATTTAACCGAAACTCTGGCTGAGGACTATCTTTCTCCTAACAAGCTATGTTTTAGACAATGCATCTCGGTTTAATGATTAATCAAGCTACAGTAGCCTTAGGCTCAAACTGCCTTGGTTAGATGGAATTTTAGTAGAAATCAATTACTCTTGGATTTAGACAAAGCATTCCAAGTAATATCACCAAATGTAAAGCTCTTAAGAAAGTTCATTCCTAATTCTGTCTCAACAAAGATATGCTGTTGTATGATATATACCTTTATCCTGTTCTGGTAAAGCATTCCTGTTTTGCCTGAGAGTTTCAACTACGCATGGCTTATTCCTTAATACCAAAATAGATATACAGTTATTTCTCCTTTAATTTTTATTATTTATTTTCTTCTTTTCCCTCCCGAGAGAGTGGCACATATCAGTTGATCAAATCATATACATAATGTAACACTGAGGTAATAAATCAATATATCTATTAATACTACCTCTTCAAAATCATTCTATTAAAATATAAACAGAACCAAAATATTCTTAAGGAGATTGAAAAATTAATCAATGTGTACCATGATATCATATCTTCAAGAGAAACATTCTTGGAAAAACTCGCAAATATAAGCGAAGGAGTGAACGCGAAGAAGACAATCTGCACATGGGGACACAAAATCAAAGAAGAAAAAAAAAATGTGTGGATAAGAATAAAGAATAGTTTGTCCAAAATTTGTCCTCTAAGGAAATTCATTACATTTTTTAATTCAAACTCCAATGGTATTTCATTCAGCTACTCTCATACCTTGTTCAAGGATTTTCTAAACTCTGCCGAAAGAAGATTATCACAATAATCAGTTGCCATAAAAGCTCCCACTGCACTGATAAGTAGGACTTGAATAACTGGAGCAGACGCCACCTCCAATAGTTGCAAAAACCCCATCTTTTCTTCTGTTGTGTACTTGTGTTGATCTCCTTCTCTTGTTGCTCAATATTACTGTTCTGTTCTCTAGGGTGAATAGAAGATAAATCTTAGAAAACAGAACAAATAGTCACTAATTACTAAACCAGTGACAATCAATGCCATACTGTTACATCATAAGCCATGAGGAAGTTCAAGTTAAGCAAGAAACAGTGGAAGAAAATAATAAAGACACAAAACGAGTAGGCTAAGTTCACATGACCAAAGTTCTGCAAGGAACAACCATGAAGGTAACACCAATTGTCAGCAAGTGGGGAAAGCACTATGGAATTAATGACATTTAGCAACTTTGGTACCTTAGGAATGTAGCATAGACCTTATTGGCATACATAATTTGTCCTTTTTCAGGAATGATACGACTAAGACATATTTTAACTCATGAAAGTGGTGTTTCAACAAAATTTCATTCCCAAGATGGCAAGATCGTAGACCTCTTGATGATATATAGAATGCACACTGATTGAACTAAAGGAAAATGAATTCTTATAAATAATAAATAATTTAGATGAAAGAACTTCCAAAAATAAAGATTGAGGTGAAAAGGTTAATTTTAATTTTTGAGAAAATTATAATTCATTTTTTATTTTTATTTTCGTTGCTGCTTATTGAAAAAGTATCAAAATTGACTTTTTTTTTAGTGAATATTAAAAATAGTAAAAAAGGAAAAAGAAAGAAGTAGCATTTTCTAACAAAGCAAATTGCACTAACTCTCTCTCTAAGTTTTTTTGAGATTACACATGACCCCTTACTTTTCTAGATTTCTTGAGATAGCACATGACCAGCTACTTTTTTAAACTTTACATGCAGCTCTCTTTATATTTTTCAAATACTAATTAAGAGAGGTTAGTTTAATGTATGCAGTTTAATGCACAGGTAGTGTCAATTTAATATTTTTCAAATAATTAAGAGGGATTAGTATAAAGATAAAAAAGAAAGGGGAGAACATCACGAAGAATTTGACGAAACTTTAGAAGAGATTAGTTTAATTTGTTCTTTTTTAAAAGAAAAATATGTCACATTTTGGTTACAACTTCCCGTCATGCACAGGTTTTGAAGAGAGTGTATGCATCTGTCTTCGATTCCCAAGATAAAAAAAAAGTGTATAAATAATCCACCAAAAGGAAATACTGACCATGGAAAAATCAAATGAATGTCTTTCAAGCAAGTGTTCATCTCTATTACTGAATACTGAAGAAGCCAATCGGTTGGCAAGCAGCAATGTGTAACATATTTTTCAAACCTGCTCATAACATTTTTTTTAATCCAATGAGAATTTGAGATATTTACAAAACTCTCATATGATATATATATATATATATATATATATATATATATATATAATCCATTGTGAAAGGGAGGGGGGGACTGAAGAAGATAAAAACTGAGAGCTAGGATGCAATGCATGCATGTCAAAGGAATTAAGAAGAGAGATTGTATTAAACCTGGGAATGAAATAGAGAGACTAAGAACTTGTGTGAAGATAAGTAGCTAGTAAGAGCCAATAAGTTTGAGAAGAGAGACAGAGAGAGGATTGGATGAGCAATTTGTGCTGAGTTGTTAGAATGAGTTGTGTAGTTAGATGTATCGTTATTTGCGCGTTACCTCAAGGATGTTGTGTCTAAACATAGTTACGTTATATGAGTAGCATAGTTACATGTATGATGTATCTCTCTCTAGTTTTTTTTTTTTTTTTTTTGAATTGTCTTTCTTACTATTTTGACCAAAACCAACCATACAAGTAGGTTAGTTTTATTTTGCATATACTTCCTTGGTTTTTATTTATAAGATAAGTTTAAAATAATGTTTGTTTATTATATAAGATTTAATTTATAATATTTCTTGTATTAATTATTTTTAGATTTGAAATACTATTAATTTTAAAATATATATATATATATATATATATATATATATATATATATATATCAACAAACAATTAAAATAAAAAGAAATATTAATGATAAATTTTAGAAAAAGTTATATTAAAAGGAGAGCAAAAATTTTAATGTAAAAAATTGATTACTGTGAGTAACAATTTTTTTTAATCTCTTGTAGTTTAAACCATTCTGTTATGATCCTATAGTTGTCATTTTTATTCTTTTTTTAATTCAAACTCCATTGGTATTTCATTCAGCTACTCTCATACCTTGTTCAAGGATTTTCTAATAAATAAACTCTAGGGAAAGCTATTCCAGATGCATCAGCTACAAGCATAAATAGAAGCATTGTTATGCGGTGGGACATCCAAAACCTAATGAACTCGTCCAGAAGATTAATTTAGATCTAATTTGACCAATTCAGCACATTTGTTATCTTCTCGAAGGGTGTGGCAAGTATGAAAAACTCGATCACATCTGGTGATATAAAGTCTGGCTGAGCTTTTCAAAATAATAGTCTTTTCAATTTATATCAATTAAATATTTTTTAACCGGTGTATCATATCCTTAAAAGACTATTAGTATTATTTTGGAATGCAAGAAATATTTAATATACTTAAGTGATCGACGTCTATAAATTAGTCTTTACCAATTAAGAGTAGACTTCTATAAAATGATTTTTTTTAAATTACAAAAAAAATATAGTCATCCTTAATATGAAAGTAAGTTAAATTTACAAAATAAAATTAATGTTATAGTAAATACATGCTTAATTTTTATTCAGAAAAAAATCCTTAATTTCTCATTTAACTTACATTCAGTTATTGGTATGAATCAAAGTATCTAAAAATTTACAATAAATAATTGACGAATATTATTCAACCATTAGAATAAGAGTAAAAGATAAATTAAAATATTTGAAAAATATTTTGCTCCTATTTATCATGTAAAAGGAGACAACTAAATAAAAATATAAATCAAGGATAAAATCATGATTGATTCTAAATTTAATTACAATATCAAACAAACGAAGTGACAATCAATCTTAATATGCGAGCGCTCATGGAAAACATCATTGTGGACAATTTAGATGACACTTTGGTTATCACAATAAATATCAGTGGAGGAAGATTGAACTACTTCTAAATCAGCAAGAAACCAACCAAGCCATAATATTTTAGAAGTAGTATCAGCAAGTACAAGATATTCAGCTTCAGTGCTAGAACCAGCTGTGAAAGTTTGTTTCTTGCTTCTCCAAGAAATAAGAGAATCTCCGAGAAAAATCCACAAACTAGTGGTGGAGCGACGATTAATAGGATCACCAGTCCAATCAACACTAGAGTAAGCTTGAAGAGTCAAAGGGGATGCAACAGAGTAATAAAGACTATAAAATAAAGTACCCTTGACATAACGAATAATGCGAAGGACAACAACATAATGCGTGGTACACAGGACCTTCATGAACTGACTAACCAAATGAACAACAGAAGAGATATCTAGTAGCAAAGTACCATCTTGAGGAGTAAATCGAACATTTGGTTCAAGAGGAGTGCGTTCAATTTTACTACCAGTAAGACCTGTGAGAGATATATGCCATCACTAGAAGATATAACATAGAGGTCCAAGATCCTTTATCTCAAAATGTTGACTCGAGAATTGCTTGAGTTCAACAATGCCAACAGTAATAATCATATCGTCAACATAAAGAAGTAAGACAACAATACCTCTTTTTCTTTTACGAGTAAAATGAGCAGAGTCATGACCATTGGAAGAGAAACCCAACTTACTGACAATATTGTGAAATTTAGCAAACCATGCATTGGGGTGCTTGTTTAAGGCCATTAAGAGCCTTATGAAGACAACAAAACCCTGTTGGTCAAATAAGTGTGTATCCTAGAGGAGGACACATATAGACCTCTTCGTTGAGCTCACCATTAAGGAAAACATTTTTGACATCCAGTTGAGTCAGGGCCATTGGCTAGCAGCTGCAATGGCAAGAAGAGTTCAAACTAACGTGATGCCAACAATAGGGACAAAGGTTTCCATATAATTATTGAAAAATATCCAAGTTTCATATCGACTGTTTCACTCTTTGGAGTGCAGTTTATATATTTATTAGATAACTTTATTTAATATCAATTGATTTTAAGATGAAATTTATCAATAAACAATGTCATACTCTTAAAGTTGACTTTTTATTAACCAATTAAGTTAAATTTTCTTAATGTTTTTACTTTCATGCAAATATATAAAATAATATGCATAAATGACGGTTAATGCAACACAAGAGAAAAAAAAACAAAAAAAAAATTGATAAAAAAGAAAAAATAGTAGATAGTGATAGTTTATTATACATAAATTAATAGTTAACATGTATATGGTTTTAATTTGTAATTTATGTTTAAAATGCACTTATTTTTGTTAAATATTTTCACTCATTTCGACTACAAATTTGAATATTTATAATAGAGCGTGCTTGTAATAGTATTTTTTTTTATTTATAAAAAAAGCTTCATATTTGGTTGGGTAGTTACTTAATAAATATAAAGTCCAAAACCCAAATAGGTAGGGTAGTTGAATTAGCTGTAAACAAGATTGTAGTAGTAGTATTAAAAATTATTAAAAAAAAATACAAATCCAATCGCGCCTTTTTGTGAAAAACAATTATTACTAAAATATTTTACAATCGATTTTAAGATAAATAATTTCATTAAATTGTTATGAGAAAAAATATTTGTTTGGGTTATGGTAGACAAATTTTTGGAGTTTGGTTGATGGTGAATTGTTAAATATTTATTTTATTAATATTATTAAATTTGTTCAACGATTATCAAATATAAATACATAATAAATATTTAAAAACATTTAAAATATTAATAATCTTGAAATATATATATATATATATATATATTAAAAATATTTATATTTTAGTACATATCAATAAGGTTTTTTTATATATAGTATCTATAAGTGTTCTACAATTGTTAATGATTTTATTAAGTTATTGCAAGATTGTAAGATTTTAATTTATAGATTATTAGTTATTAAAAGAATAATACGTCATTTATATTTATAACTGACATAAAAGAGTATTTTATTTATAAAATACATGTAAAAATTATTTTTCTATATCAATTATAAAGAAATCAATGTAAACAAATATTTTTTTTACACTGGTCACTAAAACATCATTGCACCAAACAAACAAGATAATATCTGTTACATCCTATAAGGGTGAAAAAACTTATTTTAATAAATAATTTATTTAACCATCCATTTTTGATATTTTATTTAAAGAATCCAAAATGATAAAAAGTCAACTTTCTCTCTTACCTACTTAAAAAAAAAAACATACCACTAAGGACCAACATAGGTCAGTCGTCCCTGCGTGTTCTTAATGGTGATAAAATAATGCTCACTTTTTAATGCAAAGGAGAAAATAATGTTCACTTGGTTGAACCTTGCTGAGTGTCATGACTCTAGCTTGGTAGCAATCAAAGGCAGGTGGAGTTGCTCAAATTGAATTCAAAGGCAAGGTAACCGGAAATCAAGGTTAACTTAAATAAATGGTCAATCATTACAGAGATTAATGCAAGTCTAGATATGGTTTCCTTTTTCTTTTCTTGTTGTAATATAAGATGTTTCCTTTACGCACAGAATAAAGACAAAATTTCTAAAGTGATATAACAAAGCTATATACTTTGTGTTTCTGATACACGGAATCAGACATTAGAATCAAACATTTGAGAAAGCAAGCAAGGAACGCGGATTAGACAACCTACTTCACAAACAAGAACAATCATGGATTTTTTTATCTTAATTAAATATGTTAGATGTTCATTGTTCACCGAACCACCGAAAAAATTATTAGTTAAAAATTATTGTAGAAACGTATTTTATTTATTTATTTTGAACCAATTATTTTCATGCGTATTTATCAAGTGGTCATATGCAACGAGATTATAAATAAATGCAATAGGTTGGTGCAATACGATAAGATTATGTCGAATTTATATAAATAAAAATAATTTATTTATTAAAAAAAATTTAAGTTTAATTCTTACTGTATATAAAAAAAATTCTGTGGATCAATGATAATTACATATTTAAAATAAAATTATTTTTTAATTCAATAGATTAGAGATTCTGGTTTGGACAAAAAAAAATACCCAACAAAATTATACTTTTATCTTACTTATTCATGTTAAAAAATCTTGAGCACAACCCTTAAAAAAAACAAAACTTCTTTAAGCACTGAGCTTTTCGGTGCTGTCTTAAACTTCTATTTCGGTGCTGAAACAGAAGATTTCACTCGGTGAGAGTGAAACCGTATTGTGGGGGTAGTTAACGTAATCAATGAAATTTCTTTTCACAAATTAATTCTAAATATAAAATTGAGTTTAGAAGGCTCGAAATTATCAGTATAACTCAATCAATCGGATTTTTTTATGATTAAAATAATTATTATAAAAATTAATAAATTTGTTAAAATAATTATAATGGTAAAGACAAATTCTTTATATTATTATAAATTAATATTAATATCGTCGTTGCAAACACGATTTTAACTTATTAACATAAAAAAATAAAATACTGAAATCGTCATTTAAAAGACAACTTCATTTTTTTTCAAAACAAAAAATATAAAAAGAAAAACACGATTTCATATGAAAGTACGTTTCCAAATTCCAAACACAGAGTTATCTATTCTCATATTTTTTTTTCAAAATCTATCTATTTCGATAATTAATTAAAAAAATTGCACAAATTTAGTAAAATTAAAAAATCTCTCGCTGTCTAAAATAATGATGCTCTTTATTTTGGGATTTTTTTTTTAACTTTTTTTTACTATGTGAAACTTATCTAATTGGGTATATAAAAATTATATAAATCAATTAATTTTTTAACCAAAAAGAGTCATAACACATGATAAAAAATCAAATGAAAAGTCAACCTAAAGAGTAATAAAAAATGTGAAAATATTTAACATTAAATTTTTTCTTAATTGCTAGTGACATGTGAGCTTCATTTTTTTTATATAATTCTCACCATTATTTTTTATTCGAACATCATTTCTATTTCACAATTTTTTATAAGTTATTTAATGAAACAAGTTTCATATTTTGAATAAATAAATAAAAAATTTAAAATTATGTCCCAAAATGAAGAATGATCATTGATGTGTTAGGATCATTTTGACTTACTTGAGTCTAGTATTCAATTTATTTAAACTTTCAATCAACAACAAAAAAGTTGTATAATTTAATCTAGGAGATATTTATTTCATGGATAATTTTTTTAGCACTGGAAATATCATTTTTAACAATAAAACATGAGAATATTATTCTTGGATATAAAATAAAAAATATTTTGATTAATTATTAAAAATGATTGAAAATATTTCTATATGCCCATAAATAATTAAAACACGGGTTTTTTTTAACATTTTTTCCCTAGAAATATATATAATAATTACTGAAATATCCTTATCAATAAAGTTTATTTTATATATATATATATATATATATATATATATATATATATATATATATATATATATATGTCCAAAATAAGTTCAAATGTAATAATCCACAAGAAAGTTCAAAAATAAAAAAAAAAACTGCCATAAAAATACCACTATCACGGTCCCATAATTATTTTACCCATAAAACGTATATGAAGGGAACATTAAGATGATAGTGGAATAATGAATAGCAAAGAAAGTGTATTTTTATTTTTACTCAGAGAGTGGATGATGTGTCTCATGGGAATATTTTTATCCCCCTGTCGTAAATAATTAAGTATTGTTTGAAGGTGAGATTATATTTCATCCAAGAATAAAATATGTCTAAAATTAATTTTTTATTATTTTGTAATTAAAAAAATTATACTATATTTTTTGTACTAAATTTTTTATCTTTGAAACAAACTCGTTTTTAAGTGTTTGGTATTTTTTATTTAGAAAAATAGAATGTCACTTTTATAATTCACACAAATAAATATTTTCATTATAAATAAATAATTTCACTTTCATTACTGTTTTTATTTCTATACCAAGACAGACTCAAAATTTACTTCAATTATATTCGCCACAAATCAAGTTGGCAAATAACAAAAGGAACGTTATAAACGAAAAAGAAAAAATACATGCCTGCTACTCCTGCAGCACCACCAGAAGCCACAACTTTTTTTTTTCTCTCACTTCTAAGAAGAGTTCTTCTTCAATAAATGCACCCCCTTTGAGGACTTCTTCTTTTTCAATACCAACCCAGATAAGAAAAAGTTATAAAGTTATTATCTTTGTCTGTTTCAGAACAACCCAGTTAATAATATAAATAATCCTTGTTTTTGCAATATTTTTCTGAGAACCCATTTTTCATTTTCTCTCTCATCTTGTAGTGCTAGTTGTTCTTTTGAGAATAGTGGGTGTTTTTGTGCTTAAAACTATAATGTCTGTCTTAAAGTACAGAAATCTTTTTCTTTGTCTGGTTTCATGGTTGTGCTGTTGTTGTGTGGCTGTGGCTTCGAGTGAGAGTAGTATTGGTTCCAAAGACCTTGATCAGACACCAACATGGGCTGTGGCTGGTGTCTGCACTGTTTTCATCTTGATATCCATAACTCTGGAGAAAAGCCTTCACAAAGTGGGAACGGTGTGTGACCATTTTTAAACGTTTCTTTTTCTTTTTCTTTTTTTCTGATTTGTATTTGCAATTATTAGCACTGTTTCCCTGCTTATGCTTTTCACAATGAAGTTACCTGTCTCTTCTATCCTCTTGTTTGGTAAAATTTACCTTAATTTGGTCTCAATGCAATTGTTTATTTTCTTTATTTTTGTCCCTTTTGCTTCTTCTTCTCTTTTTTTTTTGTCTCTATTACTGAGGCTTTGTTCTTTGAATTTGATCCCTGAATCTTGCAGGGTTCTTGATTTTGTTTTGATTGATGTGCATTGTCTGTTCTGCCTTTGCAGTTTCAGTTTTTTTTTTTTTTTGGCTTCTGTGGAAACTCTTGTTTTTGTTGAGATTGTGTCATAATTTGATTAATTTCTGAATTTTTTTAAGTTAAGGGGTTGTTTTGATTGCGTGATCGTTGCTTGTTGTGATTTTCTTGTTTGCTAATCTCATGACTTTTTTCTCAGTGGCTAAGGGAAAAACACAAGAAAGCTTTGCTTGAGGCTTTGGAAAAGGTCAAAGCTGGTAGGAATTTTTCATTAAAGCGATTAGTTAGTTGTTATGAACTCATTCTTATCTGGTGGAGCCAAAGCAGTTTGACTCTTCATCTTGACTAAATTTTCTTTTATTGTAATTTATGTCAATAATAATAAATAAATATTAATTATAACAATTATTTCTTGAACATTTTATGTTGTTGATTTTGTCTTTGGCAGAGTTGATGGTTCTTGGTTTCCTTTCACTGCTTCTGACTTTCGGGCAGAGTTACATTGTTAGAATATGCATTCCTATGGATGTGGCAGACAAATTGTTGCCATGTCCTTATGTTGGTAACGACAAGGGATCAAGTAGTGAAGAGGAACACCGTAGGAAACTTCTTTCTTATGAACGCAGATATTTGTCAGATGATGCTACCCCTTACCAATGTAAGGAGGTAATTATGTTTCCACGCTAAGCTATTTTTAATTAAATGAAAACCTTACTCTATGCTCTTTAGTCAAAAGGGGCTTGGAGATTTTCTCTTGGTTAAACTTCCGAGTATTTCAATATCATAATTTATGTATCACTTTGCTGGTTTATGTTTACAAAAATAAACAATATTTTTTTAGTCATATTTATGTTTATCAAGAAGGATCTCGAACTTAATGATTTAGATAGAAGTATGGTACTTGATAGAACATTATGGCGGAAGTTGATCCATGTAGCCGATCCCACCTAGTGGGATAAGGCATTGTTGTTGTTGTTGTTGTTGTTATGTTGTGTAACTTCTGTTATATTGTTTGATGTACATTTGTCTCATTCAAAATGCCATTAAATGTATGCTTGCTTTAGGAAAATAATACTATATTTTATGTTGATTATAGATGTTACACTCCCGTTTTCAATTAGTTAAACTTCCAAGTATTTCAACATGATAGTTTATGTAACACTTTGCAGGTGTATGTTTACAAAAATAAACAATATTTTTGTAGTCATGTTATGTTATTTCATATTGTTTGATGCACATTTGTCTCATTCAAAATGCCATCTCAGGAGTGGATTGGCTAATTGAAAACAAATGATTGGCTAATTCAAAATGCCATTAAATGTATGCTTGCTTCAGGAAAATAATATATTTTATGTTGATTTTTTAAGTGTTACATTCCCATTTTTTGTTGGGTTTCAAAGCAGAACCCTCTACAATTTCCACTTATTCTCTTCTGTCAACAGTCAGCATAATATCAAAAATTGCTTTTGCTCAATACTGCCCAACTTTATTAGCATTTTTTTTTCTCATATCAGTAGTTTCCTGTGTAATTGTTGTTGTTTACAGAGACATCAGCCACTTATATCTGGCAATGGATTGCACCAGTTACACATCCTCGTATTTTTCTTAGCAGTCCTACATGTGTTTTACAGTGCCATTACAATGCTTCTTGGGAGATTAAAGGTCTGCATGGCTCTTTCTTAATTCTTTTTTCTTTTTACAACTTCATTGCTTGAGTACTTCAGTTATTTTTCCATATCTATGCATTTTAAGGATATCTAGTTGGTAGGTGGTAACTAATCTTATGACTTCCTCTTTGCTTTGGAAAATTGGAAGCATAATGTCTGGAAGATTTAATAGTTGAAATTCCTTCAATTTACTGCTTTATAATTTTATTATTTTCTTCTAAGAGAAAAGGAAACACAATGAGTAAATTTAGTTTAAATTTAAGATATAATGGCTCAAATTATTTCCTTATCACATTTTTCTATCTCAGTTATTATTGGGTTTATTAGAGGGAGTTGAAACATAGTGGATGCAATTGTAGGTAGGTTGAAAATTGTGCTAGAGAATATAATAACAACCATATTTAAGCCAAGACCCAATTAAGGTACATCAACTTCAACATAGATAAGTCTTGAGATTGGTCACTTGCTATGTGTTAGGGATTTTTCGTATGGACAAGTGAAACCTCAAGCTTCGAAATAGTAATAGGACTTTCATCCAAGTCTCCTCTTGTACTTCCCAAATCCGGAGCTAGCACACATCAGGGTGGATGTGGCCGAAGTGGGTTCTTGGACTTTGCACGCCGACTTTGAGAGGTGCCTTTGTCAAGAGGATAAGAGGGAGAACCTGCGAAACAAAAGATTCTGACGTTCAAGTAAGTATACGAGTTAGGAGATAAAGCAAATATATGCTTAAGTATAACCTCGAGTGAGCAAAAGAGAGAAAGAGCCACAGGCTTGTTGCTCGTGTGCTGAAATGTGTATAAGCTCGAGATGTGAGCGAATGTGTTGAGGGTTTGATGGAACTTGATATTTATAGGAGTGGAGCATAGTTGCGGGTCCTTGTTTGTAGGGGTTGTTATAACCTTTGCAGATAATTCTCGGGAGCTTGTAGATAATGTTAGAGATAAATTGTATCTTATAGATAAAAACTATAAGATAATTGTACCTTATAGATAATGTGTGATTTTGTAGATAATTAATTACCTGCCAATAGATAAAGATATTTAAATATCAATAAGTTAGAGATAACCTGTTTGTTAGGGAGCTTGACTGTTAAAGGTCGAGTGTTTATGCTCCTGTTGTAGGGTCGAATGTTGTCTGACGTCAGGTGTGGTAACCTCGAGAAGTGTGAAAGAATTGCAAGTCGATGTGGCTTGTCAAGCCCCCGAGCCTGAACAAGTGTTGTCCGGGTTGCTTTTGTGAAGTTGTTTGGAATGGACATGTCTTTCGCATGTCAAGTGTGGGAGGTCTACAGATTTGATAACTCTGTCCTTTTCTGACCGTTGGAAGGTGCATTGAAGACAAATGTTACGTTCTGTTTGTTGCTGCAGACGCGCAGTACTCTTGCATACGTGTCACTTGCAAAGTGGGCATGCATTGGAGTCGGGGTGTGTGCCTAAGTGGGGGTGCGTCGTGGTGTGAAATTTTAGGGCACCACTTCAGCTTCCGCCAGTTACTGAAGAGTTTGCCTCCTTTTAAATGGAGTGACATTTGATTTCAGGTCACTGTTTTTTCTCAAAATTTCCTTGCTTCCTTGCTTTCTTGCTTATGGTTTCCCTTTTCTTCTTCGTTTGTCTCTTCAGTCTTCAAGGTATTCATTTTCTCTTATCATGTCTTCCTTCTTGTATGATTTACCATCGGCATAGGTGACAGTGATTCTAGGGGTTCAATTGAGCAACCCATTATGGACTTAGATGTCATTTCTATTAGCGGTTCCTCGTCAGAGGATACTCGTCGTGGTGCCTCCAACAGCGAGTCTTCCTTTTCGAAGAGGGTGAAGGCCTTGTGTCGGACTGGAGGGGGAACTTCTGTCCCTCGCGGGAGGACGCGGTCTTCCGCTGTTGCCTGGGAGCCTATCCCGGTTATTATGATTCTTCTCCTTTCTGCTTCTGGGGGTGTGACGAGAGGTGGTGGGGGAGATGTCAGGGCGTCTCCCCGTGTGGGACGTAACCATAGCGCTGGTCGTCATCGTCTGCCCCTGCCATCGTTGGCTATAATTGGGTGAGGGATAACGTTCTGAAATACAAGTTCTCTCTCACCTTGGCAGCGAGTGTTATTGCTCTTCAACGCTAGGTGAAATTGGCGAGACCTAAGAACTTCTGCAAGTTATCCATTCAGGCTTGTGGAAGTGATGACTTCTCGTTCTTGAGAGTGGCGTCGGGCAGTTCACCCTTCTATTTTATCTATAGGTGTTTGTTTGAGGTCTTAGGTCTCATTCTCCCCTTGACTGTTTTCTAGTGTGCTCTGCTTGAGCACTTGAATATAGTTCCTTCCTAGCTCCACCCAAACAGTTGGACAATGGTGAGAGTTTTTGAAATCTTGTATTTTTTCTTCAACATTCGGCCCAATGTGTCAGTATTCTTGTTTTTCTTCCAGATGAAATTAACTAGTAAGATTGGTTGGGTTTCCTTGAACAGTGTTTTCAAGAAGTTGTTTGAGTTTGACTCAAACATCTTTCGCCGTACCATTTCTTTAAGGTCCTAGCTATTGGTGTCATGACTAATGGCTTGTCATAGGGACGGGAAGTCCTGCTTCTCATTCTACTGGCAGTTTGACCCTACCAGGTTCAAGTCGTATGACAAGGATCTGTTGACCCTTGTGGAGAGAGTCCACAAGGCTATTTTGGAGCAACTGCTGGCCTCGCTAGATGCATGAGTCATTCTGTCTCTTCCTTCGGTGAGCAATCTCCTCACCGCCTTGGATGGTAAAATGCCTAACCTTGTCTTTTGTGTCTGAGGTCGGTGTCAGCCAAAATTAACACTTGGTTGTGCTATTGTTGCTTATTTTGCAAGTATTATTGGTGACTTCGCCTGGGGGTCACTCGTGAAGCAGGTCAAACTTGCAAGTGAGATTGTGTCACCGTCTGCCACTATTGGAAAAGGGGGTCAACTTGCTGGTGAGGTCTACCCTAGTGCTATTGTTGCTAAGGTCACTCCCAGCACTCCTTCCTTTGTTTTGGCAAAGAGGAAGCGAGATGATGGTGTTGGGCTGTTCGACCGTAAGAAATCCAAGGCCCCTATGAGCCTTCGTGCCCTGAGGCAGGTTGCAGGGTTGACGTCTAGTGCGAGTTGCCCTTCTACCGGGCGTTGAGGCTCCTTCTACTGTTTCTCCTGCTCCTTCATCTCCTGTTGTTATTGTTGTTCAGGAGCGCACTTTTGTTGCTGTTGAAGTTAGTGAGTCAGCTACTTTGGCTGGTTTTGTTGTGGCGCCATCGTCCACCGCTACGGCACCTTTGTTGAGTGTCGGTGTGGTAGCCACTAGTGCTCTTACGGTGCTGCCTCTTTCCTCTTTGGCTCCAATGGTGTTTTGTTGTGGCGTCGTCGTCCATCGTCATCTTGACCTGTGAAGCTTCTCCTCTGATGGTTATGAGGAACACGTATAACTTTCACTTGATTGAAAGTCTTGCCAAATAGTATGGTGTTAGTTCGTTTTGTTGAACTTGGACCTTTGGTGGTGGTCGTCGTAATTTTTGCAAGTGAGCAGCTCAAAGGGGGGGTACCTTGGGTTTTGTAGAAATGTGTACCAAGGGAAAATCTTGTGTTTTGCCAAAGTTCATACCAAAGGCAGACCTTTGATTTTTGGAGGAGTGCGTACCAAGGGTGGACCTTGGGTTTTGGAGAAGTACCAAGGGCGGACCTTATGTTTTTTATAGGCTTGTATTCTTGCATAGATAAAGGTTAGGAATAGAAAAGATTGGTAAGGACAAATGTCACTCACCGTGTGTGGCATGTACTGGAGATGTAGTAATGTGCTCGTGTGCACATGTCACTTGCCGTAGGGGATATGTATTGGAGACGTAGTGATGTGCTTGTGTGCACATGTCACTCGTTGTGGGTGACATGTACTGGAGTCATGGTAGTGTGCTCTTGTGTATATATCACTCGTCGCGGGTGGTATATACTGGAGTCATGGTAGTATACTCGTGTGTACATGTCAATTATGAAGTGACACGTACTGGAGGCATAATATTGTGCTCGTGCGTACATGTCACTCGTCGTGGGTGGCATGTACTAGAGACTTAGTGACGTGCTCTTGCATACATGTCACTCGTTGTGGGTGACATGTACTGGAGACTTAGTGACCTACTCTTACATACATGTTACTTGTTGTGGGTGACACATACTAGAGACTTAGTGCTAGAAGGAGGACTTGCCAAGGGTGGTCCTTGGGTTTTAAGAACCTTCGAGTTATGACTATGGATGTTGTTGTGTTGATAAGAAAATTATGAAAACAGCACAGGATTCTACCCTCATATTTTTTTTTCATTTTGTTGTTGCTGGAACAATAGTCTCCTTGTCGATAGTTTCCTGACTTCAACAGGGATCATGTGTCATATGTGAGTCAGTAAAGAGTTTCGTTGGTTGTTATTTTGGG
Organism: Glycine max; assembly: GCF_000004515.6. Lineage (NCBI taxonomy): Eukaryota > Viridiplantae > Streptophyta > Magnoliopsida > Fabales > Fabaceae > Glycine > Glycine max. The sequence goes on along the minus strand of NC_038245.2, from coordinate 43,035,798 downwards.
TGAACAATGGTACGCCCAGAGTATACTGAAGAACTTATCTTTCTATAGACACTTAGACTTGTTGAGTGTAGTACGTAGGAACCTGAGGATGACTCTGTTAGCTTCCCTTGTCTGACCGTTGGTCTGAGTATGTTCGAAAGAGATGACTTGGTGCTTGATGCGTAGTCTTGTCAGGAATTCTTTGTAAGTCTGAGCTTTGAATTGAGTGTTGTTGTCCATGACAATGGCGCATGGGAGGTCATACCTACAAATGAGATGTTTCCAGGTGAATTTCTCCACCTCATTGGCCCTAATTTCCCGTAGTGGTCTTGTTTCAATCCACTTGATGAAGTAGTTGATAACAACTAGTAAGTATTTTACTGCTCCTAGGGCCTTTAACAGTGATCCCAAAATGTCTATTTTCCTTATGGCAAAGGATGAAGAGAAGCTTAGACTGTGAAAATCTTGAGGCCGAAGAACTTGCCTTCCATTACCTTGAAAGTACAATTTTCAGGATTGAGGCGCATGTCATATTTGGGGAGTTTCCCGAACACTTCTTCCAGGATCGTCACATGCTAGGCTATACTTTGAGACTTGACGACCATGTCGTTTACATATACCTTGATGTTTCGTCCGATCTACTGTTTGAAGACTCAGTCCATAAGTAATAAATGTCATTTTCTTCTCGTCTGGAGGATGCATCCTAATCTGGTTGTATCCGGAGTAAGCATCTAGGAAGCTTAACACTTAGAACCCGGATGCTCCATCAACTAATCTATTGATTCCAGCAGAGGGTATGTATCTTTGGGGCACACCCTGTAGATTAGTGTAGTCGGTGCATATTCGCTTTTTGTCGTTGGACTTTTTGACCATGACGATGTTGGAACCTTTACGTTGTGATGTTGCACTCCCTGTTCAGAGCCAGGTAGAATACCTGACTTTTCTAATTAAGTTTGCATTGAGGAGTTTGTTGACTTCTTTGACGGTTTTACGTTGTTTTTCTCACATCTTTCTTTTCTTCTGTGATATCGGTTTGGCTTAGGGACACAGAGTAAGTTTGTGGAAAATTATGCTGTGATGAATTCTCGGCACGTTAGACGGCTACCAAGCAAACAAATCCACATGTCTGTATAGCACGTCGATGATGCGCCAGTGTTCATGGGTAGTGAGGTCCCTACTGATTTGCGTGCACTACCTAGGTTTGCACACACTGTCCACGAACTTGTTGGGGCATAGGGCGAGGAGCATGGAATGCAACGCTACCTCAGGGTTAAGATTTTGGATTTGGCGGTTGTGTCGCCAAATTTGTCCATGAATTTTTTTAGAGGACTTGTCGTCTGCTTGTTGCAGACTGACCAAGGCGGCCGAGGTCATACGGTGAGACTTGTTATTTGTGTACTGTGCGCAGAAGTGTTCGATAAGGGTGTCGAAGCTGTGTATAGACCTAGGTGGGTGGTCACCGTACCAGGTCAATGTTGTCCCCTTGAGTTGGGAAGACACGACATAAAATCGCGTTGTCATTAGTATAAAGGTTCGCCTAAGTTAGGAAGACATCCAGGTGCTTATCTGGATTTGTGGTCCCATCATACCACTCGAGGTTGAGTGGTTTTTACCCCATGGGTATGTCAGCCTCCATAATGTGGTCAACGAAAGGATGCTGAGGAGTAGTCCGCCTTACTGGACATCACGTTTGGGAGAGACTTAAGTCATCTAGAGTGTTGACTATGCGTTAGGGGTGTGATTCCCCTTGGAGGCGCTCATGCAATGCATGAGCAGAGTGCTCATCGCCCTGGGGACGTTTGACATGAGCCTCCAGCTGATCATGGTCAACCTTTAGCTTTGTAAAACTCCTCCTCATGGTGTCGCTCCATCTCTGCGATGTAATTTTGGAGTTGCTATAGGAGGAGGATGAAAGTCTTCAAGAGGGGTCTCGTATCTAAGGCCAAACCGAGTGCTAACCATGGATGAACAAGAGATAGTTGACGACAGACCACGGGATATGTTTTATCGCATCCCCACGATGGATGCCAAATGTACTTACCAAAATCCAGAGGTAGCACACGTCGGGGTGGACGTGGCCGAAGTGGACTTTTGGACTTCGCACATCGGCTTTAGAAGTGCCTTGTCAAGAGGACAGGAGGGGGAAGTACAAAACTGTTAGAGCAAGGAAGAGAGAAAGGTGAAGAGAGAAAGGGAGAAAGAAGTTGTACACAGGTGCATGAGAGAACAAAAGAATAATAGAGCCTTTTTCTTTAATGGAAAATTAATTCTCTCTGTTTATTCAACCACACACTCTATTTTTACAATAGAAGAGTAATTATTTATATGTACTCAACAATCCACAATTTCATTAACCCCTAATTACATTTCTGAATTATTCCTAACACCCCCCATGATTCAAAATGTAATACTCCAACAACAGACAATAACAAAGCTGGAATTACTTAATCAATCCTAAAGCTCTAGAATATTCATCATCATTCTCAGCTCCTTGAATCTGTCTATCTTCAAGGCTTTTGTGAAGATATCTGCCAACTGAATTTTTGTCTTGCAGTGAACTAACTTGATTTTTCCTTTAGTTACCTGATCTCTTAGGAAATGAAACTTAGTTTCAATGTGCTTAGAGCGACCATGAGAGACTGAATTTTTAGCAAGGTCAATTGTTGACTTGCTGTCAACCAGTAACTTTACAGCATCAGTAGTAACTACTCCCAATTCTTCTAGTAATGAGGACAGCCAACAAGCTTGACATGCTGCTGAACAAGCAGCTATATACTCTGCTTCACAAATAGAGAGTGCAACAACATCTTGTTTCTTAGAGCACCAGGAGATGGGAGCACCTCCAAACAAGAAAAGATGCCCCACTGTGTTTTTTCTGTCAAGAACATCTCCACCCCAGTTTGAGTCTGAATAAGCCACAAGCTATGGCTCAACCTTTTCTTTCTGATGTGGAAATAGAACACCAAAGTCTAGTGTGCCTCTCAAGTATCTCAGTATCCTTTTAGCTGCCATCATATGTGAATGTCTTGGATCACTCATAAATCTACTGATAACTCCCACACTGAAAGTGATTCCTGGTCTGGAATGACAAATGAATCTGAGACTCCAAACAATTTGCCTATACAAGGTACAATCCACTGCAGGTTCAGTTTCACATTTACCCAATTTGCAACTCATTTCAGCTGGTGTTTTAGAGGGGTTACAATCTAGCATCTTGAATTTCTTTAGTACTTCCAACAAGTACTTACTTTGATGCATAAACAGACCACAATCATGCTTCTGAAATTCTAAGCCTAGGAAATATGACAAGACACCAAGGTCAGTCATCTCAAACTCTCCCTTAAGGCTTTCCTTCAATGCTTCAATTTCTGATGCACTACTCCCTGTGATGAGTAGGTCATCAACATATAGACAAATGTAGAGATTCCCAGCTTTCTGACTCAATTGCTTTACATACATACCATGCTCAACACTGCATTTATGAAATCCTGTCTTGGCCAAGAAGGAATCAATCCTCCTATTCCAAGCCCTAGGAGCCTGTTTTAGGCCATACAAGGCTTTCTTCAATCTCAGTACCTTATCCTCACTCCCTTTATTTATGAAACTAGGGGGTTGTGTAACAAAAACTTCTTCTTCTAAGGGGCCATTAAGGAATGCTGATTTTACATCAAGTTGCCACAATATCCATCGTTTCCAACTTGCTAGGGCAACTAGTAATCTTATTGTTTCAAGTCTAGCCACTGGGGCAAAGACCTCTGAGTAATCCAGTCATTCCTTCTGCATGAAGTCCTTAGCAACAAGTGCTTACCTATAGTACCATCAGGCTTCAATTTTATTTTGAAAATCCATTTGACAGCTATTGGAGTTTTCTCTGTTGGGAGTGACACCAACTCCCAGGTATTATTTTTTTCTATTGACTTGATTTCTTCTAATATAGCATCCCTCCAAACACTGCTTGTGATAGCTTCTTCAAAGCTCACTGGTTCTGTATCAGCCAGTAATGCCATGTGTTGAACCAAATCTCCATCCTTTGAGATTGCATTATCTGGATATACTTCAAAATCTCTGAGTCTAGCTGGTAGATTCCTTTGTCTTTGAGGTCTGGCTTCATCAATCTGGAATTCCTCAGTACCATTGATTATATCCCAAACATTCTCAGTTGTGTTTTCATCTTCCCATTCAAACTGTAAACTACTGACAAAGGTGAGCCTTTCTTGAGATTTTTCCCAGTTCCATGCTTGTGTCTCATCAAAGTGAACATCTCTGCTGAACACTACTTCATTCTTCTTAGGATTATATAATTTGTAGGATCCAGTAGAATTATACCCTACAAATATCATAGCTTCACTTTTGTCATCCAGTTTCTTTCTCTTCTGATCTGGTATGTGCCTATAACACAAGGATCCAAAGATCCTAAAGTGCCTCACAGAGGGTTTTACTCCAGACCATGCTTCCTCAGGTACCTTGCCATCAAGCTTTTTTGTAGGACACCTATTTAAAACATATACTGTAGTTGTGGCTGCTTCAGCCCAGAAACTGTGTGGTAACTTCTTACTTCTGAGCATGCTTCTTATCATGTTTAAAATGGTTTTGTTCCTTCTTTCTGCAATTCCATTGTGTTGTGGTGTGTATAGGGCTGTGACCTCATGCACAATGCCCTGGTCCTTGCAAAAATCCTCAATCTCTTTTGAGGTAAATTCTCCACCCCATCAGTTCTGAATATCTTGATGCATTTACCAGACTGTTTTTCTACCAGTGCTTTGAAGTTTTTGAACACTGAAAATACCTCACTTTTGGGTTGTATTGGATAGATCCATATCTTTCTAGTTAGATCATCAATGAATGTCACAAAGTATTTGCTCCCTCCCAGTGATGGGGCATCAAAGGGGCCACATACATCAGAGTATACAATGTGGAGTAAGTCATTGGCTCTAGATGGTGTGAAATTACTGAAAGAGTTTCTAGGTTGCTTACTGATTAAGCAACTATCACAGACTTTACTAGGAATCTGGATTGCAGGTAACCCTAGAACCATCTCCTTATTTCTAAGCATGCTCAAATCCCTGAAATTTAAATGCCCTAGCCTCAAATGCCTTAGCCAAGTATCTTCAGCTAGGATTTCTGCAGTCATACACTGAGATTCTAGATTTCTAAGACTTACCTGGAATGTTCTGTTAGATGCCATTTTTGTTCTTATCACCATTTTCTCAGTTACTGGCTCAAAAATTGCAAGGTATCCATTGTGTATGTCAATGTGGAATTTCTTTTCCACCAGTTGACCTAAGCTGATGAGGTTGCTCTTCATGTTGGGCACATAGAGACATTCTGATAGTATAGCACTACTCCCATCATCTCTTTTAATCAGAACTTCACCAATTCCCTCTGCTTGGATTACCCTGTTGTCAGCAAACCTCACAGTGCTCTTCTTGGTTTCATCAAGATTCACAAACCAATTATTGTGTCCTGTTATGTGACTCGAGCTTCCTGAGTCAATGTACCATCTTTCATCATCTTTGGGATTATGGTTTGTGACCATCATGAGCATAAGAGGTTTTTCCTCTAAATTTGTCTCAGTACTTCCTTAGCTAAGTGTGTTTCCTCATGATGCTTCCCATGATTTTCATTCTGAGCTGGGGGTGTTGTGCATTCAGCGGAGAAATGTCCAATCTTGTTACAATTGAAACATTTGAGATTCTTTCTATCAACCATTTTCCTTCCTCCACGCCATTTTTTGGAAGTTCCCCTTTTATTTGAGCTTTCTGGTCAATCTTGATCACTTCTTTCTTGGTCTTGAGAGAAATTCTGGGAATTTTTGAAGCCACCACCTCTCTGGTCTCTTCCCCTACCTCGATTCCTGAAACTGGATCTTCCTCCATAACCACCTTTCTTGGAGACCGTAGCTTGTAGAACCTGGTCACCAGACCTTGCCATTGATCTCTCCATGAGTCTTTGCTCATGAGCCTCGAGTGAGCCTTGCAACTTTTCAACCTTCAAGATTTCTACCTTCTTGGACTCTTCGATTGCCACGACAATGTGGTCGAAATTTGGGGTTAGGATTCTCAAGATTTTCTCTACAATTGATTGATCAGTGATCGTTTATCCACAAACCTTCATCGCATTTGTGTGACTTATGATCCTATTGAGGTAGACAGCAATTCTCTCGTTTTCCTCCATCTGCATCAACTCATATTGACGACGAAGGGTTTGTAATTTCACCTTTTCAGCTGTTCCGCTCCTATGTTACACCTTTCAAGAATCTTCCACGCCTCTCGCGAATTGCTAGCCGTTGAGATTTTCTGTAAGTGTGCTTCATCGACGCACTGGTGGAACAACACCATCGACTTGCAATCTTTCATCTTGTTTTTCTTGTGCGCCACCTTCTGCTCCTCCGTAGCTCCATCGGGAAGCGCCGACAACCCTTGTTCAACGATATCACTTACATCTTGACTCCCCAAGATCGCCTTCATCTGAATTTGCCAACAATCCCAATTCTTTCCGTCCAGGATTGGTAGGTTTCCGGGGAAGGTCGTCATCGATTGCTTCATGCTTCCAATGATTGTTGCAGCGGAGTTGAACCAGTGGCTCTGGATACCACTATGTTGGAGCAAGGAAGAGAGAAAGGTGAAGAGAGAAAGGGAGAAAGTTGTTGCACTAAGTTGTACACAGGTGCATGAGAGAACAAAAGAATAATAGAACCTTTTTCTTTAATGGAAAATTAATTCTCTCTGTTTATTCAACCACACACTCTACTTTTACAATATAAGAGTACTTATTTATATGTACTCAACAATCCACAATTTCATTAACCCCTAATTACATTTCTGAATTATTCCTAACAAAAACAAAGGACTTTGACGCTCAAATAAGTATATGAGTTAGGAGATAAACCAAGTATATGCTTAAATATAAACTCGAGTGAGCAAAAGAGAGAGAGGCATAGGCTTATTGCTCGTGTGTCGAAGTGTGTGTAAGCTCGAGATGTGAGCGAATGTGTTGAGGGTTTGATGGAATTTGATATTTATAGGAGTGGAGTGTAACTGCGGGTCTTTGTTTTTAGGGACTGTTATAACTTTTGCAGATAATTCCTGGCCTATAAATAATAGTCGAGAGCTTGTAGATAATGTTACAGATAAATTGTAGCTTATAGATAAAAACTAGAAAATAATTGTACATTGTAGTTAATGTGTGGCTTTGTAGATAATTAACTATCTACCAATAGATAAAGATATTCAAATATCAATAGATTAAAGATAATCTGTCGGTTAGGGAGCCCGACTGTTAAGGATCAAGTGTCTGCGCTCTTATTGTAGGATTGACGTGGAGGGTTAATACGTGTCCTAGAGCGTCATGTAGGATATATATATATATATAGTTTTGCTGATAAAAAAAATGTAGGATGTCACATGTATTTTGTGGGTCTTGAACAGTACACCTCCCAAAGGACTAATGTTTATCCTGACAATTCTAATTAAAGGGCTAAGGTTTTGTTAAAAGTATTTTCTCAAAGGTTTGTTGTGAACAATTTAGAGAACAATGAACAATGAAACATAATTAAAGAACTAATATGAGAATAAAAGTAATGTAAATAGAGGGGCAAGAGAATGATCGCAGTATTGTTGTGAGAATCAAGAGGTTTGAACAACCATGGTTGGACTTGGTTGCCCCTTCTGTCAATATAATAAACACAATTAATCTGATTATTTATGTTATTTATCCCCAATTCACAAATATATTCTTTGAATATAATAATTAATGAGTCCAATTGGTATTGACCTATGTCTAGCAATAATCCCAATTAGGTACTCTTCTCAGTTTCAAGAACCAAAAGAGTGTCTTTCAACTAAGCTAACGGTTCCTATGATCAAGTAAAACAAGCATTAAGAATAGACGAAGAATAATAAAAGCATAAACAATTATATTAAATAGAGAATTACATGAAATTAGGTTAAGCCGTTTCCAACCCGATAGATGAGGAGATTAGCTGCTCGTAATGTGAGTACAATGACTAATAGAAATCATACAATGAATTCAAACTAAAAGCCTAGGATTGATACTCTCTATCTCATAGAACAAAATTGCTTCAATTCGTGCCAAGAGCACTTTTCATTTGTGCACCAGGTTTTTATAAACTGCTATGGGCATGGGCCTGACACGACTCTCTCGCTTAAGCGTGGGTATAGCCTCACTTTAGCGAGACTCTTTGATTCAAAGTGATCTAGCTACTGTCTACTGGCGCTTAAGTGCACACAATGTAGCATTTAAGCGAGGCCTTTGTGAATTCCCTAGCTTTGGTTTCCCTCACTTAAGCGCCCCGGGTAGGCTTAAGCGAGGACCTTCAGTGGTTTCAAGTGTGCTTTCTGGTTGAAATCTCTTAAGCGCATAACATATCATGCTTAAGCTAGCCCGGCTTCATCGATCAGCTTCTAAATCCTCTCGCTCAAGCGCCCAAAGAGGCTCGCATGAGCGAGGCTTGTCGGTGGTTCCTCAAAATCCATTTGTCTTGACTCGCTAAAGCGCACAACAAGCCGCGCTTAAGTGAGCAAATCTCCACTTACGATTTCTGACTCAATTCCTGCAAAACTCCATAAAAACATCAAGAAATCCTAACAATTTAACAACCTAACCTAAGGTATCTACGTGTAATTCCTTATTTTATGCTAACTTTGAGTCAAAACAAGACTCAAGGTATAAAAAATGCTATATAATTGCTTCAAATCATGTGTAGAATTAAGGCGTATTTGGCGATTATCACTATGAGATGGTCAAAGATAGAAAATGTTTTTGCTCCCAAACTTTTACTGTGATTAGATTTTTGAGTCTTTGACTATATATTGGTCTGTTAATATAATTCTGGAGCTGTGTCATGTCCTTTTTGTGTTCATAGATAGTGAAGACTGAAGAGTTGGTACCTTACTATGGTGACTGCATATTTTTTTTTTTGTGCAGATTCGTGGATGGAAGGCATGGGAGGCGGAGACTTCATCTCATGGGTACGAGTTCGCCAATGGTATGATGTCCAATGATGTATTTAACTGTTTTTCTTCTTTGGGAGTAAAAATAACTAGTTCCTTAATGTTACTAATAAGTATACCAATTTAATTTACTTTGAAATGCTGCTACATACAATCTCATGCCAATATTGGGAATTTACTATGCCTGCAGATCCTTCAAGATTCCGGTTGACACATGAAACATCATTTGTGAAAGCTCACGCTTCTTTTTGGACAAGATATTCAATCTTCTTCTATATAGTAAGACTCGTTTTACTAATCTGCTATGTTTTCATTTTATATTTGGCTGAGGTTGAGGACTTGATTTAATCAACAAGTTATAGGTGCAAGATCCCATGCCTTTTGTTGGAACCGTCATAGACATGTAAATTTGTTAAAGAAAAAGAACAATGGTACTTTAGTGGTATTGTTTGAGGTATATAGCTCAGAAAATTTGGATAGTGAAGTAGAACAACTAATGGATTCACTACTGCATTTTTTTTTATATCATTAGTAATAAAATGCCTTTTATTTACTACTTGAATTAAGTTTATCATGCTCTTTTTAAATTAACCTCTTGTACCATGTCTTCAATGTTGCCAATTTCAGGGATGCTTCTTTAGACAATTTTATAGGTCTGTAGGCAAGGCTGACTACTTGGCTTTGCGCAATGGATTTATCACGGTGAGTCCTACTCCACAAGACATGTTCTTTAACACTGAATTTGCTTCCCTCTTTTGACAGTGCATTATGTGTAGGTTCACCTGGCTCCTGGAAGTAAATTTAACTTCCAAAAGTATATCAAAAGATCCTTGGAGGATGACTTCAAGGTAGTTGTTGGAGTCAGGTAACACTCTTCTACACATGCATCTGTAGCATCTTATCATCTATGATTTTTCCAATGGTATCTTGTTTGACATATATTCTCACTATTTTGTTGACAGTCCTGTCCTCTGGGCATCGTTTGTTGTTTTTCTGCTCCTAAATGTTAACGGTGAGCAACTATTTTCGTAGTGAAGTCCTATGGAATTCACAATTCTTCAGTTGAATATTCAGTTAAAGAATAACAGTTGGTTAATCCTGAATAAATTTCCAGGATGGCATGCTATGTTTTGGGCATCCTTAATTCCTGTTGTGGTAAGTATTCTGTTCCCTATATATAGTATGTAGAGTGTTTAGGACCTACAATTATAAACCGTTTAATTGATTGCAGATAATTTTGGCTGTTGGAACAAAACTTCAAGCTGCACTGGCAAACATGGCTATTGAAATTACAGAAAGACATGCTGTTGTCCAAGGGATTCCTCTTGTTCAAGGCTCAGACAGATATTTTTGGTTTGGTCGGCCTCAATTAGTTCTTCATCTTATCCATTTTGCTTTGTTCCAGGTATTCAATTTGTTTCCTTTAAGCCGAATCATTAACAAATGTTTAGCAGATGGAACAGACAACACATGTATATACAGTTCTGGTTTAGAATTGAAAATGCAACTTTACCAGAAAGCAAATGAACATAGCTAATGATATAAACATATGTTTACCTTGAAAACTCTTCTGCATGATCAGGAAAATTTGCCAGTTTCAAATAGCGCTTTAAAGTAAATAATTTTTATATTCTGACTTTAATTAAAAAAAAATAGTTCATTTACATTATTTAAGATATGTTGACGGATTTGCTATTAAATAAATAGTATAATATTTCCTAGCTGACTTTAATTAAAAAATAGTTCATTTAGTGAGAAAAACTTTGCTGTAGTTTTGAATTTTAAGTTTTTAATGTTTGTTCCTAACTGATTTGTTTTTTCTTGCAGAATGCGTTCCAAATAACATATTTCTTGTGGATATGGGTACTGACCGCTATTTGCACCTTGATCTTAAATAATGTCTTTTTCTGGCCTATATAGATCTTGGTAAATGGCTAATAAATGAATGGTTTCTTGATTTCCAGTATTCTTTTGGGCTGAGAAATTGTTTCCATGCTGACTACAAGCTTGCAGTAGTGAAAGTAGCTTTAGGGTAAGTGTTGGATTTAAAATTCTCTTTTGCGATAAAATGGCATGCCTAAAGTATTCATTTCATACTTCAATTTAGCTGGTATTTTTATACGAGCACGCAATTGGTTGAGGCTATAACTGCTAAACAATAGAAAAGGGGACTCCTCCAGCATTAATGTGATTGAAGCATTTGACATTGCCATAAACTAATCTGATGAATTCTCATGTCGTTTGAAGGCTTGGGGTGCTATGTCTCTGCAGCTACATCACCCTTCCATTATATGCTCTTGTTACTCAGGTAGCACATACTTTTTTTTTCCTTCTGATTTTGTTCTATTTGATCAGAGCCATTCTAATGCTTTGATTGATGTTTTTTCAGTGAGCATGAACTAAACAGCGATCAGTATTAATACAAATGTTTTGCTTTGTGAGATGAATGACTAAATTCCAATAATTAATTTCTATAAGAAAACCGAGGACAGATGCAAGTAATTCCAGGTTGATGAGGGCCAAAGCTCATTAAGCTCAAAGAATAGCAAAGGACTTCCATGAAAATAACCCATTTTATTAATATGATGAAAGATACAATTATAGTGTGTGAATTCTCTATTTATAGAGCTTATTAGAGACTAATAACAACCTAACTAACAAATCTTAATAATTCCTGATTCCCCTGAAACATTTAGGATAAATCCTCCTTATTCATAGAGCTTATTAGAGCCTAGCCATTCAGATGGTATTTTACAAAATTTGATTTTCATGATGCAATCGTCATTTCCCTTTATACTTACAAGTTACTAAGATTTCTAGGTGAATTAATTGACTATGATCATGGTAAACACCTGCAGATGGGCTCAAGAATGAAAAAATCAATATTTGACGAACAAACATCGAAGGCGTTGAAGAAATGGCACATGGCTGTGAAAAAGAAGCAAGGAGTGAAACTTGGAAATTCCAAGGTGCGAGCCATGGATGGAAGCAGCACTGATTCAACAATACACTCTTCTGGCCCCACACTACACCGTTACAAAACTACCGGTCACTCAACTCACTTCGTATCAAACTACGATGACCAAGATGATTACCATTCTGATACCGAGTTGTCTTCCATTTCACCAACACCAAACTTGATAGTAAGAGTGGACCATGATGAGGAAGAAGCAAAAGAAAATGAACACCACCCAACAGCCAACAATCAAGAGGCCCCTTTACATTTGTCAAGCCTGGAAAGAAGCATGAAATAGCATCAGAAGTTACTCCATTCAACCATTCTTTGTTCTTTTACAGCTTTCTAGATATTGTTATACTTGATCATGATATAGTCAGTTTTGTACATTCTTGTTCTTAAAAACACTTGCCGGGCATTGGAAACTTTTAAGCTTGCTCAAAATCATGCTTATAGCCTTATTATATTGCTTTGATTCGTGTGCTTGAGCAAAAGGATCGTTAGGAACAATTAGAGGACAGAATTGTTAGGTATATTATGTGTTATATGTTGAAGGGTATATGTAAATCCCAATTATAATATAAGCTTTTTGGCCAAGTAGAGCATATAGAAGAATATACATTCAGTTACACCGGCTCTGTAGGTTCTGCAATATTCTTACATTGTATGATTCCCGGTTCTTGAATTTGTTGATTAAACCTGGGATGAGAAGGTTGAGGTAAGAGCTGCAGTTTATTTTTATTTTTTGTGTTATACGAGTTGGTCAACTGATCGAGAATCTATTATCTATTACTGTACGTATCTAATAAAATCTAACTCTTATCTATGTTTTGTTACTAAAATAGAACATAAAAATCATTTCAAACTTAAGGTTATGTTTCGTAAAATTATTTAAAAAGTTAATTGAAAGTTGGAAAATTAATTGGTAGTTAAAATGTTAGTTTATTAAATTATAAATGTTTGATGACAGAAAAAAAAAGTATATTATTTATTTAAAAATGATAACTAAGAAATTTAATAAATATATGAAGAATAAAAATGAAAAAAAATATTAAAAATTAATATTTTAAAAATAATAATTTAAATAACGTTTAAAAATGTTAAAAATTATTAAAAATAACTTGTTTATTAAGTTGTCAAATAAATTTTTTAATTAATAAAAAAATTTAAAAATTAACTATGACTTAAAAAATATCACAACATGTCACATTTAAAGTCAAACTAGAAAATATATTTTAGAAACAAACATAATAAATCATATTTCATAAAAAAAAATCATTTTATTAAATATAACATAATATAAAATAACGCAAGCAAGTCAAAGTTTTAAAAAATAAAATAAAATGGACAATGAGGGAGGGGAAGATTAGACAACTCTTGAGGGACCAGAGCAGAGCTTATGGTTTAGAAAGGGTGACGGGATTTGGCGGTGGTGAGTGCGGTTCGTATGGTTCGTGCGTGGTGCGGTGATAGCTTGTGATGATGCAGTGATTTGTATGAAGACCAAATGGACGATATTTTTTGCAGAAATAAAATTCAAACTTTGTTAACTTTTAGGAGAAGGAAAAATAAATTTTAATCTTTATAGGTTTCATGCATGGTCTAAATTTCCTTGTTTCGTTTGTTCATTTACTTTTGGTTTGATTTCTTACCATTTTTACTTCCTTCACCAGTATTATTATATAATTATAATAACACAAGAAACGAGGTGCTCGTTAGCGTGTCGTGGAGCAAAAATATGATATGTGCGCACTATGAAGAAACTACGTCACGTACCAATTGTATGCATCGATGTTAATTTGTTGCTCCTCTTTGGCCGTTTATTCTTTTTCAGAAATTTCGATCTCCTTTCTCCTAATGCTTCCTTTGTGTTGAAAACACTCGCAAAAAGAATAACCTTAGATCCCTCTCACGATATTTTCCAACTCCAAATCATTATTTCCCTGTTCTATTTATAGGCACGATATATAAATCGCAATGATATATATACTACGTACCTAAATGGTGAAATTCAAAAATTGAACTTGAGTCATGATATAGTTGTCATGAGTGGAAGATCAACCAAAGTCAGCCATCCTCTGTTAATTTTCAATCTGTAACGCTTAAACAAGAACTTATTGGTCCAAGAATAATATAGGTTTTTATTTAAAATAATTGAACAATAAGTCGTTGTCATGTGAAAGGAATAAAAAAAAGGAAATGATCCAAACTGTGTAGGTTGCGTTAGTTTCTCTTTAAAGAACTCCAAATTTAACTTGTGGCACTATAGGTAATAGTGACACAAATAGTCAAATAGATTGACTCTGATAGTCGATCTATTAGCATTCCCTTTCATTTTTTTTATTAAGTTAATAGTGATATACTCTTTCAACCACCCTTAAAGAACATGCATGCATCGCCCTTATATATAGGAGATTTTCATCATGAAAAAGAGAGAGAGAGAGAGAGAGAGAGAAGAGAATTTATAAGAACACCCATCATCTTTGCTTGGGACTGGACCCCGATTGTTTCTGGTTGTCACCTTGTTACTTGTTAGTGTGGCCACCTTAATATTGGACAATCCATCCTAACCCTATTGGTTTCCCTTATCTCTCTTTCTTTTCAAAAATAAAAATGTTAAAAATATTATTGTTGAACAAGAAAAAGCCTTTTCTCAAGATAAGTTGTAAAGTGCAGATAATTAAAAGAGTTTACATTCTAAAATTAAATTAAAGTATCCACTAAACGTAACCTGCTTTAATTACTAAAAATAAATACACACACTTGTGCAGACACAAACATAATTTATTACTTTAAAAGAGCCTTATGTTCTGAAATAAATGAGCAAAACTTGGTTTCTTTCTCACACTTGGGAAGCTAGCCATTGATCTTTTCTCACGTATCACTTTCCCAAATCTACATAGAGAAAAAGAAAGAAGGGTCAGGATTGGCTTTTACCTCTCTGAATGGTTTGGAGATTGGAATATATTACCATTGTTGATAACTGAAAAGGATTATGAACCCTACTGTACCAGACAACAGCACATGTTGAATGAGGTTTATTGGCTCCCACATCAAAGTGGGAAAAGCGTATATAAAGCTTTCAAGCATGTTGAGGTAGATCAGTGGTCCACCCATCAAAGTGGGAAAAGCCTATAGCTTTCACAAGAGGCACTGTATAATAACCTAAGGTTTTCACTACTGTATTTAATGAGTAACTTTAATTTTAATTTTGTCTCCTTTAGAACGAGATAAGCATAAAAAAAGTGTAATGATGCGTCTTTTCTGAATTTAGATTAAAATATTTGGTAAATTTAATTTACTTTAAATTAAGGTGGATATATTTTTACTTTTAATTAATTTCTCACTTGAGAAAACTTAAATCCATTTCTTTTATATAAATATACAGAATCCTTTGTGTTCCATTTTTATTGGTTAGTTTTCATGAGCAATTAAATTCAAAGTGTATTAGAAAGTAGAAAGGGATATAAGAAAACTTATAATCTTTATTAGTTTAAGAGCTTTTTAGAAATTGAATGAAAAATGAGGTTTAAATATTACAAAACAAAGTTGACAAAGAGATATAAATAAAATATATTCTTTAATGAATTAAGGAGATTATTTCAAAACTGAATGAAAAATAATGGTCTAAATATTACTGGTCGTTGGATTGTACTGCAACAGATGGTGTTCTCTTTTGAACCACACAGACTCAGTTTATAAATTAAGCATATGATGATGAATTTTCTTAAATAAATGGAATTTTTTTTCTCCACAATTAATGACTTATTTCAAATTTGTTTTAGATTTTGAGAAATCGATAATTATGATGGGGCACTCAAAATCAATTTCAACTGTAAATGGTCTTGTTTGATTTATGATTGTTCGGTAATATTTCAGAACATGATGGATGCGGAGGGAAGTCCGGCGAAGATTCTGACAAGTGGCAGTGACCTCTAGTTAAAAGCATAATCTGATGTGAAAGTCAAAGAATATATATGTAATACGTGTAAAATGAACTTCGATCTATAACTATAGCCATGAAATGCTTTATATAATACGTAGTAGTTTGTGAAGCAGTTGTGTTTATAGGCCATGACCCAAATGGCAACATGGAAAGGGTTCCATAATAGTTTCCCTCAATTAGTTAACATTACTTTGATTAAGTAATGTTAACTTAAAAGATAAAGCAATTATGTTATTTTCATAACAGTTATTTTTAAGTTTTAAGTCAATATTGTTTTATTAAGTAATGTTGACTTAAAAGAGAAAAATAATATTATCTTTATAATAATTGTTTTCAAATCAGAATTTCTTTAATTAAATAATTAATGTTGACTTAAAAGATAAAACATTATTGTTTGATAGTGTTTTTAAACACGGTGCATGTAGAGGGAATTTCGGTGAAGATTTTAAAGTGAGAAGTAGAATTTTTTCAGACATCAACAACTAGCTCTTAAGTCTACTTGTAATGCCCAATTGCTTTCAAGATCTTTGATTTTACCCACAACTCAATATGTTTTGACCTAGTTCTCTTGTTTCCTTCTAGCTAATCATTCATTTGCTGGAAGAGATAATGAATAACCCTATTTAGCATAGTATGTTTATTTGCTAATGAATTGGTCGTTGTCACTCTTGGTGACAACCTTTATTACCGAAAAGTAATGTATTTTATTGGTCATTTTTAATTAAGCAAGGCTTAAATATATTTTTAATCCCTAATATATACTTAAATTTTGCATCTGGTCACTAATAAAAAATTTCTTTCTGATAGGTCCCTAATATTTAAAAAACTTTGTATGAGATTCTTGTCATTAGAAGGAATTCGTTAGTTAGCTGCTGATGTGGTGTTAACCCATTGGCAAGTGTACCAAATTGTCACAAGTAGTAAAGTTAAAATAGAAGTCTGAGTGTTGAATCCACATGGACTTTGTTTGTACTTGAGTTGATAAATACTCAATTTGTAAGCAAGAGATAAAGAATTACAATAAAGAAAAGAAAGAAAGAATTTAAAATTAAAAGGTAAGAACAATAAAATAAACAAGATTAAATGCAAATGATAACTTCACTTTAAATATGTTGGAGTCTAGCATGTCTAACTACCCTTGATGTAATATTAATGTTTATCTCTATTTAATGTTATTCCAATTTCTACCCACATCTACTAAGACAGTCAACTATAATCCCTCACGATGAAGAGTTTACTTTATCTATTTTTTCTTCCAAATTTCTTTGCAAAGATAGAATAGTAAATTCTATGAAGTATGGAGATGTATGCAGAGACAAAACAAAGTCACTTTATCTTTAACAATGAGTTGTTTAGATATTCTTCCCCAATTCTTTAGAAATTATTATTTCCCAATATATAACCCCTAAAACAAATGCATGGATGATCAGTGAAGAGCAGAAAATAGACAATAGAAACAGAAATTATATTTAATAGATAATAAAAGAAGTTTCGTTGCAAAGGTGTTGCCTTCTAGGCTCCCAACTCTTGATGGATTATGCGCTAAGCGAGCTATCCATTTCTCAACTTTTTCTTCAATATTTTTTCTTTAAGTTTTTGCATCAATCCTCCTCCAAAGCACTTGAAATTTCCTCCTATGAATCCTGTTTGTCAAGAATTACAATGATATTAAATTCTTTATTATTTCATTAAAAAAATATTAAAGTGAAGAAATTCTAATCATTCTTAGTCGAAATTGACTATTAATTAAACTCAAATTTTACAATTATCATGTGGTTGTTAACTCTACATGTCAACAAGTTACATATGATGTCACATTGAATTAAATGTGACACATAAGCTGATAATGTGTCATTTGACATGACATCATATTTTAATTAAATTAAAATAAAAATAAATAAAAAGATTTCATACGACCTTAAATTTGATCGTAACACAATTTGAATCATAACATCTCAAAAAACAACAATACAACAATAATTTGAATCATCTACTTAATTCCAAATGCAATGGTGACAACACACAACAAATCCCAAAGGAAAACCATAATGTACCTTCACCTTTCTTCTCTCAATGCTTGTCTTCATATGTTGCTTTGCTTTTTTCAACACCATTGACATATCCTCAAGATTGAATTCTTCTTTTGCAAACATCTTCTTCAATGATTGAACTTGTTCATCATACACATGAATTATTTCCTCATGTTAGCAAGTTTCTTTTCAATTGCTATAACCTAAGGTTCAACTCTTAAGGATCAACCTCCACCATACTTCCAGAACCTTGGTTTAAATATTGTGGCAAGTTATCATCTTATACCCAAAATTTACATATCTTATCTTCCTTCCTGCACATTATACAAGAGCCACTAAAAACCATAAAATGAAATACAATGGAAACGAAAACAAAGTCAAAACAAACTAGGTCAAAAGTAAAAATTTCTTATATTTCACCAAAGCAAAAATATTTGTTTAAATGCTTTTTGGTTCGAGATGTTAGTTGGCAAGTCTGAAACATCTCCATAACATTGAACATCCACAAGTTCTGTGAAATTGATTTTGACTTTTAATTTTTTTTTTCATTGTTGATGAAAATAAAGTTCAATTTTATAATTTCAATGGATAGAAAAAAAATGAATGAATAAGCCTGTGACAAGTTAATATGTTCGCTCTAATTAAAGTAATATGTAAGGATGAAAAAGAAACAATTCATTTGTGTGAAAGATGTACAGTTTCGTACGGATTATATATATTAAGATCACATATGCAGCAATCTAAAGATTAAATCATTCTTTTATATAATAAGATGATTGTTTTTTTCTCAGCTAAAGAATAAAAATGTATATGATGGAAAGCTCAACAAGATACTTAAAATTGTGTACCGGGACCTCTTAAAATAATATCTTTATACGTGTATATAGAGCTAAAGGAGGAAAGGGAAAGTAGATTTTTTTTATTTTTAAATTAGCATAATTTTATAATTTTTATGAAAATAAATAAAGGTAATAATTTTATTTTTAAAATTATCAAAATAAAAAGTATTTATTAAAAATAAAAATATTATCATCCTTTTTGTTTTTCTTCTCAAAATCAACTCTTAAACACACCATAAAGA
Organism: Glycine max; assembly: GCF_000004515.6. NCBI lineage: Eukaryota > Viridiplantae > Streptophyta > Magnoliopsida > Fabales > Fabaceae > Glycine > Glycine max. The sequence continues at coordinate 43,016,834 of NC_038245.2, read as the reverse complement.
AAATAAATTCTAACATACTTTTATATTGGTATTCTCTAACAATAGTACAATCACTTGTGTTAATTTAATCTATTTTTATACGATATTCTTTTGAATAATTTTGTTTTAAGTTATTTTTCTGTATCTATTTAAACATGAATATGTTGTTAAAATAAAAATTTTAAAATATCCTTAAATATAAATTAATTTATTCAAAAATCAAACGTGTTATTATTTAAAAGAAAAAAATATTCTATAAGAAAACATAACTCAGTTGATTAAAAATAATATATAAATTATTATACATCTCTATATCCTATTTTTGATTACCACGCATGAAAAAATCTTATGTTGCTTTAAGACTAGCCTTGAATTAACTCCCACAATCATAAATTTTTATTCTTTTCATAAAAAGAAAACAGAAAAGTTGTATGGAAATTATCTAGATAGATTAGCAAAATTAGTTAAGACGTGACATCTAGTGGCTAAAACAAGACACAAGACACTGTAGTTTAAGATTAGGTTCGTGCATTAGCTTTCGATAAAGAACCATACTTTTAAAGCTCAACTAAATTAAAAACCATATGATTCTCAGTTTGACAGAAACCAAAATCACGTTTTATATAAAAGAATTCAAAAGAAAACCTATTTCGCGTACGTAACAATTTCTTATTCATCATCCAATCTGTTCTCAATAATTAATTTTTTACTTTGACGCACTCTAATCAGTTTTAGTGAGTACAAGACTATTAAAGCTAAGAGGCAAAATATTTTCAATCAAATTTTGAAAAAAAAAATTATAGTTAAAATATAAGGACTAAAAAGATTATTTTCAAACTATAACAACTAAAAAAAAATTGAAATACAAATTATAAAGACTAAAAAAATCACTTTCAAAATTATAGAGACTAAAAAAAATTAAAATATAAATTATAAAAACTAAAAAAATTACTTTTAAACTATTGGAATCAAAAAGATAAATAGTAAAACTATAAATACCAAATAAATAATTTAACCTTTAAAATGAATATGACCATTAAGTGTTTGATGTCAGATTATCTCAACTTGACCTATGTGGAAAATGTGTGCACAAGACAATAAGTATATTTAAGTTAAGGCTACATATTATAGTTTTAGCTTGAATATAAATGGACGTCAATAAACATGAATCTTTGAATCAAATTTAAGTACATTATTAATAAATTAAATAATTTTAAATTTGAGTTTAGATATTCAGTTATATTAAATACTTTTGAAATAGTTATCTTACTTATAATAATCTTAATCTCTTCTAATAAAATTGTTTCTCATGAAAAATAGCCAACTAATTTCAGGTTGTGTGTGTTTGATTAGGTAGTAAACAATTAAAAATCATGATACTATCATGAAAAATGGAAATTCGATTTTTATTACTACGGATTCAAACATGCTGTTATACACTTCAAAGCAATTTGCTCTCAACAACATTTCAATAAATGGAGAATATCATCCTTAACTAACTAAACAATGAAAATGACGGTTTTTCCTTTGAATATGCAACATCCAGGGTAATATCATCACAAATAATTCCTAGTGAGAATTGACATAGCAACTCAATTGCTTTTGTTAATTAATTATCTTCCTAGAAACAGAAAATACAAGAGGAGCCCCTTGCAAATTACAATTCTTGGTTATATTTAAGTCATCAACAAAGTAGGTTCTGGAAAGTTGACAACATAATCAAGGCTGGTAGGATACTACAACAAAGGTGAAACTTTAGACTTATTGGTACAGTTGGCTTGAAGTTGATCGTTCTTTCGTGAGTGTAAATTAAATTTAATGTTGTCCCAAGTTAGATTCACATTCAAAAGATGCGTGTGATAGAAATACATATTCTTGACTTTAAATGATGAACTAACTTGTACATAGTTTAATACTGTTATTCTTAATTTAATTATTGCATTCAAGACTAAAAAAAACGCATGTCCTAGGCTTCTAAGCTCTAATGATATAATATTTTTCCTCCCATTTTATGAACCTATATTTTCTTCATCTTTCTAGTCCATATGATTTTAAATGACAAAAAAAAAGTCATTTTATTAATTACCCCCAACAAACCTATATATGCTTTCTAGTATTCTATAGCACCCACTAAAATGTTTTTTAATTACCACTAATCGTTACTTTTTCTCTTTTGTAGACAGTTGTAACTATTCACCACTTGAAAATCAAACAATTAACAAATTCACATGAAGAAAGGAAGAAAAGTAATTCAATTATTTTTCTTATTTTTAAGAATCAAAAGCAACACAGATACAAAAGTTTACAATAATTCACTCATACGATTTAAACAATTAAATTAAACACTTTATAAAACAATCCAATCTAATACTAAATAAAGAAATTATCATAAATATACGTTTAATTTTTTATCGCATTTAACTATTTTTTTAATCACGCCATTTGTAATAATTTTTTTCCTTTTTTTTATCTTTCTTTTCTTACCACCCAAATGTATAGAATGTGATAGACCTTTAATTTTCTTAAAATAAAGAAGACATATCAACAAAGACAAGTCTTCAACCCGTACCATAAAAAAGACAAGTAGTGTTCATCAATTTTTTGTGTATGTCAAGGGATAATCAATTTTGCCCTTCTTATCATCATCACAATTCATTGTGTGGGTCTAACAATTTAGGATTAAGGAGGAAAGGTTAGACAGCTTAGAACAAGGCTTTATTTCATCACAATCATATGTGATCCATGCCCTTCCCTACTTACCTTCAAGATTTTAAGTACCATATCAAGCATCTCCAGTTTTTACTTCTCTCTCTAGTCTTTTTGAGTCTAAAGTCTTCACCTCACTCTTATCCTAAAACACAAAATTCCCACCCAAGTAAACCCTCTTCTCAACTATAAGTACCCTTCACAATTATTTTTTTTCCAAAACGTGGCACTCCAAACACTTCTCTCTCATAATTCTCTCTCTAAAACATTGTTATCAAAACCCTAACTTGAGAGTATCTTCCATCACACATGACACGCGGGCTGAGACTCCTCCAATCCGCGGCAGCGCCACCGCCGGAGGCCGTGGCGGCCGCTGTCGAGTCCGACTTTGTCGTGATCTTGGCGGCGCTCCTCTGCGCCCTCATATGCGTGGTAGGCCTCGTCGCCATCGCGCGCTGCGCCTGGCTCCGCCGGGGAACTGCTGGAAGCTCCGCCGCCGGAGCCGTATCATCGCCGGCGACGGCGAACAAGGGCCTCAAGAAGAAGGTGGTGAATTCGCTGCCGAAGTTCACCTACGCCGACGACGGCGACCGGCGCAAGTGGTCGGAGTGCGCGATTTGCCTGACTGAGTTCGGCGCCGGCGACGAGGTCCGGGTGCTGCCGCAGTGCGGCCACGGGTTCCACGTGGCGTGCGTGGACACGTGGCTAGCGTCGCACTCATCGTGCCCCTCGTGCCGCGCGCCCTTCGCTGTCGTCGCACGCTGCCAGAAGTGCGGCCACTTTCCGGCGGTTGCATCCGCCTCCGCCGCATCGGAGTCCAAGGCCGTCGGTTGCGACAATGCCGCCGTTAGCGCTGCGAATGCTAACCGTAATAATGTTATTATTACGAATGGGTTTAGTAATTACGGTTTCTTGCCATGAAAGCCGGTCTAGTAATTACGGGTTCGCATGTATTATTGTAGATAAAGATTAAGAGCTTTATTCGTCATAGTGCTTCTTATCTATTAGGAATTTACGGGTAATCCTCTTTCTTTTGTAGTAATTTGTATAGAGTCAATTTTTTTCGGCATGGATAAGAAATTAAGAATTGCAAGCTAGTATAATTTGTGTAACAGTTCTTTTTTTCTTTTTTCCCTATCTTTTTCTTGGAGAGGAATTCTTTTATCTTCTACTCGTGTTATAATTACAAGGGGGAAAAACGATAATGTCACCATAATGATTTTTATCTTCTCAATCAAGTAGAAATTACTTAAGTATGAATTTTAAAATGATTATCAATGATAATTTATTGTGAAAACTAATAAATCTATTTATATATAATTAACAGGCTAGGTTCTTTTTGTACTATCAGTATATTTTAATTAGCTTAAATTATAATATTTAAAAAAAAAATATTGATTAAGGAATAAATAATGGAAATATATTAAAAAGAGAGTTATCCACATACTTTCATTACAGCTTATAATTTTTAATAAAAATACTTATTAATCAGTGCTCTTTGTATATGAATTGAGCGTGAAGTTTTACTTAAAAATGATAAATTAACCATTTGAATCCGGTTTAAAATATAATTTTTGACACAATTGATTAGACTGCTTAGTCTTAAGCATGTTATAATTAATTTTACTTAAACCTGAGAAATTAGTCATTGAAAAGGGGTTTAAGATATATTTTTTTGACAAAATTGATGACACGGCTTACTTTTAACTTCTAAGCATGTTAATCGAGTATTTTTCCTTACGCGTTTGCGAGTATAAAAGAGAGAAAACTAACTTTTATAATTTTTATATTTTGAAAAATATTAATATTTCACTCTTAATTTAGATTGTCCTTCATGATAAAAGATATATATCAAGAGAGAGAGAGAGAGACTTTAAGAAAATGATGAAAGAAAAATAATTTGAGTGTTGAAAATGGCTTTTGTCTTTTGTATTTTTAGAAGAAAATCAAGAATTATGTTGTAGCAATATTATGTGGTAGGCATTGAAGAAGCAATGAACATGTAATGAAATTCGTGATCACCAGCTCGATAGGTGGACAAAATAGAGATGGAAACCAAAGTAATGTGATGCATGTCATATTGTATCCAACAAAACCAGCCAGCCAGCGTGATCTGCATGCGCTGGTTTTCATTCTCACTGTGTCAGTGTGTGACGACTCGTTTCTGCATGTCCTCATTTTTGTTATTTTGTTTTATAGGGATACATAACCCATTTTACCCTACTAGTGGGTTTCAATTTTGATATAGTAGGAGCATATTTTACTAATACTTTTTATAGTAGTTTTTATTGTTACACGAAATTTCATATAATTCTAAATAGTAATTCCTAAAATTTGGATATAAGTTTAGTTTAATTTTAAGGATTTGTTTGATTTGCTAAAAAAAACAGACATGCAGAATAATACTCAGCAAGTAATTGAGTCACATGATAATTTTTTATATTGTATATTGTTTGGCGATCAATGTACAATACAGGTAATTTTATGTTGTATCTTGTTGATGTGCTTATGTACGGGACATAATAATATGAATTTTATTATAATACCCTTTGTATTGTACGCTTATAAGTAAACAAGTTTTTCCGTTTCTTCAAAGTCCACTGTCTATTTCGTCCAGTGTCATTAGTCGCCGCTGCAAGCGAAAGCAAGCATCGCTCTTAGTTTCGCAAGGATATCCCCTTCCACAATGGGGTGGTTCATGATGAGCCAGAAGAACCAACTTGGCACCACCGTTGACATGTCCCTGTCGACAAAAAGTTCAGCACGACAACGCTCAATGATTTTTCGGTGCTGACACACTTCACTATGGAGAAGATGGTGGCGTTGGAAGGGGAGTTCGGTGCGAGGGAACAATTGGTGGTTTGAAGGAGCGCAATGATGAGCTTGTTGAAGGGGGGAGGGTGTGGAGATCGAACCAAGAGAGGAACTCGAGGAGGACATTGACGAGGGAGGCCGGGGAGAGGTGGTTGTCAGCGGCAAGGTAGGCATTGGAAAAGGCGAGAATGGAGAGGGAAGAGCGATCTGAGAGATCTGCGACGAGGGATGTGGCGAAGGTGAGGAGAGAAGTGAATAAAGATAATATTGTATTTTTACTAGACACGGAACAAAAAGTTATACTCAAGTTTAGTGAGTTACAAGTTTTTTGATATTTATTCAATCCATCATTTTTTAGTTTGTACTATTCCTCAATCATTTTTTAAATCAAACGTTAGACAAATATTTTTGTATTGTCCAGTCCCTTATTTTTTAGCGAATCAGATATACCTTAAAAGTTTATGTGTAAAGTGAGAATTATTTTTTATTTATATATTTTCGTCATATGAATAATTAACATGAAACATTTCTAATATACTTGTTTACATCAAAAAGCCGACATTACAAGTGGAAGCTGATAACTAATTAGAGTGTGTCCGGATATGTGTTGTATTCGCGTTTAACAGAAAAATTTACATTTTTCAAATCAAAAAAATCAAAATTATATTGGAGCTTTAATTTAAACGTTAGTTGAGTTAGATTTAACTTTAATGGAAACACACTTTTAATAATGAATTGTCCAATAGAATTGTCAATAATTAAAAAAAAAAACTTTAATATTATTTTAGAATTTAAATTTAAATTTAACTCAGCTACTATAAATTAACTTTTGAACATAAGTTAAAGCTCAAATTTTGAAATTGAATATATGGTTAAAAACAAATGTTTGTTTGCCACATTTCTCCCAAGTCCCAATTATTATCAAGTACCAATATTTGTACCAATTCTACCAGTGAACGAGAATAACGTCAATCAATTCAGTCAAAAGGACTTTTGAATTAATGATCAAAGTTCAAAGGTGCATTTGCTAGCATTCAGAGCCAACCACCACCATTAGTTTATCAAGCAACCTTCTGCGAGAAGCTTAATTAATTTCCACTACGAGTGGAACTCAAGTGCATCTTCATTAAACAAAGTGTTCAACAAAAGAAAATACCCAAAATGAACGGTGCATGAAAGGTTAATTAAAAGAGAGAGAAGACAAATGAGGGACATAAAGGAAATACAAAATGCTTATTTTAAGGAGTTTAGAAGAATTTTTTTTAATAACAATAAAAGTAGAGATGCCCTTTGGCTACATGGTCCCTTTCTTGCATCTATCCCAATTCCCATTCCAATATACTTCAGATTTTTCCTAATGGAAGGACTATAGGAGTTCCACACCGTTTAATGCTTACAAAAAGGTGATAAAGTAAACGATGGCATATCTTTTAACACTTTGTGTTTGAGTAGGATATATTGTTGTGAGGTCCCACACACCATTAATCTTCCTAGGTTATCTTTTATTCTCCTCTCATATCCGGCTTTAGTGTGAACACCTCACCACAAAGTTGAAAGTTGCGACTCGAAAAAGCAATACACCATATTTTTCACAGATCCTCAAGATACACTATTAGAAATACAACATGATTGCCAAAAGATTATTACATCCATATATTTATTCCACTACATGTACAATATATTGTTTGTTTTCACTTTTCAATTAACCTAGTTGGGGACTCAGCAACTAGTCGCTAACTAGCCTATACCTTTTCCTACTTTTTCAACGCCTTTTTCACTAGTCGGTGGCTAATCACAACATGACATATCAGCAGTCAACTTGTTCGCTCGCTCGCATGCTACACGTATTTTCTCCCGCGACTCTAAAAAGTACGGATGCATATGAACTTTGACACTACCTTACGGTTCTTAATTTCTTATCCTTCATTAGCACCCAACTTGAGAACCGGGAGCATTTGGTTGGATTTTTTTTGTTTTTGTGCTTATAAAGGTAATCATATTTTTATTTATTTTAATAAGTAAATTAAACAAAAAGTTATCTAGAAAAGGGTTTTTTTTTCAAGCTTGATTTGCTATACCTTGCACTCAAAGCAATAGATAGTTAAACTCACATTTGATAACAATTCATTGTTAATTTTTTTAAAAAATTTATTTGGGTAAAATATGTTTTGATTCCTCTAAAAATTACTAAAATTTGATTTTAGTCTCTCTAATTTTTTTATCTGTTTTTTTGTCCTTTTAATTTTAAAATGTTTGTTTTTTGTCTCTCTAACTTTTAAAAAAAATATATTTGGATAGAATATGTTTTGGTTCCTCTAAAAATTAGGAAAGTTTGATTTTAGTCTATAATTTTTTTTATGTTTTTCTGTCCTTTTAATTTTAAAATGTTTATTTTTCGTCTCTCTAAATTTGAAATGTTTATCACTTTTGGTCTTTAAGTATTACATCATGTTATTAGAATTTATCTTAGATTAATTAAACGGGATCACTCATCATGTTATTCACACATCAAATACAAAGTGTTGTGCGTGAGAAGTGTATTGAAAAAAAATCTAAGTCCTACATCGATTAGAAATAATATCAAGATAGAGTATATTAGAGCATTTTTAATAGGGATTATTGAGCTCAAAAATCCATGTTCACTAAATCTACTATTATTCTTACTCAAAAGTTCTTCATGCTAAAAATTGGATTCCAAGAGAACTTTTAAGAACTTCACTTTTATAAAAAAAAATATTATTTTATAATATCATTTGAGAGAAAAAAGATATTCTGTTTTTTGTTTCTGTACAAGTAAGATCCAAGAACCCAAATTCGGTTTTACCACTAGAGCAAAAATGACAAAAATTCTTGTATCTTAGGTGGTATTATGAGACCCAGAAAAAGTGATCAAAGAACCCAAAATGAGTTCTTCCATGAGGGTTAAATTAGACCTAAACTCACTAACAATTATAATAAAAAAAAAAAAGGTAATATGAGGATATTACAAACTATGGGGTTGCAGGAAGTAATAGCCCACCTTCTTTGCCTTTCAAAACGAAAAACAGCTCGCCTTGTTTATTCATTAGACACTAGTCAATACGAACATCTCAAAATGGGCCATTCAAGTTAAAAGTCTAATATAACATATATTCATTGTTATTGACTTATTGTTTAATTTTTCAAATAACATTGCAGCAAGTAACAACTACTGCCTGCCACAGTTTTTCAAAACACCATGTAAATTACCATGAAATTTTGAAGAAAAACAAAATGTTCTGCTCCATAAGATACGGACTATTAAACAGTGTATGACAAAAACAGGAGTAATTAAACTTAAATCATGATCAGCAGTGACCAGAGTAGCATAAACGGCAGAAACATGAAGGAACCCCTGATCCTTGTGCAAACAGAGATTGTTCGTCTCCTTCCATGTGATGGCTCATAACAAAATTACCAACAATGGCATTCATCTATGATCTATCTATCCTTACAGCTATAACAGAATCATTGAGCTAACATCCAACATCTACTAAATTTCCTCTTCATCACTCTCTCCCCCAAATATGGAAGCCATTTTCATGGCTAGCTTTGCAGCCATATCCCTTCTTTGAAAATCGGGCATCAATCTTAAGCCTGCACGCATATTCCCAATCTCAGACATTAACTGTTCCAAATCCTCTAATTCGAGACATTTAGCCTCGTTTTCCTTCCCATCGCCTTTGGAATCCATGATATTGTGCACCACATCCTTGTCACTCTCATCCTGAATTGTAGGGCTTGAGGTTGTGGGATGAGACTCTTTATCAGATTTAATTTCATCCTCATGTTGACCATCTGTGCCAGGATTGTTTTGAGGAGCTGATCCCCCTGCACCTAAGGACGATGCAGAAACCCATCCTTGTTCACTTTCATCCCAATCGGCTGAGCCAGCTGATAAGACTTCATACTCTTGTTCATAATCAGATTCTTCTGAAGATAACTCTGAGGGGGAGAGGGGGAAGGATAAACCAAAATCAGTACTTGCACTTATTCTATGTTGACAAAAGCAGCAAGAGCATGCTCCAAAGAAGGAAAATTGAAGAGGTAAAATACCTTCTTTCTCAGGAAATGATGGTTGATTTATCCTATCGCCAGATTTCAATACCATTCCAGGCCACATATGAGCAGAAAGTGCACCGTAGAGACGCTCAACTCCTTGTAAATCACCATCTATGGACAAGCCTGTAAAATAATTGTGTGAAAATCATATATCTGAAAATAATTTTCCAATGTTCATCATTATATCCTTAAGTTTTGGTAAGCAGAAAAAGTTTGAATATGGTGTGTTTACAGTTATCTACCATTAATCATCTTTCAAATAATTACTTGTCATCGAACCCAGCTCTCTCTCATTAATAATGTATTAGAATTATGACTCATCTACATCTAAAATTGTGCATTAGCCAAAGCAAAAATCAGACTTATGTACAATATGTTATAAACCAGCTAATTACAATGGAAAGTGAAGTTTTACATTTGTCAAAATCAGCATTTGAACCACATGCCTCAATGAACTCAATATTGTGATCAGTGCACCATTCCAAGCAGGATCTTCTGATGTCCCATGACGGTTCTTCATCCCCCAATAAACTGGTTCCCTCCAATTCAGATATTCCATACTCTTCTGAATAAAGATCTGCAGCAGAGTCTTCAAGTTTCAGCAACCGTCTTCTGTATTCAGCATGGGCTGGGTGACCAGTAACCAGGTCCACTTTGTTTCCAATACACAGCAATATCTCAAAGTTCTGAATATCAGTGTGGGATACCCATTCTCGAAGTGCTGCTAGGGAGGATGGCTGGTACATAAACGAAAAAAAAAATTAAAAAAATTAAAGATGCATAAAATGTATTTGTCACTCAAGGCACATAGAAGACAAGAAAAAATAGTTAAAGAACAATTCTTCTGCACATGAAAATCAAAACAATAAGCAGTGAATATAAAACCTCCATCAAGGATTAAATAACTACCAACAAAAACAGAACAAATCAAAGGAGAGTCAAGTCAGGCGAAGGAACTAACTTCATTCATGTCAAAAACCATCACCAGCGCAGTCATTCGTCGAAATACGGGCACGTTAGCAGCAGAAAAATCGTCATTGAGATGAGCCATCCAGATAGAAACATCAGCAGTGTAGTACTTATTGTTAATAGTCCACCTGTTCATTCCACATTCAAATGGGAATTCAAAAAATGATTCATAATAAGCAAGGATAAAACAATTGAAAGTGAACATACCCATGGACATTCACTTGAGAAGCCGAATCAAAAGCAGCACCTTCAACATCAACAGAGGTCAATCCTACACTCGACATCAGCCAAATCAAATTCCAGTTCCAGCATACCAAAGAATTAAAAATTGCATCAACACATTAATGCTAGAGCATCTAGGTCAAAATCCAAAACATAAAACCCATCACACACCATTGAAAAAAGATACATAGTATAAGCTCGAATTACGCCAAAGATGTGATTTTACAACAGTTATAAGATATAAACCTAAAATTAAAGCTTAGGGAGAATAAGTGAGAAAGAGTTACGAGATAGGAGAGTGCGTTTGCCGACGTTAGAGGATCCAATTAAGAAGATTCCGGGTCGGTTCAGCAGATCCGTTTGCGATTCCATGAGAGAAGTTTCGGCTCTCACTCGGCGTCTGCGGTTTTTCTCTTCTTCCTCAACTCGTTCATGTCATCCATGAAGCGTGCGTGCGTGCGAGACACCGAAACTTTAATTCATTTAGATTATCAGAGCCATTTTGTATGATCCAACGGCTGAACCTCCACTTACGGGAGAGAGAGGTATAGAGGATCTCGTTCTCGTCTTCTTCGCTAGGGTTCTCCTACGCTAGCCGCACGCAAGTCATGGTGTGCGCACTATCCAATCCATTCAATTAAAAGAATGTTAAAATATATTTTTCTTGTTTAGTAAAGTTTAAATTTAGTTCATGCAAATAAATTTGTTCATTTTTCATCATCAGAAAATTATAATGTTATTTTTTCCCCTAAAATTAGGTTTGTTTGTATTCGAATCTAGCTGGTGTTGTTTTTTATTTTAAATTTTAAAATGTGATTTATGCGATTAAAACTTGTCATAAATTATAAAAAAAAAACTTAAAAAATCACAAAAATACAGCCTGTCGTCACAAACTGCAAGAAATATAATAATACAAGAGTCAAATTCAAAAAATCGAATCAGAATCAAATGCAAGAATATAATTTTTTGCCTTTATACTTAAGCTTCTAGTCTTTTAGAGAAACTATATGAGAGCTTGTACAAATTAGTTAACGATTACCTAATCGATAACTCATTTTAGTAAATAAAGAATCTCATTATATGCATACTTAATTTGTGTATTTAAATCACATAATAATTATCAATTTTTTCTTTCTTTTATTGTTTTTTTGTGTCAAAACAATAGGAATTTAACTTCTTTTGAGTTTTTATCCAATAGATACTAAAGTTAGTAAATTTATAGTTTTTTTGGTTTTATACTTTTTATGGAGATACAATAGGAGGCATGAAGATGATTTAAGAACTGGAGTATCACTCTCAGTGAGCGCATCAGGACCATCGAGCTCAAGAAGCTCGCTTAGCGTAATAAGTCACATTGGAAGCCAGTTGTCACGTGCAAGTGCACTAAGCATGCACCCTGCGGCTTAACGCGTGGTCACTTAAGCCAGCTGGACATGTTTGCGTCACGCTCAACGCGTCCATCTCGTTTAGCGCACAGTCAATGTTGAAAAACATAATTGTGTTGTGTTTTAAGGGGGAGGGGAAATAGGGAACTTGAAGCATATTCTATTCAGCATAAGAGAGTCAGGCTAGGGCACGAAGAAGAGAGAGAACCTACTCATCTCAGAGCTCATTCATCTCCATTCTCTTCCATTCCTTTTGCCTATTTTTGTATTTATAAGTCTCTTATGATAATGGGAGGTTAAACCACTCATTGTTGGAATCTCAACAACCAAACACTTTTGATGTAATGATTCCAACTATTTGTTTAATGTTATTTCGATATTATTGTCTCTTTTATGTGTTTATTATCATGTTTATGGTTTGATCACTCATGCTCATATAGTGTCATAGGATTTAGGCATTGAAAAATGTTTATTTCCTAAGAATTTGAAAAGAACATCTAGGTAATCTATCTCTAGGATAAAATGGTATTATTTAGCTTAAATTATGCATTTCTACTCATAATGCAAATTGTCTAACGTAGCTCTTAAGGGATTAGGATTGAAATTAGGTAACTTAGGCTCTCTCACGTGTGGAATCATGGCTAAAATAGGTTAGTGGATGTAGGTAATAATTGGAATAACATTAAATAAAAAAAAATCTTCAACAATGCATTACGAGAAGTTCTAGTAGGTTGATCCCCCCAACATGCCCATAATTCTGCATCAACCGTCACTTCACTGCTCTGAGTGTTTGTTTTCTCATCCTTGCACATGCTTTGCTCTGTAGTTCAATTTACATCAAATTTATATTTATGCGCCATCACTTGAAAAATATTCAATTCAATTAATTAATTTCTTAAAATTGAACATATACAAACTTTGACTACAGTCAAAATTCTTGTGAACTCGACACTTGGTCTTACCATTTTAAAATACTACTTGGAAGAATTGATACACTTTTCAATGAGTTAACACTTATCCAAACAAACATTTTATCTTCCTCTTCGCCAACTATACTAACGTTGATAATGTCATCAAAGTAGCCAATTTCAATTGCAAATGGATGGTGGCTTGTAGGAATTCCAGTGTCTCTTCCATTCTCAACGTCAAACATTTCATTTACTTGAAACTAAAACACTTTACTCTCTTTCACCTCACAACGCAATTCGAGCCATGTCCCAAATAATGGAGCCATTAATGGCATTAACAACAACCATGAAATCGTGGAGCCACGACGAGGCACTCAATCAAGCGCACTTACTATAATCAAACCATTGTCGAAGGACCATCACAATGAGGTGGATGGGCATAAGTGAACCATTCAAATGTCAGAGCCCTACCTCCACCAGAATCGACATCACTCTAGTAAGCTACTCCATCGTTTCCAACTAGTCAACCAAAACTCCACAAGCCGCTCAACCTCCACCCACTGTCAAAGATGTTATTGCTTGTGTTTTCCTCATAATTTTGGTTTGAATCTGCGTTTAATAAAAGAATTATGTGTGGATGGAACAAAATGGGGGAAAATGATAAGCCCAACCATTAGGGCCATTAATGTAGTCAAATTGCCCAACCAATCCTGCATAAGAAATGCAACAATGGTGATGCACACAACTCCTATTCCTTTAGCACATTAGTTCATATGGACACTCCACCCATCTTTTTATTATAAATCACTCTCTCAACAATGGATTCAACAAATACACACTCACCAAAGTGGTGTCGCTCTACTGTAAAAAAAATTTAGAGGTCAATGAGCCAATGGATCTCATCATTGAGGAAGGTGGTTGCAGCGGTGTGAAGGTCAAGTTGCTATGAAGGTGTCAAAACTTATACCTAGATTTAGAGAGAAAGGGGGTGTGTAATGGGAAGGATATGAGAGAGAAAGATAAGGAAGGAGATAGAAAAAAGTAACAACATAATTACTATAATAACATAAAATAAATGTACCAAAAGACAAGATATTGGTTTTGTTGTCTAAAATATTTGATATAAGATGCTAACATATTCCAACTGAAAATAAGGTGAGAGTATGTTATCCCTATAATATATATATACACACACACACATACATGTATATGTATATGTATTTATGTATTCTTAGTTTAAGCATTATGATATTACTTAGTTAAGTATTCCATCTTTAACTGTCTAGACATCAATTTCCCTTTATTCTTTTTTATGATTCTACGCTTGTAACATTTATAACTCCTACAATATGAAGTTAAATATTGAGATGAATTTTTTTGAATTTGATGAAAATATACCAAAAATTGCCTTATGTGTTTTTAACCTCAATCTCCATAAATAATATTAATGATGAAGTGCAAAAAGGTCAACAATTTCATTCATCCTATCTACCTAGATGTTGTAATCAACAATTTATATGCTTGAGGTTCAATTAAAACTTTGTATTCGGTGTTTTTCTTTATCCAAGAACTCACTATAGTATAAACTTCTACACAATCAAATAACAATTTAACAATCTAATGATAACATAACTCATTCCATAAAACAAGAATGTATATCATTAGACTGAAGAACTTTGATGTCGTACAAGAAAAATCACAATTGCTAATCATTTTTCAAAACCATAATTAAACCACAGGAGGTACAAGGAAGAGAAAACGATGACAATCTTTTGTGATAAAAGATAACCTTGATAACATAAACACACTTTAACACCAGAAAAAACAACGAAAAAAAGTTATTGAGTCGCATATAACAATGGCACAATCACACCTAAATTTCTTTATTTGCCAATGAAAATATGCTACACATATTTGAGTCTCAGTTGTTTCGACCCAGGCGCAACTCCAAATCAATTTCTTTGTTATCATTAGCAATGGCATGCATGGAAGTGCCTGCAGTTGCACCACTTGTATGAGTTTGGAACCCATACGCTATGGTGTTGGTGTTGGTGCTGGTGCTAGCTTCTCCATATTGTGGAACCAAGGGAAAAGGAACATTCATTGGGACAGGTGTGAAGAGTTGTTGTGATTGGTTAACAATCATAGACATGGAGTTTGAGGCTGATGGATCCACCATAGGGTTTAAATTCCTTGACATGGGGTAAGGTGCAAAGTAGGTTGGGTTCTTGCTACTATAGCCATATGAGTATGTTGGTGGTGGTGGGTTTACTGATTGCTGTAGGTTCTTGAAGAAGATAATAGCATAACTCTGGACTTGTTGAGGAGTCTTGTTGCATACAAATTCTTCTGCAATTTTGGCCCAATCCCCTTTTCCATACTTAATTAGCCCCTTCACAAATAACCTATAATCAAAATGCAACATATTAGTGTCCTAGCAAAACGAAAATAAGTAATAAATAGTAAAATAAAAACCCTCTTGATGACCTATGAAGTTTTAATTTCATTTCCCATTATTTTTTACCAAAAAATTGAAAGAGTAATAGGAATGAAAGTGCAATTAAAGAGAATAAGAAAAAACAAAGAATGATAATATAAAATTAATTAGATTAAGGTTGAAGGACACAAACTCATGCTCTCCCTGAGTCCAAGACTCATAGAGACAAGGCTCTTTCAGCCTCGCTCCATGTGAAACCAGGTTTGTGTTTGACCCAGTTATTGGATCAAGTATGGTAACATCCCCACCCTGCATAACCGATGGGAACCTATTAACAATCTGAGAGGGCCCATAAGTTTGTCTTGGAATTGGGCATAGAGTAGTTTGTTGTTGATTGGTTTGGCTTAGGTTGGGATTTGTGTCGGCCATTATTGGTAAAGGAGCATGCTCAAATTGAATTCGCTTATTGGAAGTAAGGGTTACGGATTCATTCAATGACTTGGATGGTGATGATGGAGGAGAGTTTGTCAGATCAATGATTTCAAGCACCATTATTAAGCAAAAGTGAGAGAGTGAAAAGGACGAGCCGAAGGTGGAAGGGAATACAAAGAGAAAGACTATTGAAACTACACTCAAGTTGTGATGTGAAAGATGCAATTGCTTGCGGCTTGATTTATAGTACTCAATGGATATGCTTCATTTACCAAAATGCCCTTAGAAAATGTTGTCGTATATAATAATTTCATTAACATTTTAAACTTTATGTTTTTAATATATGCTCCCTGAATCTATCATATATACTCTTGCTACCCCCACATAATTTAATATCTTTTAGTCCTTAAACATTTTAAATTTTATGTTTTTAGTCCTTAAACTTTTTTTATATGTTTTGAGTCCTTTCATTTTTTTTTGTTCTTACTTTTAGTCCCTTTATTTTTTTTCCCGTCCATACTTTTACTTCTTAAAAAATGATTAAAAGAAAGGATGAAAAGAATTTTAAGGACTAAAAGTAAGGACAAAAGAAAAATTCACGGACTAAAAACAAAAATCTAAAAAAGTTTAAGGACTAAGAAGATAGTTTACCCTAATAAAAATTATATACAAAGAAGAGAATATGTTATATTATCGAGTTTACTACCTCACTTTTATTAACTCAAGCCTATTTATTAATTAAAGGATTCATTTAGTGGTCTGCATAGGATACAATATAATTATTTTATGATTTTATAATAATTTGTTTGGTACAATAAAAAAATATAATTAATTTTTTGTCTATCTTATCTTGTTGGTCAAGTAATATCTTTATCTTTGTAGAATATTTGGGTTAAGAAGCAATATATGATAATGAGTATCAAAAGATGTAGAATATTTGTGTAAGGATGTATGTTTTCTTCAAATGAGAATGAAAATAATCAATCTCATCTCTTAAAATTAAATAAGAATCAAAAGACACCCTTAAAAATTCACTTAGCTAGTAGTGATAATGATGGGTTACCACCATCATTATTGTCATGACTATTGACACCACTATTATCGTTATCACCACTGTCGCATGGGGATGACGGTGGTGATAATAATAATAATAAGAGTTAATTAAGTTTTTAATTCTTATTTTTTAAAAAATTAATTTTTAGTACTTAAACAAATGTTTGACTAGTTAAGATTCCTTGTCTTCTTTTGGTTAAGGCTTATAGTCCTCGAACAAAAGTTTCGTTAAGAGACTGAAAACCAATTTTTTAAAAAGTTTAAGGACTATGATTGGTCAAATTTTTGTTTAGACACTAAAAATCATAATGGAAAAAGTTGAGAGACCCCGACTAATCAAACTTTTTTTCAAGGACTAAAAATTGAATTTAAAAAAAGTTACAGGACTAAAAACTTAATTAACGTTAATAACAAAAAGATTTAAATTAATATGAAAGTAGAGTCCTAATAATGGCTCTCCTTGGCATTTATTTTTAATACCTGAAACTTGAGTTGTTTTACTAATTTCTTTATTAAAAAACTTCATAATTATTTAAAAATATTTCTACAATTTGAATCCAATTATATTTTTAAATCTTGAAAATTATCAAACAAAATAAAGAATCACATGCTAATACGTATATAAGGGACAAATCAAATGAGAATTTTTGGTTATTTTGAGGAATTAGAATATAATTTGTGTTGTACAATGATACATGAATTTTCATGATTAAAAGTTAATTGTCAAATAATTTGATGTGTTCAAAGTTGACCAAAAATGTCAACAATGTTTGTATTTAACAATTGAGTGCACTTTCATACATTGACTTTTTGAGCAAAATACAGTACTTTTATACAAGATTGGTTTATTTTTAGCTAACTTCTATCATTTGAGGAGTCAAAATTAAATGATATTTTTATATCATATAATTTTAGAGATATTTTTGCAATTTTCATTATGTAAAGATCATTTTTGGTTTTTTTCATTTATTGTATTTCAAATTTTCTTGTTTATATTTACCTAAGCCACAATCACATATTTGTCAAGAAAAACATAAGTTGGTATGTCATCATCAAGTCTCATATTAGTAAAATTTATAATTTTAAAAAAATACTACAAGAGGAATTAAAATTATATAATTATAATATTTAAAAGACATAATTTGCGTAATTAGAATTTAGAGATAAATTTTTTATAATTGTAATATTTGTAGGACTTAAAGTGCAAAGACAGTTTAGTTTAGAGTTGTATAAGTGAAAAATAACTTATAAGGGAAGTATTAAAATATTTTACCACTTATTTTTTCTTATTGGTTAAAAACTTTCTCCCATATATTTGGGTAATTCAAAATCATTTATGTTAATAGGCATTAAGAGATAAATAACTTAATGTGGGATAGATTTAGAAGTGGGCCTTTCTCCACACTCATTTTGTTAAAGGTTGTTGGGGTTTATAAATAGTTGATATGTCAAATTATCTATCACTTAATGATTTATTTGAATATCCTAAATAATTTATTTTGATGATGTTATATATATATATATATATATATATATATATATATATATATATATATATATATATATTCACCCATTATTTGAGTTTCTACAATGTCTTATTTCATTAATTCCATCTTTATTCATGGGTTTTTCCTATCTTTAGAATGGTTCCTAAACTATTATCCCCTATCATAGGAGTGGGAGCAAAATATGTCATATAAGAATTGACTTTTTATTTATAAACAGAAATTTTATAAAACATGTAAATTATTTTTAAAAATAAAATATTAAAAAATTTAATAACTAAATATATAAATTAACAATTTGTTATTTTTAGTTTTACTAAAAAAATTATAAAACATATTTTCAAATAGAAATTTTGTATGTAGTTTAATTATAACACTAATTAATAGTACTCCGGACCAAAATATCATAAAAAAAAAATTATCTTAATTAACAAATTTGATTAACGTCATTTAATTTCATCAAAGAGGTTTAACTCAATTAGTTGAACATAATATGTGAGTGTTATAAGCTTCTAATGATATATTCAATTTCTACAGATAAAAAAATATTTTTTTTTCTAAAGTGTTCTACATTGGAACTAGAATTAAAATTGATTGTGAATATTTTTGGAATGATATCATTAAATAGAGTCAAATTAGTTAAAATTTATTTATATTTGAGTCTAAATATTTTTTTGCTTATATTTATGTCTAAATAGAGTAAAATTTATCATATTATTAATATTAAATAAAATATATTTTTTTGGATTAATAAACATTTATTAAATATAAGAAAGATGATGTAATTATTATAAATTTAATACCTAATAAATTGTTTATTTGTATTCAATGTCATTAAAGTATTGTTTATATATATTGTCGTTCAAATTTGAGTAATTTTTTTTCAGCCTTAAAAAAAATTTTAGACCCTAAAATTTTCAAAAAGCTACTTTGAACCACAAATATTTTTTTTTAAAAATGATATATAGCAATTTCAAACTACAAAAATATTTTTCTTGTATGGTCTTTTTTCACATATTCACCCGATTTTAAAGAAAAATAAAAATATGAATATGAAATTTTTGTGATTTTTTTTATATATTCTCATGATTTAAAAGTATTAAAAACTATTCTAAATAAATTAAACTTAAAAAATATTCCTAACGATATAAAAGTGACATCGTAGTATCAATACAAAGAATGAGAGAGACTAAAAATTAATTTTCAAAAATTTGAGAGACTAATAACAATAAATTTTTTTGAAGGACTAAAATATCAATTACCCAAATTTGAAGGACTAAAAACATATTTAACCTTATATATATATATATATATATATATATATATATATATATATTAATATTATTCAAATTTAAAATATTTAATATTGCATTTAATGAAATAATTACTATACACTTTAATATGTTTTATATTTAATGTAGTATTTATTGTATAATTTAATATATTATATTTACTACACATAATATATTTAAATTTATTACTATTATTAAATATTATACATATTAATGTTGCATTTAATGTAGTAGTTACAATAGAATTAAATAATGTACTAATACATTATATTTAATGTATTTTTTGCTATAAAATTTAATGTTATATTAATTATAATGTTTATATTATATTTATTACAAAAAATATATATCAATTTAATAATATTATTAAATATTATATATATATATATATGTATATATTTAATGTTGCATTTAATGTTTTATATACTATAAAATTCAAATACATAGTCAATAAGTCATTGAAGAATTTAATATAATATTTTATATTATTTTTATTACATATAATTAATACTGTATTTAATGTTTTATTTAATTTAGTACTTTTTATAAAATTAAATATAAAATATTTATGTTATATTGAAAACACTATATATATATTATTTAAATTTAGTATTTTTTTTATTAATGTTGCATTTAATGTAATAGTTACAATAGAATTTCATATAGTATGTACTAATACATAATATCTAATGAATTTTTTTGTAGATTTTTTTTGGTAATTTATTTTTGTGGAATTTAATATAGTATTTAATACTTTCTTTGATTTTATTTATAATCCTACAAAATCTATTGTATTTAAGTCTCAAATATAAGTACATTTTAACTATTTTTGTCTTATTTAATGAGTCTATATTTAAAATATTTTTATTTAATAGTAAATTTATGTTTGATGAGCTACAATCAAATGTAATTTAGAAAAAAACTTAATTGAGATTCATATAAGTTTTTATCTTAATCATCGATTCATCAAAGGAAAGAGCCCCCGGATAATTTAGAATTCGCAGAAAATAAAGTCTGACAAAAAATTGTTTTTATTAAGGGTTAAATTCGAGCAGTATCGGAAGGATAATCATATAATTTAATAAATTTAAATAATTTTATTAATAAATATGAAAATGCTCTTTATGTTATAAATAAGACAAAATGGAGTATATTATATTAATTAAAATGTTTATATTATATTTTTTTTATTTGTGAGTTATGTTTATATTTTATTTTTAACGCACAAAATTTATATATATATATATATATATATATATATATATATATATATATATATATATATATATATATATTCAATGTTGTATTTAATCTATAATATATATACATATACAGATCTTCCAAAAAAAAATACGGGGACGGATTCCCTCTTCCCTCAAGATCTTTTGTATTCATGAGAAAAATAAATAAATTAATATTAATAGAGAAAAATAATAACAAAAATAGAAAATTGAGTTAATGATTGTTTAGTTTTCTTCTAGTAGTAAATTTTACCTACAGTATTACACATAAATTTAACAAAAAATATTTTGTAAAATTTTTTGTTTATCAAATATTTATTTATTATAAGTGAAATTAGGAGTAATTAAATAATTGTATAGAAAAAATTCCTGACAAGTGTTAAGGGATGCAGGTGGGCGGTGGCATTTAATTGTAAGCTCTCTCCTTTCCCAACTCCCACCCTTAATTTCTTTCCCCCAACCCTCTCATCTCATCTTTTTTTATCGTTTAGCTAGCTTTCCTTTAGAGAGCCAGACATGGCAGCGATGAGTCACATGGACATTAAACCAAAACCTTTCTAACTTTCACGGTCTCTTTTGGAAGATAAAATCTAAGAATAATTTTTTTTAATCCCTGGTAGAGATCAAGGATGTTCCAATTCGATGGGTTAGATATTAATTTCATTGGTTGTATGTAAATTATTGTTGTCAACCTGATTTTTGCGCAAGATAGGAATTGAAATTATTTTTTTTATTAAATAAATCACTTATTTATGTCAACAAAACGAGATTTAAAAATAAATTTAAACATTTGTTACGATTTTTTTTAATTCTTATTTATTAGGATTTTTTGTTTTCATATAGAAATGATTTTGTTCTAAACAGCATATGATAAATGTAATCATATGTTTTGGTGTAATCATATCATAAAATTAACACAATAGTATAAAATTAATTGCATTTATATGAGTGAAAACAGCATGTCTATTTAACAATGAATTGGAGACACATGTGCATAAGATAAAAAAATTAATATCTTTTGGTGGAAATAATTAAAAGATTTAGTTTACTAGGATCTTTCTTTTTGGACCAAATTCCGTCAGTACTTATTTATTATTATAAAAAAATTAAGTACTTTTCAAGTTTTAAAATATTAAAAAGATATTTGAATAAAATATTATAAGAGACTGATATAAAAATTTACAATAGATCGTATAACACTTTTAATAAGCTCAAGAAAACAAAATGCAAAATTATTCAAAAAGCCGCCACCATTTGACTTTGAAATGCCCATATCCTCACAAATTTATTAACTTTGGTGGTTTTGATTACATTATAAACCACCCTACCCTGCCCCTTGTGAGAACACAGCAAACAATCTTTGCATCTTGAATGAAAAAAAGGGAGCAACTATGGCATCCAGAGAAAGAGAGGGTGAACCACTGAGTCCAACAGGGAAGCTGTTCCATGAGCCATCTTTAAACTGTTATGTGATTGCCATCATGGGTTGCAAGACAAGCATCAATCCTCAAGTCATTCGAGAAGGTTTATGTCAAACACTGCTCAAGCATCCCAGGTTCACCAGCAAACTGGTCAGTTACTATTACTCTCTACCTTATCCTTTCGTTTGAAAACACTGTTTGATTATTAGAATTGTGCATAATTTTCTAAAAAGAAAAAAAGTATCTTCAATCAATAGAGTTTAAACAAGACTTGAGTTGCTATAAACTTTTGATATTTATCTTTAATTTTTATAAATAAATAAAAATATATTTGGAATCTATGCATGACCTGGAAATTTTACTTGGGATAGACCGTAGACCTGGTAGTTGTAATATGAGCTGGATATTTAAATTTCCTATTTCCAAATTACTTTATATATCTTACTTAAATAAATAATTTTGTCACCAACTTTCTATAAAATCTATCAACGAATAATTATTCATATTACTTAACACTCAGTAATAATAGCATAGAAATACCTGTACCAAAAACAAATAATTGTAACCTAAAAAAACAAAACTAAAAAAAAATAGAAGACCAATTCAGTACTAAGAATATTGACAGCTGTACGAGACATTATGTTTTTTGTTAGGTCTCTTTTTTTCGCTTTAAAGGAGACCAATTCAGTATATTGACAGCTGTACGAGACATAAAAAATCAACATCCTCGTGTCGATCACTCAAGACGATGACATAATTGTTTTGGCCCATCACTGCCAAATTATACAATGACTTTTTCCAAGATGAAGACTTAATTAATACATGTCACTAGTTTTTCAAAACCCGTGCCCGGAACATTTTAGATGTTAATTTATCCTAATATTACCTTTTAAAATGTTAAAAAATTGTGTTAGGAAATTGAATTTGTTTATCATATAAGTCTTCTCAACTTAAATGTTTAAATTGCACAATATAAGGTTTCAGTTTTGTCAAACCTTAAAGCAAAAAATAAAGAATTCTTCTATATGACTTATCTAGTCCCATATTAATTAATAAATAGATTTTGTTAACCACTACACAAAACAATAAGTCAATGCAAATTCTCTACCGTCTACGCAGCCATCTTATTCCAACCTGTCTTTGACTTTGACTGAGTTAAAATTGAGGTTCAAATATGAAATTCTCCGATTCCTCACTATTTCTAAACCTGCCCGTGTGTGAGCGCGCGTGTAGTGTGTAAATTAACTATGTTAATAGTTAAGTAATTTAAATTATAATAATAATTAAATAAAATATAGTTTTAATTTTTTTATTTTACTTAACACCCAAATTTGGTTCTCTTATAAAAAATAAAGACATTTAATTCTTGATTTGTCAAATAAATTTTTTTAATTTAATCATTAATTTCAAGATATTCACCGTTAATAAAAAAATGTTAACCATTAAATAACTGATGTGACACTATAATGTTGGTTTTTTCAATTAAATCCTTAGGTAATTTAAAGATTTTTTTATTAATTAATAATGTTTAATTAACTTATCATTAAATTAAATTCTTAGGTAGTTAAAATTACAACATGAAGATAAAATCATTGAATAAGTTGAGACCTACAAATTTTTTGTGATCTTTGATTTAATCCGAACTTAAAAGCACATTTCATTCATGTCTAATTCAATTACTATTCACTTGTTGAGATCTTGGATTTATTCTTATGGGTGTTCAGGTTAAGAAGGGAAGGAAAACGAAATGGATCCCAACAAAAGTTGACTTAGACAACCATATCATAGTTCCTGAAATAGATTCCAACTTAGAGTACCCAGATAGATTTGTGGAAGACTATGTCTCCCATTTCACCAAAACTCCACTAGACCAATCCAAGCCACTATGGGAACTACACCTCCTCAACATCAAAACCTCGGACGCAGAAGCTGTTAGCGTATTTCGGATTCATCATTCCATAGGCGATGGTGCCTCTCTCATATCACTCCTTCTTGCTGCCACTCGCAAAACTTCTGACCCTAATGCGTTGCCAACTGTGCCAATCCCAAAGAAAGACACCTCACATCAACGCTCATCAAGCCCATTCCGGTGGCTCTTCGTAATTTGGTGGGCACTACTTCTCATTTGGCACACTTTCGTGGATATGTTGTTGTTTACTTTCACCATTTTCTTCATCAAAGACACACCAACTCCTCTCAAAGCTGGTGCGCTAGGGGTTGAACTACATAACAAGCGCATTGTCCATCGCACAGTTAGTATGGATGATATCAAGCTCGTGAAGAATGAAATGAAAACGGTAACTAATTCTCTTCTCTTCCTTTTTTCTTTGGTTGCGTTTGTTTTAAAGAATAAAAAATCAAGGCCTGATCACATTTTTTTGGTTCTTGGGTATCATAATTGGCATGGGCAATCTTGGTCCCTCATGTTCTAACTGTGCAAATTAGGTTATCTAGATATAACAATTAGGCAGTTTTGATCCTTTGTTAGTCTTCCTCAAATATTTAACAGATTTTAATAATGAAATACTAAACGTTGACGTGTCAATAATGTGACCACTAACATGTTACATTACATATATGCTTACATGACTTAATGACACTTTTAATTTGTTTGATATGAGAATTGTAGAATATTAAAAGTGTAATTAAGTTATCCTAACTTATGTGTATATATAAGACAACGCTAAGATTAAAATAGTATAATAGTACTGATACTTGAAATCCTAATTTGCACATATTTGCGATACTTAATTAAAAGAACAAAAAAATGTAATTAAACCTATAAATTATTCCCAACATAATGAACTTGGAGATATCAAATTCTTATGTTTGAAGGTATAAAAGCTTCTTTTGGCATGAAACTTAAACGGTCTTTGAGAACAAAACATATTATTTCAAATCTTTTCTTCTTTTAATGTATTTACATGTATAAAAGAGTGTGATTATACACAAAACACTACCTGGAGAAAAAAAAGACAATACATTGTGTTTTAATTATTATGTTTTGGTTAAATGTTGATAATTAGACAATCAATGATGTTTTATTGGGAGTAACACAAGCCGCTCTCACTCGCTACTTGAATCGAGCATATGGTAAGGTTTTATTTTGTTGCAATTCATCTTTCTCGAACTTCATACCATTAACCATAGTGCTGCAAATTATTTGTACCTAAAAAAAGAATATGAATTATCAGTTGTTTTCGTTAACGCTTTGTTACTCGATCTCAAAGCAGATGTAGGCGCAAATAGCAACGGTGTGAAACAGAGATCTAGTGTCCTCAAGAAGATTCGCCTTAGGGCATCAATTCTTGTTAACATTAGACCTGTTGGTGGAATACAGGTACATGATGTGGTTATCGAATTAAGATCCACTTGTTTTTTTTTTCTTTTCTATATACCATATAGAAACTACATATTCAAAACTGCATAAAAATATATTTCAGATAAATAATAGTTTATATCCTGACATTATAGAGAGTCTTTCATAACTCAATGTCTATCTATTATGAACTATTTTTTGTTATTATGTAATTAAATAATTTCCTTGTTACAAATTTTATGATTCTTTTTTGATATATTGCTCTATCATTTCATCAAATGATATTATATATATTTGTAAATATTTCATAGTTGATAAGTTGTTAAGTTGTCCTCTATTTTTTTAATTTCTCATGATTAATTTTTATTTTCATTGGAAAAAAAAGTTCTAACTAATTGATTATTACCTTGCGCTGCTTATTATATCAAACATTATTTTAATTAGGAACTAGCAGATATGATGGCAGAGAAATCAAAAGTCAAATGGGGTAATTGCATGGGATACATCATCCTCCCTTTCTCTATTGTTTTGTATAAAGATCCATTGGAATATGTACGTCATGCTAAGGCCACAATAGACCGAAAGAAGCACTCATTAGAAGCAATTTGCTCTTATGCTTGTGCAAAGCTGGTACTCAATTTATTAGGTGTAAAGGTAATTGGTTATTGTCATGAGTTTTTGTATAGCTTTCTATTAGTATTTCATTTACAACCATAAACAAGTAGGATCTATAAAGAATTGTTTTCACGATACACTTCTTTAGAGTAAGCTTGCATTGATAAAGTAACTGATATCACTTAATATATTTTTCATCTTGTGTAAAATTGTAGGTTGCTGCTGCCATAACACGAAGAGTTCTCTTTAACACTACTGTAGCCTTCTCCAATGTGCCTGGTCCTGTGGAAGAAATTAGCTTCTATGGTCATCCCGTGGCATACATTGCTCCTAGTGTATATGGACACCCACTTGTAAGTATTGAATCATTCATAATTACTGGTAGTGCCACCATGCATGATTAATAAATAGCTCTAGAGTTGATGGAGGAAAAAGATATAAAAGGTACTCTACTTAGCATAGAACATTAAATTAATGCACACTTTTTTTTTTTATTTCTTTGGCAGGCACTGACCATCCATTTTCAAAGCTATGCTAACAACATGACCATTTCTCTAGCAGTGGACCCACTTGTTATTTCGGATCCTTACCTTCTTTGTGATGATTTAGAACAATCACTCAAACTCATTCGTGATGCTATTCAGAAAAAGCACACTGTCGATGCTGTCTAATAGTATATGGTCTAATTATGAGATTTTAGGAAATTGGACAACTACTGATTATTTTTCATTTGAAATGCAATTTATATGAATTTTTTAAACTTATAATTGGTGTATCATAATATTCGTAAACTTATAGAAAAAATAAGGATAATATGTAATTTTGATTTTCTTATTTTATTTTATCCTCAATTTAGATCCTTTTATTAAAAATAGAGATATTTATTTTTTTAATTTTTAAAAATAAAAAAATTTGATCCTACCGTCCAATTAATGCTTTGATCATTAAGTTTTTAACTTTGACGTCCAACTAACATAGTTTATCTTATGTGACATTTGATTATTAGTTTTTTTTATTTGATGGTCATATCCTATTAGAAAAAAAAATTAGAAAAAATAATAAATAATTTATATTTTTAAATAATTATTTATTAAATTTAATTATCTAGTATTAATAAAAAATTGAAAAAATATAATTGCTATACTGACATGCTATTTAAGGCTAGCTCAAAGTTAATAACTTAATATAATTGACACATTGATTTAGATGATAAGATCAAATTTCTTGATGTTTTTAAATCAGGAGATTAAATGTCTTTATTTTTTTAATAAGACCAACAGAAATTGTGAACTAAAAAAAATAAAAAAAACCAAAATTGTATTTTAGTAAGAAAAATAATAAAGCATATTTCATGACATTCACTCTTAATTAGGGTTAATCTAATCGACCTAAAACTAGAGAAAGACTAAAATATATATTTTTGTCTTCATAAATAGAAAAATATTCAAAAATTTTCATTATAAATTTTTAATATTTTTTTTGTTATTTTACTTCGATCACCTACGCTAAACACTTTTTAGAATAACTTGATGAGAACTTATCATTGAGAAGCCGATTTTCCTTCTTAGTATAATATACATTTGACATTATTTTAGAATCGTATTCAACTAGCTAGCCAATCCAATTGACTGATTTTCTTGCCACAATAACGTTTAAACGAATATTAGATCATTATACTCTTCTTTTCAAAGGAGAAAAGTATAGAAAGTTCCTGAAATGGTGTGAATCTTCCACCAACAAAATTTTAAACTCATAATTTTTAGGGAATCAAAAGCCATATTAAACTTGAAAATATTTCAATGGTAATATCCTTCTTTCCATATATGCTCCTTGTGATGACAATTATATAAAGTATTATTGCAGTTTTTGCTTCCGAACCTAGCTGCAGCTTTTACTTTAATATATTAAATAAATATTTTTTGCCCCCATAAAAAATAGATGTTATCCTCACAAGATAAATTTTTTAAAAAGATGAATATAAATAATTATAAAAGATAAAAGAAACAATACATTAATAATAATTTTATGTACTTTATCCTCTTAAATTTTAATTTTTTATTATCATTTTTAATAAAACTTATATAATTTTTTATTTTAAAAAATATTAACTATTTTTATCCTCAAAAAAAAAAAATCTAAATCCACTACTAATATCATATTTACAACACTCATATAAAAGTAATACATTTCTTAGCATTGCATGGCCCCCACACAGTTTCCAAATATTTTTCTGTCATCAGTCCCGTGACAAACGAGAGAAATTTTCTTGATTCTCGTGATTCGCTCCATTCCTTTTCTCTTCTTCCTCATTTCTGCCATAACAAACACAATGTTAAGCTTCTCTCTTATTTCACAGAAATGTAAGAGCAACTCTATTAAGTTGTGAGATTCTCTTTTATACATATATATATATATATATATATATATATATATATATATATATATTTATTTATAACATTTCACATTTTCTAATGTCAGGTCACATTTCCTACTCTAGGCAGCCCAATCAATTTTTTGCTAAAACAAAAAAATTCATTGAAGTTTTTTAAATTAATGGATCCCACATTTATTTTATTCCAAGCAATTATTATAATAATGTGTTTTACACAGGACCCACAATTTGGAGATGAGAAACGGTTGCTATGAAGAGCGGCCAAAAGCTTAGGTTGACCACACACACAATTCCTCTCTAATGGTGCAAATTTTAATTTTGGGTTGCTAATAGTGTTGATATGATATCAGGAGAGTAACTAATTACTATTGGAGTTGCTCTAAGGAGATAAAGTTTCTTTTTTCTGAGTTGATAAAGAAAGTGTTAATACATCAAGTTCATGATGTTGCTATTAAATCCTCAATTAAACATATTCTCTTTATCAATGAAATCCTGTGGATAAACACATCATATTTCTATTTGATTAAAAGGAGACTCATATATTATTGGGCACAATCCAAGATTACGCTCCATATATTAATATCATTAATTTCATCTTGTTGAACTCTACATTTTAAGAATCGTTAATCAAGCTTAGAACCTGTGGTGAAACATATAAAACTTGTAGCATATAGGAGTAGGCTAAAATGGATCAAAATTATTGACTTTTTTTCTTCTTAAAGAATAAAGAAAGACTTCTTTAGATTGTTGTACTTCAACAATTCAATTGTATTTTTTTCAAACACGTAAACATAAAAAAATAACATTGAAAAGGTAATCTAAGGTGATAATAATTATGCAGATAGTAATGTATTTCACTCGTTTCCATAATTAAATCTTTCGAGTAGATTCAATTTCGGGCGATAGTTTATGTATTTAACTTAGTTCTACAGCTAAGATTTCAGCCGAAGGATTATATTTCTAACTACCACCGATATATTTATTTTGAGAAAGTGCTATCTGTTTTTATCGTTAACCACAAAAATACCATCTTCTTTTTATTTTAAAATTTTATATAAAATACAAAAATTAATAAATAATTATTTACAATTTTTAATAATATTTTTTTTAAAATAAGATGATGAACCTCGGCAAGAAAATTCGGGAAATTTTTTTTAATAGTTTTATATTGAATTAGCAACAGTAAAAAAGTAAATGGGATATCAATCATGAATTCATGATGCCTTCCTCTAAAAAATGGAATATTAAATTCTATTGAAAACTGAAGTTGTACTGTGACAGGAAGATATACATACAATTGAGTGGAAGTAGACTTAAATGGTTGGATCATGAATGTACACTTGTTTCTATTTTCAAGATACCAGAAATACAAATGAAAAAATTAAGTTCTAGAAAGGAGAAAAAAATATTGAATAGGGAATCTACAGTATGTGACTCAAAGTTAGCAAATTCCAACAGCCAAGGAAGATTCCCATGCCAATTCATTCTGTCGTAATGTTGACCAGAGACTGACAGACATATCTTTGTCCTTTTTTACATAAACAAATGCATCTCACTGTCATAAACACACAACATTAGCCAGCAAAGCATGATTTGGTACCCAATTACCAATTACCAATAACCAACTATTATAAAAGTATGCAATGCATTCACTCTATGCCACTACTTGCTCTAATGGAATCTAGCCTTGCCACAAGTGCTGATTCTAGGTCAATTAAGGCCACCAAAGCTACTGGTGATTGGTGAACTATGAAACCTACAATTATTTCATAATCAATACCCAACTCCCATGTGTGCATTACAAGCATTGACCAATGACCAGGAAAATTAACTCAACCACTTACTCATGGAATCTTTTGCTTGCCAGGAATGGCTTTGGTTGAATTTAATCAGGTTTTAACAAAATCAACGCCGTCACGCTTCCTTTTGTTTGACTTTGAAAAGAAGCACATATGATGAGCCCAACCCTTTTTCTTCTTAATAAGTGGCTGCGATTTAACATCCTTCTTCTCAACAAGATCAGCCATGTACTTGACAACAGCCTGCGATGCACCATGACTTGAAACATGAGATTCAGATAATAGAAAGATCTTTATTACAGCTAGAGCGACAAGAACTAAAAGATAAAAGAAAAAAAAACGGAGAGTTTGATTTAAGAAAATATTTCCTGTTTTCATTTTTTATTTTCAGATAATTCCGTAGTGAAAATAAAAAATAAAAATAATTTTCAATAATTTTTTAAAACACAGATAATAAGTAAAAAAAAAGGTGATATTTTTGTAATTAAAGAAAAATAATAATAAATGAAATCCTGCCAGTCCACTTTAGTTCTTCATAACTGATAAGCATTGATTTTCAAAATCAAGGACTAAACTGAAATTTTGGTAATTGGTAAAATCATACTATTATGACTGGCGCAAACAATATCAGAAATTAGGGTGAGGCATAAACTTAGTGAGTATCTGTTTTCTTGTTGAACTAAAAACAGTGTTTATAAATAGCAATCAAAACACCCTAAACCAATGGTTAAATCGAGAAAGAGAGTTAGTTACCTGTGCTCCCTTTTCAGCTACATGTCTTGGAGGGATTTCAAGAGGATTCTCTTCCACTTTCAGGACCCGTAACCGAGTGAGCATCCCAAAAGAGTCAGGAAGGACACGAATCTGATTGTTGCTGATATCCAACTCCTCAAGCATTTCAAGGTTCCCAATGGACCTCGGCAAGGATCGCATGTCAGCAAAGTTGTTCCCTATGTTCATCTTCACAAGCGAGGTAGCAAAACACAGGCTCTCAGGCACGTACTCAAGCTCATTGAAACTCACATTCAGCTCCTTCAAGTTCGACAGAGACGACATCGTCGTAGGTAGCTGTTTAACATTGTTGTACCTCACAGACAATACCTCAAGACTCTCAATCTTCCCCACAGCCTCAGGCAGGGCCTTGAGCCTGTTATAATCTGCACAAAGCTCCTTAAGTGCAACACAACGACCAATTGAATGCGGAATTTCTTCTATGTCATTTGTCTCCACATTCAGTATTTTTAGGCTTACAAGAGACCCTATGGCATCAGGAAGCACTGAAAGCTGGTTGGAGCTCAAATCAAGTTCCTCAAGATGCACCAATCTGCCCAAAGAAGCAGGTAATGATGATAACTGGTTTCCCCCAACGTTGAGATACACGAGACTTAAGAGATCCCCAACACACTCTGGAAGCTCCGCGATCTTATTCGAATGCA
This sequence comes from Glycine max, assembly GCF_000004515.6. Taxonomy (NCBI): domain Eukaryota; kingdom Viridiplantae; phylum Streptophyta; class Magnoliopsida; order Fabales; family Fabaceae; genus Glycine; species Glycine max. The sequence goes on along the minus strand of NC_038245.2, from coordinate 42,984,829 downwards.
AATCCAAACTTGTCAAGGAAGAAAGGCTTCCGATCGTGGAAGGTAGAACCATAATTCGATTCTCAGATAAATCCAATTTGATCAAACTAGATAACTTCCCTATCGAATCAGGAAGCCAATCAACTTGGTCCATCAACTTGTTCTGTAGTATGAGTTCGCGTGTACCTTTCTTCGCAGAAACTTCAATTAAGCTAGCCAGTTTTATCAAACTCAACTTATCACCACTCTGTTCACCTACAAAATTAAAACCCAATTTTAGAATAAGCTATTGAAGTTATCCAAAAGGAACAAAACTTACATGCAGTATCTTAAGTGTTTTTTTGGTGTTATTCTTCAACTAGAATTGAAGTTTTACCTTAATAACTTATATTTATCTTTAATACAAACATTTATTGTGCAAATTATTGAGATGAAACTTCAATTAGAGTTGAAAAATAATACATCAAAAACATCTAAAAAAATAATGATGATCTTATATTGATCAGTTACCTAGTAACTTATGCTTATTTTTAATGCAAACATTTAGTATATATAAAAGAAACCGCATCTAAGTTTTGTCCAAAATAGAAACTAGAGAAAAACCAGATACCTGAAGTGGACGCTGGTATTAGCGAGGAATCGAGTATCGGCGGTTTGGATGAGACACTGGGCCCAATTGTATACCCATCAGAGTAGAAATTGGGTTTGGTCTTATTCATATAACTATCATCTCTCGTGAACAATATCTCCGAACTCTTCACAGGCTCTTTCTTGAACGCAGAAACAGAAGCAGTGGAAAAAGAAGTTTCCCGTTTAGAAACTGAGTTCTTCGAACCAGAGGAGCGCGCGGAGACGCAATTGGAAGCTCTCTGGATCAATTCGTCGAACAGCACGTGGACGTTTTCGAGATCGAGGAGTTTGAGCGCCTCACGCCTCTGCTCCTTGCTCTGGAATAGTACCACATTCTTCTGCATCTCCTGCAACACCGCGAAGAGCTCCTCCGGCACGTGCGGGCCCTTGCGCTCCCTTGCACGTGCCACGGCCTCGAGCTTCGCCTGGTCCTCACGCTCCACGTTCTCGACTAGAGTCCTCGCCGCCTCCACTTCCTCGATTCCCGGCCGAGCCGGTAGCGACCGGTGCAGCCTCATTATCTCCTCCACTGTTTCGTCCACGGATCGCGCCGGTAACAGGTCCATTCTCGGTCACGCTCGAGACCATACAACACCAACAACACCTTCAAATTGGAAGCGTAACTCAATTTTGCTTCGTCGAGTTTCTAGAAAACTAGAAAGAAAAAAAATATTGTATTAGTATATAATAATAAACGGCTAATTGATACTTCAGAGTTCACACGCTACCCACCAACGAAACTGAGAACACGAAAACAATGACTGAAAATTAAAAATGATTTTTAGGAATAAAGAAGTAATTTAAAAAAAAGTGGTGGTGTTGTTAGAAAGGGTTCAAGTTCAAGTTCAAGTTCAACCTTTGTTGTTGTTGTTGTTCAGTTTGGGTTTTCTAAATCGGGGAGGAGTGAGGAATTTGCTTTAACTACTACTGACTCCGTGCGGTTGCGTGGTCTTTCTTCGCAGACGACGACAACAACAACAACTCCTTCAATACCTTCTTGTTTTCTCTTGAAAATTAAAGAAGGCATAGAATTTTTTAATTTTTTTTTGTAGTGAATGGATGGTGATGAGATTCACAAAAAAAAAAAAAAAAACAAGGATGGTGATGATAGTATTTTAAGGGCGACACTGGGTGTATTAAATTGAAAGGGGGGCAGCGTTTGAGTTAGTGAGCAGTTTTGTTAGAGAAAGGAGAGGGGGGGAAAATGGAGCAAGGAAAAGTTGGGTGGAAAATTCAAATAAATAGCGTGAAATCGAATAGGAACGATGCCGGTTATATGATATAGACAAACATCAACTGCTCTACTCTTTCACTGGTTTGATTGTCTCCCTTTTTTTGTTTTGTCTTGGAAGAATGATAAACCAATGTGTTTTTATATTGATTATAAGAATACAGTATTTATTTATTTTTATCTTTAGGAATTGAATACCATATCAAAGGGTTATATTTTACTTAACCAAGTTGATTAGAATGCATGTTTGAAGTCACTGGACATAGTGAAAATTAATCATGGCTAGAGCCACGACAACACGTACATTACTATTTCTCAAAATTTATGATGACACCATGAATTTTTCTCTAAAAAAACTAATTCTTAGCCGCATCCAAACACACATTAAGTAAATGGGTATGCAGAATACGATCTGATCTTCGAGTTAGATTGTAAGTTATTGATGGATTCACAAGTCATCAAATGCGCATACAAAATTTGGTGCTATTTTACTGAAATGCAAGGAGGCTCTTTCTAGTGTTTAAAAATCATTGCGACAGTTTTTTTTTTTTGGAGATAAACAAATTATGTTGTTCATTTTTTTGTTACGACGTCACAACTCTAGGTTAGTCATTCTATTTTTTATTTGAGTCCTACTTATATTGATACTCTTATATTGAATGAAATGATATGAACTTCTTCAATTAAAATAAAATATAAATACAATATTTATTTAGTTGATATTTTCAGGAGACTGCTTGTATCTTTTATCAGATTAAAATAATCTTACACTAGTTTATTCACATACTCAATAATATAACTTATTTTTTATCTCTTTTTTTTTGTTATATTATATCAATTATTGTATATATATATATATATATATATATATATGTTTTTCTAGGTGTTAATTTGTATAAAAATGTTTTACAATATTTTTAATTTATCTCATGAGGCCTACTTGGTCTCTTGCCAAATACAATATGAAAAAGTTTAAGCAATGATTATTTGTGTTATGCTGTTGTATATTTTTATTTTTCTCTAATTATGAACCATATAAGTAATCAAATATAATTTTTTAAAGATTTATAACGAATTAATATACTTTTAATTATTTTCTATTTTGCAAAATCATAAGAAAAAGAACAGTGATGAAAATTCATCAAAATTTATAAATAAGTTAAAATTATAAATTAATGAATGACATTATTTTACATTTTATTTTTATTTATGATCAATACATGCATTGAAGAAGTATGTTTTAATGGTTTATTGAGAATTAACGCATTTTTATTTGCTAATTTTAAAAAAATTGAGGGGGTAACTAAAAAAAGTTTAAAAAATATAATATAATGTATAATTATTGAAACATATTTTAACTAATCATAAAAAATTAAACTAAATCCATATTTTGTAGTCTTTCGTTTAAATTTATAGAATAACAAGATTGAATGAAGGATAACAAAGTTTATAAACAAGTTAATGTAGTATTCTGCCATCAAAATATATGAACACCAAATTATAACTTCTCGTGGAAACAAACATATATAAGGGAGTCCATCAACCATAGACCATAGCCAATGAACAGTCAAGAAAAAAGTGCAGCAAAGAAGTAAGTGCAGATAGGTTAGAAATTGGTTTGGATGGGACTTTGTGCAAATGGTGATGCTGGAAGTAACAAAAGAGTGCAAAGTGCAAAGTGCAAAGAGAGGTTTCATTCAAGGGGCTAGGATTAGGGCTAGTAAATGCAAGTTTTTGGAAAGGGTACACGTGGTAGTTCACGAGGCCAGCCAAACCCAGCTGGCAATGCCATTGCTACTTAACCTCCTCCTCATACTATCACTATTACTCACACAATAACCGTTTTGCTTTTTATTATTATTATTATTAAAAAGTATTTGAAATTTCTTATTTAACACTTGGTTAAAAAGTGATATCTCTGAATCCATGTCCTAGTTAAAATGAAATCTTAAACTTTGATTAAAAGACTCAAACATCAAATCAGTTCAATTATTTTGCCTTTTAAACCATTTTGTCTTTTGTGGCAGAGGAAAATTAAAGCAGCAAAATGGAAAGGGTATTGCCTATTATCTGATTGGTATCAATTCCATCGCACTCAACCTCACGTGCTGCGTAATTACCTGTCCCTTCGTCCCTTTCTCCGTTCAGGCGAAGCTCATGCACATGTTGCCGCTCCTCCTACATCTTTTCTACACGTATACACTCCACAAATACAATCATAAAAAAACAAAATTGTTTTCAAACAACAAATTGTATAAAGGTTTTATGACCACGAAAAAGATAATAAAAATCGTAATTTTTAATTCTTATAGTTTAAAAATGACTTTTTTTATCTTAAAGTTTAGATTTTATTTTTAGTTAAAAAATAATTTTTTTAGTCTTTATAAATTATATTTTAATTCTCTTTTATTGATAATTTTAATATTTTTTTAATTCTTATAATTTATATTTTAATTATATTTTAGTCCTTATTACAATAAATATATATAAAAATAATTAGTTACAAATTAGTTATAAAATATCAACTATTTTTTATTACAAATTATCTTGTGATAAATTAGTTACAAATTATTTGTTAATATTTTTGTAGTTAATTGTAATTGATAATATTATTCATATTTTGATGGTAACGATTAAAAAGAAATTAAAATATAAAGTATATGAACTAAAAAGATTACTTTCAAATTATATAGACTAAAAAAAATTAAAATACATAATTAGAAAACCCACTTTGTATAAAGACTAAAAGATAATTAAAATGTAAATTATAAGAATTAAATAAATTACTTTAAAACTATAAAGATTAAAAATTACAAATAATAAAATTATAGGAATTAAATGAGTAATTAAATTTTTCTAAAAAAAAACCAATACCAATGTGATGCAGTAAGTAGATAATAGATAATTATGGATTATTTTTTTGGTATATAAAGGGGCCCAAAGGTCCAAAAGAAAAACTTACAAAGAAATCAGTTTAGGAGCAGAAGCTCCCAAAGCATCAGCAAACAACAAAATGATTCAAATTATTTGTTAGAAGAAGATAATCTTTTAAGCAAAT